>NC_084718.1:16408051-16729081 GCF_033807575.1 Cydia pomonella | reverse complement strand
TAAGTTTGAACAGTATAGCTCTTATAGTTTCGGAAAAAAGTGGCTGTGACATAATCGGACAGACAGACGGACATGACGAATCTATTAGGGTTCCGTTTTTTGCCATTTGGCTACGGAACCCTAAAAACGATTATTAAAATTATCCTTCGAGGTGTAAAGGGTCTTCAAGACTTGAATTCTTATATAAAGAATTAAAAGACAAAAAATTATATCATACAAACAGACAAGAACGGAATGAAGTTTCTCACGTTAATGCCACTCATACATAATACATAACATAATATGTAGCCCGTGTAAGCTTAAACAGACCGGTCTTCACAAACAGCACCCATTCACGAGAATGACGCGTCGCATATCTCAGCCATCGCCAGTGGGGCGACACTCCTCCTTTCGGTCATTCTCGGCTCAGCATTGCACCGAGCAATTATTAGGGTTGGCACAACTTGACGTCCTTATGCGTGCACGACCACAGATAAGATAACCACTAGAATTTTGACAACCCTAAATAGCCGATAAGGATAGTGCCATACTTTAGAAATGGACAGCATGATTCGTCCCTGAGTCCCTGATTCTGTGCCATCGCCTCCCTCAACATTCATTAGGGAAAGTGGCGACCCGATCAACGACGCTACCGTAAGCAAAGACTTAAGCGAGCATGACATGTTAGAATTACGCATTTTGAGATTTTTTTTTTAATTTGGTTACGTAAATAACATGTCCAGCCTCCTTCACATCAGATACAAATGTTACTGATTTTATCTCTTTTATTAACAACATATAATTATTTTAACAACTGTTTCGCGGTGCAGGCTTAATAATTAGTAAGTACATTATACTCGTATGTTGTACGGAATTATGTCTGAAACGTACCTGCGGCCAGTATAAACTACGTTTTCTTAGAAAGTCAGTTTTATAAGTCTAGTTTAATATATTTGACATATTTGTAATATTTAAACTGCATTTACGGTGAATTGCACTTTTAGCCTACTTTGAGTTTAGCCAGCAGAGTTTTTGAAAAACCGTTGCACTTTTTTTATATTATAAAACGGTTGCCAAAAACATACATCGGAATCTTGAAGCCTTTCTCTATTACTTTATCGATTCGATACCTGATTTTGATTAAACCACTTTCGCTCTTAAGAAAAAAATCACGAACATAGATGTTAAACGCACCATTTGAACAAAAGCTAAAAATATGAAAGCTAAAAGTGCGTAATTTTATGTTTGATCGAACTCATTGTTACTTTTATTTGTTAAAAATAACAATTTAATAACAATGAATCTCAGAAGACTCGAACATCACCACTCCGCTAGGAGTCCATAACTCGGTATTTGAAGCTGAGTGATTGAGCATCATAAACGCGGCGGCTGACATCACTGCAAGAAGGAACCTCCATACGCATATTTTCCGACAGTAAAGCAGTCTTATTGGCTCTAAAAAGCCATATTGTTACATCAAAACTAATACATGTATGCGATGAACGACTAGCGGGTTATGTCATAATACGAGTAACAAGCCCACCCTTCAATGGATCAAGGGATACAGTGTATCCCGGGGTAACGACGCTGCGGACGAGCTTGCCAGGCAGGGATCAAGTGCGGAGGCGATTGTCCCAGCACCGGTTCTCCCGATACCCTATTAGCAAGGTACGCTCACTGCTGCTAGCACGTACAGGGAAACAACGTAGAGCATACTGGCTAAACCAGACTGAATGTATACAGGCCAAACAGGCCATGCCCGGCATCAACGAAAAACTCACAAAGTCGCTCTTTCAACTTGGAAAGATCCGACTGGGAATGGTAACCAGTGTCATAACAGGTCATGGACTATTTGAGGAGGCTTGGACGATGGTGTCTTCGGTGATGTTGACTTATTCGATTCATGCTTTTATATGTCTTATACATACATACCTCATACCTCAGTCTGTAATTTTGACTATTGGATGCATAGATGCATCCTATAGTCAAAACTTGCATGGACGTTATTTTTGCTACACAATGTAAAATGTATCTTAAGTCTTACCACTACATTGCGTCGCACTATAATAAAAAATAAAAATAAAGCTAGTGGTTCTCGCTCTAATGTGCCTAATCTCGCTTTATGCGTAGGTGCCTAAGGTGCCTGCTTTATTCTTACCACACAATTTCTCAAGTAACTCAGCCTGCGTCTCAATTCCGACGATGTCATCGCCTGCTCTCTTGACAGCGATTCATAATTCACTTATATACTTACGACTTACGTATGTATCTCAACATCTTAGTCACTTTTTAAAACAGTTTTCCTTAATTTACTTACTCAGTCTGCCTCTTAATTCCGACGGTTTCAACGCCGGCTCCTCGTACACGTAAGACTACCTACAACCTAGTCTGATTTTCTTGTGTACTCTTGAAGTCCTGGTACTTACTCTTTAGTCGCTGTTAACAGCGTAGTTGCATTTGCTGTATTTCTGCTCGATTATTTTTCCACTTACCCAGCCTGCTACGCAATTCCGACGGCTTCAACGCTGGTTCTTCCAACACAGCTGGTGGCGGTGGAGGCGGCGGCGGCGGGGGCGCCTCGTCGCCGGAGCTGCCGCCGGAGGACACGCCGGAGGAGGCGGAGGCTTGCACGATGGTGGTCTCTTCCGTGACGGAGGCGCGGCGGCTGCCGGCGGCTGAGGAGAGGCGGCTGGCCTGGTGGAGAGAATAATGTACTTATGTTATCTACAAACAGGATCAATAGATAGCTCTGTAGTTGTATTCGTAGCAGCAACAGAGCAGTATTTTACGCGTCTAGACTCCTTATTAAGACCCGAAAAGTACTAGTGCGAAAAAATCTAGCAGCAAATTTGACACCTAAAGATCATTTCTTTCTCCAGGAATACGACCGCAACTTTTGTAGTTTGAGTTAATATAATGCGGTTTTTCTGTGGACAATAGAATTTTCTTACTTTATCGTTATAGCCTACTAGGTACTTCTTAAAAATTATAACATGAAAGTCTCAAAATAATGTACTTTGTGATGTCTACTGTAAATATGTACATTTGTAATGTCCAGTAATATCCACAGTAAAAGAAACCGGTTATATCGAACGTTTTCACCTTGTTGTTTATGATAATGTTATGACGATGTTTATTAAGGCATTTTCTACGATGTCTATACTAAACCCATGTTTTCTCAAACATTCTCATGACACGACCTCTTGACATGAGAACACTTTTGGTGACTGGCATAAGAAAAATTACGAGCTTTTCCCTCAACTCCTTGCAACCTTTCTTTTTTCGGCTCTAGCTTTGTGACTAGCATGAGGTCACGACCCAATAATGAAATTTCACGAATTTGGTACTTACGAAGTTCTGTGCTTTATGCGTGAGCGCAGCCAGCTTGGTTGCTATGGTGGATTTGGCGTGGTTCTCGGGTGCAGGTGACACCTCTTCGTATGCCTTGCTTATGCTGTTCAACAAAAGAAAACGTGTCCATAACTTGGTTCAAGTACAAAACTACAGTATATTTCAAACGATATTGAATCAATAATTGATTCCTTTACAGCTGGATTACCAGCTAGATACCTTGAGCTATAATAATAATACTACAGCTAAAATAATATACTACTTAGTTTTCTGGTAATAAAACTTTATTTATTTATTTTCGTCACACTTGCTCGAAAAAGATCTTATTTCATGCAGGTGTACTAAGGACAAATGCCTATATTGTTCCTGTGGGAGTTATGGATTGTGAAAAAAAATGCTAGGGAGTTATAACTTTTTTTTAAATTATGTTACTAATTCGTACAAACCATGTAGCGTAAATGAGTTTTACCTAAAAAAATACTGCCGTTAATAACTGATTATTTTTGTTCATGGTTAAAAATATTTAATTTAATTAATTTAATAGCCGTTTAAAATATTTTTACATAATTTTCAATCGTGTCTGAATGCAGAATAGGTCTGTGCCTTCGATGCCTAACCTGTCAAGAAATGATAGATAGATAGATAGATAGATAGATAAAGCGTTTATTTGTTTGCTGCAAATACACACAATTTAAAAACACATAGGCAAACAGAGAAATGACAGTATAGTGAAGGAATGTTTGATATGTCACCGTATTTAAGAATAATTCCGCTTTAAATTAAGTTTTTTCTTCGCAAATGTGATGAAAAACATTGCGTGTAACTCCGCGCTCCGGGGGTAAGAATATTGCAAACTCAGGTCTTGAATGTACTATTATATACAGCCGTTAGCAAATTATACTTGTGTGGTAGTTCTCCCTTCAATATGTAATAGGTACAAAGTTGAAAGATGAATAGAGGTAGTGTCACAATTCTGTGACAAGCCATTTCGGACCGCTCAGCTCTCAAGTTATAAATGTGTGCATGACGCACGTAAACACGTGGGAATCTGCGTGATAATGTAATCACAGTTTTGTCTTAGCGGCCTTATATCTGCCTATTTCAATTTGGTAATCGTAAGGATGTTTTCAATGGTTAAACTAGATGACTCTGCACGCCAAATGATATAGTTACAAAGGTTAGATCAATACTAACCTGTCGATGCCTTCTTTGGTGGTGTAGTCGACGATGAGCGCCGCGCTGCCGGGCCTGCTGTGGCTGCCGGAGTCGCGGGAACTGCTCCTGTTCAAACATACAGACAAAAACGTTATATTTCTAAATATATGAAAGTATCCATCATCCAAGCATTAGCCTTATAATAAGCCTCTAAAGATGCGCGAACCTCAGCTTTCGTACATTATACAGGTGCCTACCTCCTCCTTTCGTGTTGCTCGTCTTTGGGCATGTAAATGTTTCCATAGCGGTGGTCGCGGCGCGTCGCTTTGGCTATACTGTCACTGCCAGACTATTCTAGAATCTTGGTGGTTAAAGCTACCTACCTCCTCCTTTAGTGTTGGTCTTCTTTGTGCATGTAGACGTCTTCATAGCGGTGGTCGCGGCGCGTCGCTTTGGCTATACTGTCACTGCCAGACTATTCTACAACCTTGATGGTTAAAGTTACCTACCTCCTCCTTTAGTGTTGCTCTTCTTTGTGCATGTAGACGTCTTCATAGCGGTGATCGCGGCGCGTCGCTTTGGCTATACTGTCACTGCCAGACTATTCTACAACCTTGATGGTTAAAGTTACCTACCTCCTCCTTTAGTGTTGCTCTTCTTTGTGCATGTAGACGTCTTCATAGCGGTGATCGCGGCGCGTCGCTTTGGCTATACTGTCACTGTCAGACTATTCTAGAATCTTGGTGGTTAAAGCTACCTACCTACCTCCTCCTTTAGTATTGCTCTTCTTTGGGAATGTAGATGTCTTCATAGTGGTGGTCACGACGCGTCGCTTTGGCTATACTGTCACTGCCAGACTATTCTACAACCTTGATGGTTAAAGTTACCTACCTCCTCCTTTAGCGTTGGTCTTCTTTGTGCATGTAGACGTCTTCATAGCGGTGGTCGCGGCGCGTCGCTTTGGCTATACTGTCACTGCCAGACTATTCTACAACCTTGATGGTTAAAGTTACCTACCTCCTCCTTTAGTGTTGCTCTTCTTTGTGCATGTAGACGTCTTCATAGCGGTGATCGCGGCGCGTCGCTTTGGCTATACTGTCACTGTCAGACTATTCTAGAATCTTGGTGGTTAAAGCTACCTACCTACCTCCTCCTTTAGTATTGCTCTTCTTTGGGAATGTAGATGTCTTCATAGTGGTGGTCGCGACGCGTCGCTTTAGCTCCATTGTCGCTATCTGACTGCTCCGGGACCGTGGTCGCTTCTGATCCGTGGAGCTCTGCTTTTATTAGTAACAAAGCTGCGTACCTCCTCCTTTGGTGTTGCTCTTCTTTGGGCATGTAGATGTCTTCATAGTGGTGGTCACGACGCGTCGCCTCAGCTCCACTGTCGCTGTCTGACTGCTCTGGGACCGTGGTCGCTTCGGATCCGTGGATCTCGGCTTTTACTGGAAATAAATAAATATTTGGAATTAGATAGTTGTTAATGTAATGAATAGGACAAATTTAACTAGAGAATACCGCAGGCGCAGGCGATGGATGATATTTCCGGAAGGTCCGTACCTTTAAACCTTCAAGAAAAGAGCGTATTACCTACATCTCAAAGGCTGACAACGCACTTACAACCTTTCTGGTGTTGCGAGTGTCCATGGGCGGCGGTAATCGCTTACCATCAGGCGATTCGTCTGCTCCTTTGCCTCCTACTTAAGTATATCATTAAAAAAATTGATGACAATGTAAAATACGTCCGAATACATCTGGAATATGCTGCTCGCCATTAAAGAGAACCTTGCAGAAGTCGCTCTGATTAGACGAGCAATCTAACATCATGCGTGCGAACAGCTCGTAAGCGGTGCGCGTGCAACGGTAGAGCGACGCATTCGGCCAATCTGGACGCACTTTTGGTTTAGGTATTAATTACCAATTGCAAGTTCAATAGTATTTTTTTTTACCTTTAGTCAAAATATCATTTAGCTTTTGAAACACCAATCTTAGGCCTTAAGGGTCATAAAGTTTTATGTACGCAATGATATTGAATTTAACAGGTGTGAAGTATTTACGCAAACAATTAAATCGTGTTTTTATTATTTCATAATCAATGTTCCAGTTGAATAAACTAATAATTATTTTCACACTTAGTGCGTGAATAGTCGCGTACGAAACGCAACCAATTAGCTTAAGCTATGAACCGCGAAATTCAAGTAAATACCTTCAAAAGTGTTATATTAGAAGAACATCTAGGAAATTTGCTGACTAAACGAGGCATTTGGCTATATAAATAATCTTCCTAAATAATATTTAAATAATGTTCCTATATTTAACCACAGATTTTATTTACTTGGCATTATATGAGATTTGAAAATACATGCAACGTTTTCCATGAAAAACCCTATCCATTGTTGCCGTTGAAAAAGAAATGCTGCTCGTGCGCTTGGAACAGGTGTGACTTCGTGTATACATACCAGCCACTGGTCTGGTGATAGAGTTAGGAACAAGAAGATACTTACGAGTCATCAACTGGCACCTCTAACTAGTCCCTCAGCTGGTACTCTCGGTCAAAAGGAGCGGGTGTGGAGATCGTTAGTACAAACTGCTAATGTTAGAGCTGGTGTGGAAATAACAACCCCTGGTCTGATGATGAAGGAACAAGGAAACACTTGCTAGTCATAACAAGCACCTCCTGCCCCTCAGCCGGCACTCTTGGCTCAGGGGAGTGGGTGTGGAAAAGGTCCCTGACATGCTGGTACAGGGCTGCTGGTGTTAGCACTGGTCTGATGACGACGAAACAAGACACTTACCAGTCATAACAGGCGCCTCCTGCCCCTCAGCCGGCACTCTTGGCCCAGGGGAGCGGGTGTGGAACAGGTCTCTGACTCGCTGGTACAGTGCTGCTGGTGCGTTCTGGGCCGGGGTGGCGTTGTGGAGATACCAGCCGCTGGCGTTGCTGGCGTCGGCGTCTGAGGCGGAGCAGGCTGCAAATGAAATTCGAAATTCAATTTCCAATGAAAATCAAACCATAAATTCTTAAATAAATGGCTCATTAAATAAATGACTGAGTCAATTAGAGAATGAGGTATACAAGTTGCATAATAGGTATATTGTCGCTGGGGTTGACTTATCAAAGCTATCAAATAGTAGTTCTAGTTTATTGAATTATTTTTTACATTTTTATTAACATATTTACGCCACACTGCATAGTTGTAAACTTTTTCCACAGAATATTTAGAAAAAATCAAACTCTCTGTGTTCCATTGGATCCTTAACCCTTTAATGCAAGTCATAAAAAATTCTTCGTTGAAATTTGAACTTCTTTTTTTTTATTTTTTTATTGAATAAACAAAAAATTTACAGTCTAGAATTTAATACAAGACCCATCGTAGGCAAAACCTTGAGGAGGTTTGTGTGCCGATGGGGAGTTCCGAGAACAATACATATATTAATGTCTTATGTCTAATTTAAAAAAAAAGAAAACATTGTAGGATTCTTAGTATAAGTAGCTTGTGTCGTTTGATGTCAATAAGTGAGTTTTAATTACATTTTTTATATGTTTACCATTTAAGTACTTTACACGAACATCTTCTGGCAAATCGTTTAATATTTTAGGTAATATATATGTATACAGCCTAGTGCCATATATGTTATTATATTTGGGTTTACAATATTTGTTTTGTCTCTGTAGACTTCTTAGTTTTGTACATCTTTTGTTTACTTTTAGTTTAGTAACATAGTGATATTCTTCAGTTAGTATGGCTAGTTTACACTTATTTTGAACCGGAAGTACATTACAGTATTTGAAAAGTTGTGCATATTCTGTTTCGTATTTCTTTTTGATATGCTTAGGTACAAGTGTCTTCAATAATCTTATTTGTAAGTTATATATTTTTTCTATATATGTTTTATAGGTTTTACCATAAGTACTCAAAGCGTAACCGATCACCGAGTCAGCGAGGGCTAGGTACAGCATACGTAGGGTTTTGTACGGTAATTTATACCTTAGGATTGACATTTTGCTTAGAATGGCTCTTAACTTATCGCACACATAGTTAATATGCGGCCCCCAGTTGAATCTGTGGTCGATTATTAACCCGAGATACATGTGTTCTGTGACCACTTCGATATTTTCACAGTTACACGTTGTGATATTCTGCTGGTGCAGGCAGCTATGTTTGTGTGCCACCACAGTAATATCACGAGCAGTTTTATTGTGTGCCGAACGAATATGCATTATTTTCGTCTTTTGCGCGTTAATTACTAAACCAACGTCGTGCGCCCATTTACAGATGGTGTTGAAATTAGATTGCATTGTGCGCTCGGCGGCAGCTATGTCGCGGTCGGCTGTGATAATGCATGTGTCGTCCGCGAACTGATAGACAGAGCCTTTAGTTATTATGTTGCACATATCGTTAACATACAGCAAGTACTCAGTTGGGCCGATTATAGATCCTTGAGCCGTGCCTTTTTCGGTTTTTATTTCGTCACTGTATGTGTTGTTTATCTTTACTAGTGTATGTCTATTTTTGTGATAGTCTTTTAACAAGTTAATCAAAGGGCCCTGTATACCGCTCTGCTCTAGTTTGTAAAACAATGTTTCATAATCTAGCATTTCAAATGCTTTGCTGAAATCAATGAAAACAACGAGTACATGCCTTTTTTCATGCATGTGCTCGTTAATTTCATTGTTAAAGTCAGAAAGTAGCTGAGAGGTACTTCGGTTTTTTTGAAAACCGTATTGCTTACTGTTTGTAATTATATTGTTGTGAGTCAAAAAGTTACTGATTTCGTTACCGAGGTATCTCTTAACTATCTTGTCGATACACGGCAATATAGTAATTGGTCTATAGTTGTTATAGTCTGTATGTGCTCCTTTTTTGTAAATAGGGCGTATTATACCCGTTTTGAGTTCGTCGGGGTATACAGATGTGGCAAGGCAGGTGTTAATTAAATGAGTAAGAATTGGTGTAATGTTACGACAATTTTTTTTTATGTCTATGACTCGAATTTTGTCATACCCAGGGCTTTTTCTATCATTTAAACTTCTACAAATACAAATACGTTTATTTCATTACTTTTTACAGCAGTTCATAGGTACGAGTATAAATGTTAGGTAGATAAGTAGTCCATCTTAGGTACAAAGATTAGGTAGTTATTAATCTCAACAATGTGCAACAATTTAATTGTGTAAGTAATGAAAAAGGTGTGGGTAGCTTGCTGGATTTAAACCTGCATTTGGTCGGCTAACTTCTAGGTGTCAGTAGAGTTGAATTTTAAGTATTACTGCAACATAAATTATATCATACCAGCTATAATATAACTGGTATTATATATGTGGCAGTTATGGCTCCGTATGAACTGTAAGGTCAAAATACTGAGAATAAAGGAGAGGCTAGTAAAAAGATTATTGCTGAAAAATATATTGAATTGAATGGGTTGGTACTTGTGTTTGCCCTAATCAAGACTTTGAAAGATATTTGCGCTTGTAAACTTTGCTATGTGATATTAGAAATTTTTGGAAGTTATTTTTAAATATAGCACATATCAGAAATTACGCAGATGGCTCTTAGAAGTACGACTATCTAGAATTCGTTTATGAAATTAATTTCACCAAAAAATCAAACCTCCATAACCATCAAACGGCATTGAATGATGCTCCACCGTCCACGACCTCCACATGGTATTGCGAACCACACTCATCTTACCAAATAATTCACTAAGCGAACAATTCAGAAAGAAAAACACATTAACATAACACGACCGCACAACACCACACCAGGAAAACTAATGCTCATTCATGTGCAAAAAATTACCTAACGAATACTTCCTGCACCCTTATTCACAGCACTAATCGACTATCGAACTTCACGGTCCTGCTCTAACTCAATTAAAATGAAGAGGATGGCTAATCGGTTCGATTGTAATTGAATACTTCCGTCCTGCTATCGCCCTATTAGATGCGGCGTTGATTTTTCACGCCTATCAGTTTGTATATAGTTCGTGAGGTGGATGAAAGTGTTGTTACGTCGACGTATACATACTTTATCAATAGGGTGAATGCATGGTGTCTAGTGCTGCAGGGCATACATTTATAATACGAAATTACTGAAATTGTACAAACTTGTAATACCTTGTTCGTGTACCTTGAATCGCGGATGATTTCCATAATAGGTATCTCATCTGCGTACGAGTAACTTGTTCTGTCAAAAGTTTAAATGATTTATGGCATGACACAATCAGCCCATCCATTTTAGTTAAGAAAAATATTTTTTGAGAATTATATGTATATCCACTAGATAAAGGTGCCTTACCAGTAATTGACTTGATAATTTGTAATCACTTTATATAGCCGAGTTATTTTCATTTGATTTTTTTAATGTAATTGGCAGCAAACGAGCAGACGAGCCGCCTGATGGGAGGCAGTCATCACCGCCCATGGACATAAGCAACCGAAGGATCCACTTATGCGTTGCCAATCTTTGAGAACTTCGAGAACTAGCGCAAGGAAAACACGTCAGAAGATAGCTCATTCCATGACTTGCACGTTCTGGGCAAAAACGAGCGAGATACCTGCTTGTTCTTGGCTTGCCATGTGTCGAGAAAGTGAGGACGAACTTTGTTTCTTTGGCGGGAGGTGCGGTGATAAAACGCGACGGTGGCACCAATTCAAAAAGTTCTTCAGAACATTGTACATTAATGTATGTTAATGGTTGCTGATTTTCCATTCGTCTCCCATTACAACGTTCCAAATAAATGGATTATCTTCAGGAGATAGGGTGTTACGTATATATTACATAGTAGCTTTTTGTGAGGAAATAATAACTGTACTCGTATTACAGCGTTGCGTATCAAATGGGTAACATAAGATCTAAGTGTTGCATCAGTGATAATTTTAGCTATAACTGGTTGGATTAGCTTTCTTATCAGTAATTTATTGTGTAAGCAACCAATACTACCATACGTAATAAGATGCACATCTTAGCAGAATAATGGCTCAGTTTCATTGGTCGATAGGGCCCGTATGCCGGGTGCGGGAGATTTCCATAAAGCATGCCATAGGGCCCGCATTCGGGGAACTGTTTTCATTGGTCGATAGGGCCTGCAAAACGCATGCCATTATGAGTTTCACTAGTCGTTATACCACATCACCGCCTGCGGGGAGTCACCCGCATGCTGTATATAGACTTACGAGTTTCACGTAGTCGTTATACAGCCTGCGCGGAGTCCCCGCACGCTTTATATCGACCGAGTTAACGACCGATGAAACTGAGCTAAGGAGAATGTTTTACCTACTTGCCTAAAACAATACTCTTTATTGCACTCGTAGTTAACAGTAAATGTGCAGAAACAAAAATAAAGACAGGTGGTCTTATGAAGACGCTCAAGGGACAATCAAATATAGAATATACGGTAGGTGCATGGAGCAAAGATAATATGAAAAGTAAAATTGAATATACGTACAACCAAACAACACAAAACATTAATATAAATAAACATACTTTTTAACAATAAAATAAATGATTCCAACTGTTAAAATGATTAGCCACTATGGAATCTATATAGAAAAAACAGAACAGTGACGTCACGGTCAAGTTGCCTACACTTCATAGTTTATTCGGATTTATTGAATAGAAATTGTGTCTGAAAATAACTGGGTTCTAGATTTTACTAATATTTTTGCGATGGTTTATTTCGTGCATGGTGTGAAATAATTTATACAGGAAACATCACTATTGAAAACTAAGGAAGGGAATGATAGTATTCCTTAAGGTTTAGCCTGAAGGATGTAATAGATTGTAACTCGACAGCCTAATGTGTAGTTTTAAAGCATGTTTATTTTTAACCGACTTCAAAACAATTTAAAGAGGAAATTATGAATTCTACCGTATTTTCTTGTATGTTTGTTACCTCAGAACTTCGCCATCACTAAACCTGGACTGTACCATGAAAATTTAGAAGTGGCCCAAAAGACAAACTTTTTCTAGATAGAAAATACGAGTGTCTATCTAATAGAACCCACACAGACTGAAATTATCAGATAACCTAATACATTTAACCGTTGTATTTTGTAATAGCGCCCATAATTGGGCAAAACATAATCTCTCATAATCTTGTGTATTAACAATGAAGACACGTAACAAGGCACGCTAATTTCGTAGCAAGGAACCACTGTTACGATAACTACTGAGACAGATTGTGTAAACAGTCACGAATGAATGCGCAGACGATCATGGGTGTGCAAATCAATAAGTCATGGGGTACATTGGACAGTAAACAGGAAATTGCAATAACATTTTTGTGTTTGAATTTCAGCGTTGTCATGGAACTTCTCGGATTTTGGATGTAATTTTTAAGGAGGCCGCGTAGCCAACGTTACAATCGTTCACGCTAAGTAGCGTATCGTAGCTATCTCTCTCTATCACTCTTCCATATTAGTGCGACTGTGACAGTTGCGTTTCGTTCGCCACGGAGCGTGAACGATATGCACGTTGGCTACGCGGCCTGTGATTTTTACGGAACCCCTACTCGTTTTGCTATACTCCAATATCTCTACCTAAATCATCATCCGACGCACACACACACACTTGACTTGCGCTGCTCGACAAGTCACCGCGCGTGTTCGGCCCTGCATTCTATGAACGGGTAGACGTTCATAGAATGCATAGTCTCAGAAATCGAATGATATTTTTGGATGCCGACTCAAACAAATCTTACTCACGAAATCGCTGTATTATGTAAAATAATATATGAACTTGAAACGTGATTAAAATGTTTTTTTTTTTCTACAACATTTAATCTGACATTATTATTTTTTATTGTTTTAATTTTTGATTGTTTTTAGTTCTTTCTTATTGTTTTAGCAGTTAATTAGGAATTGTATTTAAATTTGACTTTGCTATATTATTATTAATTCTGACATTATATTAACTAGGGTGCCCTAGTAATAGAGCTTGACCGCTTTATACTCTGCAAGAGATAATTTTTTGACATTGTTTATATTTTTGACATAGGTAGGTAATTTTTTGACATTGTATTTAGTAAAATTAATTGATTGTTTTTTTTTGTTTTAGGTCTTACGATCGGCCGCCGACATGCATAAAAGCAAGAACATAACAGAGTTGAGCTATTTTTCTCCTCCGAGCTATGATGTGTGACCGTGGTGGACGCCCTCTTTATCGGATTGACATATAGCCCATCCGCTAGCCCGGAGCGGCTTGAGCATATGGACCCAATCCGCGTGGAAGGTAAGGAACCCTTGCGCTCAGTTACGGAAACCCGGGGCGATTTTACGGAACCCCCTACTCATTTTGCTACACTCCAATATATAAGTAACCTTAGGTACAAAAAAGCAAGAACATAACAATACCGGACTATCCTCCCCCGATGAGCTATGATGTGTGACCGTGGTGGACCCCTCTCTGCATAGGATTGATATACAGCCCATCTGCTGGCCCGGAGCGACTTGAGCTTATGGATCCAATCGGCGTGGAGGGTAAGGAACCCCTGCGCTTAGCTCCGGAAACCCAGGGCGATTTTACGGAACCCCCTACTCAATTTGCTAAACTCCAATATATAAGTTGTAACCTTATACACGAAAGTAAGAAGACCACAAACCTGAGCTATCCTCCCCCGATGAACTATGATGTGTGACCGTGGTGGACCCTCTCTGCATCGGATTGACATACAGCCCATCCGCTGGTCCGGAGCGGCTTGAGCTTATGGATCCAATCGGCGTGGAGGGTAAGGAACCCCTGCGCTCGCGTTCTGGCGCGTGCAGGTAGAATGGCGAGCGGGTTCCGTTGGCATTGATGCAGTTTGGTAGAGCGCACTGCAAAAATAATTAAATTTATTTGGTGATGGAAGCGGCTCAGGATCGGGAAAAGTGGAGTGCTCTTGTTTCGGAGGCCAAGACCCTCTATGGGTCGCTATGCCACATTAGTTAGTTAGTTTTTGGTGGCATGGAGTAGGCAATAGGCCCAGAGTCGTCCACCCTAGTTATTTAATATGTAATATATGTATATAGATATAATCGTCATCAAATATGTAGATAGTGTTGGTGAAAGTTGCCAAACATATCGCCAATATCGGGACACATTTATATTTCTATGATAACAAAGATGTGACAATTTCAGTGAAAACATGGCATCAGTAACATTGCCAGACACTTTAAAGAGTCTAATAGATCTCCTTAAGGGCTCATTTATACGGTACGAAAACTCGCATGCGAGTTTCATTACATTGCGGTATTTGATCGGTCGCCGAATTAGTTGTAACCTCAATAGTCCGCAATGTAACTAAAATCGCATGCGAGTTCGCGTGCCGTCTAAATCGGCCCTTAGGCTCCTAAGACCCAGATTTTTTTTATTTAAGTTCAGTAAAGATTGAGGAATATGATAAAAAATTGTACACACGATCTCAGGTGAGTAGAAAGTGTAGAAATGCAACTAGCCAACTAGTAACGCAGTAATTTGAACAAATCAACAGAGTCAGTATCTAATAAATCTGTAATCGTAAATTTAACATTAAATGTCGAATAAACCGATTCGAATGTTAAACCACCAATAAATACTTAAATGCAAAGTTATGGGCACTTAAAGAAAATAACAAGGATACGTTCTGAATATGCAATTATAGTAAGAGTTTCTAATGATTTCCAGTTTTCACTAGCTTTCAAGTTTGTATCGTGAAATAAGTACTTAGCTGAGAGTCACATTACCATAATAATCGTGAGCTTATTTGCAAATAATTCGCGATGCGTGAACTCATTATCAATCACCATGTCAAATAAGTAAGATATAGTGTATACAAGGTGGAATAAAAATAGTGGTGAATCGTTTAAGGGCATAGGAAAAAGTAAAAAGAAAGAAGTCGGTGCAAACTCAGCGTAGACGGACAAAGGACAAACTTCAATAAATACTTACTCTGGCGTCTCCTGGAGTACATGCGCAGGAGTGGACCGCTTTGTATGAGGAGAGCTGCTTGCTGTCGGCGCCTGCCGCGCCTGCCGCTACCAGGACGTTGAGACACTGCCAAAAATAAAACGTGACATTACATAAGTATATTACCAATGTATTTTACTTAAACTTAATTACACAAAACACAAAAATTATAAATAATATAAAGCTGATTGTGTGCTTTATTTTTTTAAGGAAATGTTTGTAATTTTAAAACTTAATCAGAGCTATTGTTTATCAAAAAAATTGTCCTTTTAAATTTCATTTACTTACTGTGTGTGTGACGGATTGGAAAGTCAATTGACACTAAATTATTTTTATTTTATTATGTATAGGTAAAACGATTCTGATTAAAAGTTAGATTTGAGACACAAAGTTTTTTGTACAATACAGACATATCCCAATGGTTTTCACTGCAATAATAGCCAAAACGCTTACTTAAATACCACTTTTAAAAAATGCTAATTATAAACAGATTTATAAGAGCTACGTTTTTTAGGGTTCCCTAGTCAACTTGGAACCCTATAAAACGTGATTGACTGAGTGAGATGTGTAATATAATTTAACAGGTAAATGAGATGGCGCTGTACAGCTCCATACATTTTAAGGTAACTCTGATTGTCAAAAGTTGACGTTTGACAATTCAGTGACCGCAAAGCATGTGGCGCAGTACAGCGCCATCTGTTTTGAATGACAAATTAAGGGCCACGTTTTTTTCTTTGACTTTACCTCTTTACAATCAATTCTCTTTGCTTTAGATAGGTCATTTAAAACGAATAAGGGTTCCCAACAACCATTTTTTGATAAAAATAATATTTTCGGAAATAATCACTCCGGAAGAAGAAAAAATGCCCCACACCAAAAAAATCGAGAATTAAAATTTAGTAAATACTTTCAATCAAAACTATAGCGAACATATGAGTTATTACAAAAAATCTTCCCTTCTTAGTAAAAAGGGTACAAAGCACTGCCACTCCCTTATGCTTGTAATGTACATGACACTTACTAACTTAGCTCCCGTTTGGCCTGTTCTGACAGAATGGTAACTATGAAACCCTACACTGAGCATGGCCCGACATGCTCTTGGCCGTTTTTAAAGGTATAGGTACCGAATGAAAACATACTTCCGGACCACACATAACATTGAACTTACCGTGCCTAAAACGATTCGTCACATCGCATTACATTATTGCAATAATACAGGATGGCCGATATCATTGTTCGCGGTTTACGCATGTTAAAACAAGGTTATTGACAGGGTCAGATATAGGGACACTGAGGTCAAAGATATATAATACAGTCTTTTCTCTGAGTGCAGTGGCGGATTTGCAGTGTTGGCCGCCCTAGGCCCCAGGCCTCGTAGTAACTACTAGCCGCCCCTTTCTCAGCACCCATCATATAGACTGCCGCCTTGCTGCCGCCCCTAATGTCTTGCCGCCCTAGGCCCGAGCCTACTTTGCCTTAGGGTAAATCCGCCACTGTCTGAGTGACTCCAGCATCCAGCATGTATTCTAGGTGGTCTGCGCTCTCAGAGAGAAAGATCATGTCTGCAAACCTGAGTTGTAATAAATATGTGCCATTAATTAGAGTCCCGTACCCAAAGGGTAAAACGGGAGCTTATTAACCCTTTACCAGGCTAAGGGATATATATTTCCCACATGCGGCTCTTCAAACATGTGTTCTATTTTCGATGAGTAAGACTGACATTCGATTGTAATTTTTGAACTGTCAGCCTGGTAAAGGGTTAATAAGATCCGTCTGTCCGTCTGTCAGTCTGTCCGTCTGTCAGTCTGTCCGTCTGTCACCAGGTTGTATCTCATGAACCGTGATAGTTAGACAGTTGAAATTCTCACTATGCCTGTAGGGCTAAGATGGTCGGCTCTTTATCATTTGTCACCATGCCTGTCACGTTTTAACAAGTATGTAAGTGCGCAAGTGACGGGCATAGTGACAAGCGATAAAAATGGAACCAGTGGCAGCATGTGTTCATTTTTATAGCCGTCACGTGACAGGCATGGTGACAAATGATAAAGAGCCGACCATCTTAGCTCTACTGAAGCCATAATATAGCTCATTACATCTCAGTATGTTGGCATACTGTAACACCGTTTACGTGTGATGAAAATCCTTTTCCAAAATGAGTACTTACTATTAATTCACCCAGTGGTATCTAGGAGGCAATAGGCAAATACCCAGATTCTAATACACATTTTTTAAACGAGATTACGTAACAGAGTAAATAAATTAGGAATATATATTTTTTTATCGGCAACTATGACAAACAAACGTAAAAGCCCTTTTTTAACTATACCATATCAATATGACTTTGTGTATATGTATACTTTCATAACAGTATCCATGTTACACTTTCATTTCTACCAACTTACTTTTCCCAGCAACAATTATCGTTAAAAACTTCCAATTATTTAAAGTAAAGACTAATACTTTAAAGTTAACATTAAAAGATTAAATACCATGAGCAAACTGAAGGCTAAATTTAATTAATTACTCACACGACGCGATCTAGCAGAGTGTGACCGGTGAAAATGATACTTTCCAAACGTGATCTTGGCTCCATTGTTCCTGTGATCTGCCGTAGACTACTTTATATAGATACCGTTTCATAAAGTCGCTCACAAGAATCAAAATATGGTACGCCCAACACTGGGTGTCTTTAACCCAATTTATCATGAATATGATGAATCATTTATCATGAATAGACTTAGTAGTGCCCTATTCATTAAAATACAAAATGAAATACAACTTTCATAAATTATACATCCCCGACTGTCGTACCAATATTGGCAGGAATGCACCTCTGTATCTGTATAGAATGATCGCGTCATATACCTACTGGCATCAGAGCTAGTGTAGACATATTTTCATGTTCCTTGGACTCAGTCAAATCAAAACTGAAAGTTATACATTTTTATTAAGTAATTCTTCTTTTTTGTGTTTTCGAGGATCGGCTACGACAGCCATGTTCGGGCGCACAAGCTCCGAGCTAATTAGGAGTCGAAATGGTTGCCATGGTCGAAATTGGCCGGAAAGATCATCATCATCGTCTCTGCTATTTTAAGGTGCACACAAGTTTTTACTTGAAAATGTATATTCTTTATGCTGTACTAGTTGTGACATCCAGTTTAAATAAATAAATATTATAGTACATTATTACACAAATTGACCAAGTCCCACATTAAGCTCTATAAGGCTTGTGTTGAGGGTACTTAGACAACGATATATACAATATATAAATATTTATAAATACTTAAATACATAGAAAACACCCATGACTCAGGAACAAATATCCATGCTCATCACACGAATAAATGCCCTTACCAGGATTTAAACCCGGGACCATCGACTTCGTAGGTAGGGTCACTACCCACTGGGCCAAACTCGTCGTGAAAAGTTTAAAGACCATAAAAAAACTTAGACATTACTTTTTATACTGTACCGCTCAGTAGATTACCGCGTTAAGTAGATACGTTTGAGTTAGATATAGCTTACCTACCTCACATAAATATAGGAGCCTCGCCTGCCAACAAATCACACTGTGGTTTGGCAGAAGTACGAAATTTAACTCAACTCACTTTCAACACAAAATTATTTATATACTATTTTGTATTTTTTTATATCATTACAAATACGCCCTCATTTTTACTAGTGAAGTGTTAATATAAGCCGCGAGAAGAACTATTTGTATTCTACTCCGAATTCAACTCGCGGCGACAATAAGAGGGTTGTTATTATCTTAATTTAAAATGTGAATCTGTTTGTCTGTCAGTGACATTATAGCTTGAATGCGCTTACGAGCATTCAAATCCAAATTCTTTTTTATCAAATCAGTGGTCGAGATTCAAGATGGTAACACGTTATGATTGATGGAAATGTCGCATGTCATTTATTTAATTATTATTTATTTTCTTTTACTCCATCTCCACATGCAAGACCTTAGAACTTTATTTATTGACATTTGTAACTTGCGCAAGTACAGGCAGTACCTAAACACTAATTTAGTATGAAAGTGCCAATGTGTTGTCTTATATGCTCTATCTAGGTAAATGATCTGTGTCTGCGGCCATTGACGGCAAATATTGTGGACAATATGGTGGCAATGATTCTGATGCTTGGAACGTAAATGCCTTGTCAAGTAGTACGAAAAACTAAGAAGCGACTTTAAAATTAATTATTATTAACATTCCCGCTTTAGTATCTTTTAAAATATTGATCCTAGCGAAAAGTGTTTCACATGTTTCTTGTAGAAAATAAATAAATATTATAGGACATTATTACACAAATTGACTAAGTCCCATAGTAAGCTCAATAAGGCTTGTGTTGAGGGTACTTTTTGTTTTTTTTTTTTTTTTTTTTTTTTTTTAATATGATAGGACATAACGCTTACGCTACGCTTAGTACATACAAATTAGGACTTCAACCTAGAATGGTGTTTGTTTATTAAAACGAATGATTAATAAGAATAACCACAACAAACCTATTTATAATTTAGGCAGGTACTTAATATACGTTAATACTTTATAATTTTCACTTTTGAAAATACGAATCACTTCAAATTTAAATGTTAAGGTAGGTATAACGCCCATTATTTGGCAGCAAAATACCAGCGAAGGTTAAGAGGGAACAGACCATTGTTTTTCTATACAAATGTTCTCGACATTTTACTCTCCGGATTTTGGCCCTAGAATCCCTAGATGAATTTTTTTAGTTATATAAGTTCAATAAATAAATAAATACAATAAATAAATATTATAGGACATTATTACACAAATTGACTAAGTCCCACAGTAAACTCAATAAGGCTTGTGTTGAAGGTACTTAGACAACGATATATATAATATATAAATATTTGTAAATAATTAAATACATAGAAAACACCCATGACTCAGAAACAAATATCCATGCTCATCACACGAATAAATGCCCTTACCAGGATTTGAACCCGGGACCATCAGCTTCGTAGGCAGGGTCACTACCCACGAAGCCAAACCGGTCGTCAATTTATGGTTATTATTTATGTATTAGACATTTTTTTGCTATGGATCACACTTTACAAATTATTTACGAAAAACTAAAGAAGAGGAACCTTAGAATTGATTTTAATTAACTTTCCCTCTTTAATATTTTTTTAAATATTGATCCTTGCAAAAAGTGTACTGAATTTTTTTTGTAGAAAATTTTGTGTAGATTATTTACTTTTCACAACGTTTTTTGCTATTGGCCACCGTTTACGAGTTATTTACGAAAATATAAAGAAATGAACCATAAAATTGATTTTAATTAACTTTCTCGCTTTAAATGTAGATCCTAGCGAAAAAGTGTATAGAATCTTTCTTGTAGGCAATTGTTATATAGATTATTTGCGTGATAAAACACTTTTTGTTATGGGCCACCGTTTAAGAGTTATTTACAAAAAACGAAAAAAGGGACCTTTAAACCCAATAAAATCCTTTAAATCATAATGCCATCTCTTTCACTCTTGTTTGGTCTTAACAAGGGTAAAGGAGATAGCATTATGATCTCAGTCGCTAGTTGGTTTTACGGCAAGTATAGCCCCGTGTCTCAATAGCCAGTGGACTGTAGTGAGATATCCAATTGTCCATGTGAAGCGGCGAAGTGGAGGCGCAACGCGCCATCCTCTTCACACGCGTATAAACTTCTTCAAACTAGAGAGAGACGGCAATATACTTACATCTAAATGATGGTTTTCTGCAGCATCATTAATAGGGCTTTTTCCATGTCTATCTAAATGTAGTCTAGCCCCGTGTCTTAGAAGCCAGCGGACTGTAGTGAGATGTCCACGGGATGCAGCGAAGTGGAGCGGAGTCGCGCCGTCTCCGTCTCGCGCGTTCGGATCTACGCCTCGCTCCACGATCTAGAAAGAGAAAGAACATAATAATGTTTTTTTCGGCGATATATTGCACTTGAAATAACCATAGCAAGTATGGGCAAAATTGTTAAGAGTCCCTAGCTTACTCGGTCAAATTTCACCTTCCCATACAAACGGTGTTTCGTTCTCATTTCAAAACTACCGGCCCGAATCGAATTTTAAGATACGTCAAATATTAGATCTAGATACGATATGTTAGTGTCACTTTTAGTGACTAGTGGTTCGCAAATCCAAATCCAAAATCAACAATAATCTTTCTTTCACCGGTCTCCCTCATTGAAGTCGGTTTTTTTTCTTAAAAATGATTAGTATAACGCTCTTACAGTAAATGTCGCTAGGTACCCCTAGACCCATATATGGTGGGAAAATTTGCTGGCTATGGATGAGGACTTGGTGGCTCAGTTGGCAGAGCGCTGGAGTATCGATCCAGAGGCCGTGAGTTCAAGTCTCCCCCAAGGCAGTATTTTTTCCACTTTTAAATTTACACACACACACACACACACACAAATTCACAGACGTTTCTGCTTGTTAAAAATTAATTTATATTGTAATTTAATACTATGAAATAAATAAATCTAAATCTACAGTCAGTGATCCTTAAAAAATAAAATAATACTGTTTATTTCAAACCTCTTCCAGCCTTCTGTATTGTTATAACAAGCGAATGTATGAAATTATGTTTACATAAGACTAATTAAGAATAACATATTCAACTTCTTAAAATCGGAAATCGATTCAATCGATAATGCGGCGTATCGATTTCGTGCTTGTACGAAATCGATAATTAATATCTTAAAACGTAGTGTTCATTTTGTTTACATTGTGGGATCGGAAGAGAAAGTATTAATTGATGTTTTCGTAAACGTGTTGTACTTGTACCATATTTGTTTTGAATTAACCGAAGTAAATAATAATTCGGACAAAACATAAATACATATTATAAAATAGAAAACTACATATTTTTACAAATAGTAAGTAACTAATATTTACACTGAGAAAATAAGTATTTGATACAATTAAAATTGCATTAACGTTTAACGCTTTAAAAAGTTCCATACGAGCCTATCGAACAAAACAGTAAATTTTACTGTTTCTAAATATTAGGTACTGTTTTAAATAGCTATAGTAGTGAATGTAGTGACTGTTCGTTTATTTTTATAGTTTTTTCAATACTTAGAAATGTTCAAACAGTTAAAGTTATTTTTTTTTGTATTTTACTGTTTTTCAAACATTTATTGATATTGTATAAAGCAGTTAATCTTAATGAAAATCACTTTAATGTGTGCTCTATAGATCCTATTATTTTCAGTGTATTTATGAAAGTTTTAAGAATCCACAGTCACAGCACACTTGTGCTAGAAGTGCAGGAATTAAACCCCAATCCAACGAAACTCTCGCTGTTTTTCAAAGAGAGTTTCTTTGCAAATAGTACATACCAAACATAAACATGCTTCCGCCAGCCACCGACTGACTAAGTCCTCCAAAACCATGCACGTGCTGGGCGCCAAAGTGTACAACAAATTACCTAAGGACTCTATCAACTCTTTTACGCGCCAAATAAATTACTTTTATAATTTACAATTCAATTGACATTTTATCACAAGTATAATATTTTTTTGACATACCTTTTTATATCACCCTAAACTGTAATAAAAATGCAATTGTAACTTAATTTATCGAATGAAATCTCAACTTTTGCCGTGTAATATGTAATGATATTGACGGTGTATAATTAACCATAAATAAGTTAAAAAACCTGAAAGTTTAAATCAACATAACTAATATTCTTGCTAACACGAGACTATAAACCAGTCAGCAAAGCTGCAATAGGTAGTTATTACGGAGTTAGTTTCACTTGCCATCTGCGGACAGCAATGATCTCTTAACGACAATGTCTGGTTAGATTGATGGAGTCTAAACTTTGCACCGATTTGAATAACAGTTTTAAATGATTCACCAGTTTCACTAGACTTAAATCGACCGGGTTATAAACCGTGATTACCTTTTATATTGTTTGTGAGCTCCCGATATTTCGACGCAGTTATATGCATCTTGGTTTATATCCCGGTCGATTTAAGTCTGCCGATTTGAATATAATAAAATGAGGGAATGTCATTATAAACGTCATATTTTTGTCATAGCAAATAAATGCCATGCAGAGTAAGGTATAATAAAAACAAGAGTTAATATTTCAATACAGTGTGT
Organism: Cydia pomonella; assembly: GCF_033807575.1. Lineage (NCBI taxonomy): Eukaryota > Metazoa > Arthropoda > Insecta > Lepidoptera > Tortricidae > Cydia > Cydia pomonella. The sequence continues at coordinate 16,705,540 of NC_084718.1, read as the reverse complement.
ACGAAGACCGCAATTTAAACTCGCAGTAAACAGCGACTTGATTAATCTATGGCTGGTTATTTTTCAGGTGTAAGTTTTTTTAAATATCTGTACCCCTAGTGTAAATTAATTCGATATCGTAACGTGACGTACGCGTTGTCTCGTTTTGTATGGGATTTTGAGTTTCAAAAACGTCCCGCTTGGCGCTCTGTTTCTAAATCCCATACAAAATGAGACTTAACGCTAACGTGTACGTCACATCACGCTTTCGAATAAATTTACACTAGGGGTTCTGATATATTTACGGAATAATCACCTGGTTAGAGTAAGGAATCAGTAACTACACCATGTAACTTGTAATTGAACGATAAATTCGGTGATAAGGTAAACGAGTACCTTTGTAAGTAGTTCAAGATCCATAATACAACATTGTTAAAATTTTTCGATGTTTTGCTATTAAATTATGTCAAAATTGTAAAACAAAAATTGTGAAATACAAAGTTGTGTGCCGCGCGCCGTAAAACCGTCGAACTAGGTACAACATGTAGACAAATATACAGGGTGGGCAAATAAGAAGTATACATTTTGTTTTTAAATTTCAAAGATTATAAAGTAATGTCTTATAAATATATTATTCAGGGTTGGCAAATAAATGTGGAACATAATGTTTGACATATGTCCACCTCTAACAGCAGGCAAATGTAAGCCCGTATCATCGCAATTTTCAGCATATTTTCGCACATTTTCGGCGTTATCTTAGTAAATTTGTGTCTAAATTACATTTCATCAGCTTGTTAGCATAGACACGTAATTTTAGATAGCCCCACAGAAATAAGTCAGGAGCTGCAAAATTTGGGGAATTTGGGTGCCAATCACTGTCACTTTTTCTCGAAATTAATCGAGCAAACAACGTGTTTTAAACAACACAAACATATGAAAAAAAAATTGCTTACTGCTAGAGGTTTTGGCAGAAATTATCTTCCGTATACAATTGCCAACCCTGAATATTATATTTATGAAAAAATATTTAATCAATTTTGCACTTAATATAATTAAAAACAAAGTGTGTCACTCTTATTTTTCATTTGAAATTGCGAAGCGTCTGGTTGTCGTAATTCACTCTTATTTGCCCACCCTGTAGTGATACTATAGTCAAACAAGAAAGCAATGTTGACTAATCTAGTATGAAACTAGACGCATTAAAACTAGTAGTTGCCAAAGGCTATCCAGGCTATAAGCAAAACCCGTCTAACTTTCAATGACTAAAACTACCTCAAATGAAATGGATGAAAGTTCTGTTTAGTTTACTATTAAGGTTTGAAAGCTGGTATTAACCTTATTGTCAATGCTATACCGATCATTGGTAACTAGAAATATTGGAGTAGGAGTTGGTCAAAGAGACCTAGTCTCTAAGATGGCATATAGTCAAGAAATTGTGACAGGTTCCGCCGTGGCGAGGTGGCCTCGGGGTTCATGGCCTTAGCTGCGATCGCGATAGTTAAAGACGCCGGTTCGAATCCGGTCTTCATCGCTGGAGGGCTTCGTCAATTTTCCTTATCGGATGGGACTAGGCTAAAGTGTATTTTTTTCCGTCACGGCCCTCTTTTGTTTAATTTCTTTCTCAACAATACGATGCCTAATTTCACCGACTTACGGATAATAGTGGCACAGTTGGCAAACAGCCGCTTAGAAACAGGTGGTAACAGCGGCGATCCGGGTTCGATCCCCGGACGTGTATACAGATATTACTTTTTGAATTTATAAGCATATCAGTTTCAACTTGTACAAATATGTTTCTTATGTTTAGTTGTTCTCCCTGCCTGTAAATCGCATTCCTGAACTAATTTGTAAAAGTTTGTGAGCAGTTTGCTTTGTTCTCAAAGTAGAAATATTGGTTTTATTTAATTAGACGAAAAGTTTCATAATATGTCAACAACATGTTGACATAACAATTTTCATGAACAAGTAACAAATATCTAAATATTGGGTTACACAGAGGAGAATAAAACACAACAAAAATGAACACATAAAAATGTTAAAATAGATTATTAAACTACCGTAAAATGCTGCAACTTTGCCATTTAAGCTCAATTTTGCCTATTTGATTTCAATTACGATCTCTCGAATTTGCTTAGTTTTTTCTTGTTTTTTACCATTTGATAGTAATTTTCATTATTCTGGCAACACATATTTCATATTTTTACAATGGTAACTCCATTGTTGCTCCGCCAGTTACGTATCATAAGTCGGCGTGAGTGGCAACATTTTTTTAGTGTCTCGCAACTTTTGAATTTTTATCCACGAAAAAGGTGTTTTTTGAGAAGTGGTAACGTCCCAGGGTAAGTAAAGACTGTCTATTTCCCGTAAGTTTAATATTTTCAAGAAAAGGACATGATTTCAGCATAATAACGTACTAGGCAATATTGGGCAGTGTTTTGCAAACTTGAATGACACAATTTTGCCTGGGTCTAGGGCTGTCACTAGCTGAATTTTATAAATGTACAGAAAAGAGTAAAAATAAGCTTGCCTAAACTGCTTAAATTAGTTTATTTATAACAAGCTTTTTATTGACTTGCAATGTTTGTTTGTTTAAGTCAAATTTTGCAAGTCGATTTTCACCGACTTTCTGTGTGGGTACCTATGTAGATCTGCTTACAATGCAATAATAAACTAACGTTAACAAAAAAAACTTATGGGTATTAAAATGAAAATTATAAAAAAAACTTATTGCAATTTGTTATTATATTTTTATTGTAGTTACTTGCAATTGTATATTTATTGTATTATAATTATGTTGTATGTTTACAATCAATTTTCAACCACTTATTAGCGACCAATTGAGGTGTTTGACATACTTATGTAACTTGGGTGACAATGCAATGTTTATGGTACCATCGAGATGGTCTGATGATGGAGACCGAAAATAGCAACTTCTAAACTACACATAATAAACCCACTGTGTTTAGGCTCATTTGATTTGTCTTGCAGTTATCTTTCTTATCGAAATCTGGGTTGTCAGGTGTCAGGTCGATTACAATTGGAGTTCAAAGGTGATGGGTGATTAGAACTTTACAATTAAATAGAACTTTACACTATAATAATGCACTGAAAATTAGCAAAATAGTGTATCTGCAATGCAACTTGTAATAAAAAAATTAAAATAAGTTCAAATTATTAAATACTAAAAGAAAAAGAAATCAAACAACAATATATTACATTTGTTTGTTGATTATTTTGTAACTAACAATATAAATAGATTTTTTTAATAATAATATTTTTTTGGCACAACCCTACAGTTAACGATATTTTTGTATAGAACGTTTGTGGAACCTGCTACAACTTTACCTATTGCATGTGAAAAAAAAAGTATTAAGCTTATGGCCATAATTTGACTGTCAGGGACAAGCATAATGTCTCATGCACAAGAGTAAATATTATTGCAAATAGCAACACATTATTTATGGAGATATCCGTCTAGGCAAAGTTACGTCTTAGGCCTACAACTTTGCCTGCCACTTTGATTGCTTGTAAATCGGAAATACAGTATGATTAGGTAATGAGATTTGAGTGTTATCTGGTAAGGCATAGGGTATGTTTTCCGACTAATACTCATGAAACTCATAATGAAAAATAGGTTCACAGATATAAGAAAAAAACGTCAAAATCCAGGCAAAGTTGCAGCGTTTTACGGTACTCTGAAGAATAGTTATTTGTACAACAAGAGAGCAAAGTTTGATATTTCTTCGAGTGCTTGTTTTGAGTCCCGTGCAAGCGAAAGATTCTATAATAATAAATCATTTAGAATCTTGAGCGTAGTAAGGGACTCAAAAGCGCACGTGATGTAAATAACTTTGATCTCGTGTAGTACACAAAAATTTTCACGTCAGTCAGCCATCAAAAAATACAACCTTGAAAAATGTAATCCAGGCGGACGGATCACTAGGTATTTCACTCATGTTTTCTGAAGGTATTCTAACAATTAACTTTAATTACCGCAATAAAACAAAACGAAAGAAATTTCAATAAAATAATATGAAAATAATGAATTAACGAACATCAATTGACAGTTCAATCGACAACTTTTTTTTTGTAAAAAAAAAACTTAGTAAGATCCGGTCCGAATTGCGGATACTACTATTTGTCAACTATAGTAGAGATCGTTAAAAGTAGTTAAGTAGAATTATTTACTGCGTAATAATTGCGTAAATATGTATAAGTTCATTGTTTTGATTGTATAAAATACGTAAAATATGGTGTTTTTATTAAATTTTTAACTTTTATTTCATTAATTAATTAATACGAATAAAGACTCGTAGGGTGCTTTGGAACGATGCGGTCTGACTTATTTCGGGGGTCTATTATAAACCGTCAATATACCGTTGAATTACGTATGCACTTTTTTTTCTCTTTCTTTTTGCTAATGACGTGAAAGGGATAAAGACAATAGAATCCAAATATTTCGAACTTGTATTAGGCCCCGCACGTTGAAATGACATTCGAATCTAAAGGTAACTTGAATGTTATTTTGTCTCACCCGGTGAGCAAAATGCGAATTTGCTCACTGTTTTTAAGCAGCAAATTACCCTTGTTCGAGCTGCTGACGTGAAAAGATTATTGATTAATAATGTGTGTGCATCACAAATATTTGTTCATGAGTTATGGATGTTTTCTATGTATTTAAGTTTTTTATCTATAGGTATCTATTTATTATATTTATCATCGTCAGTACAGTCACGTCTGAAAATATCGATACGGACAAAGTACCAAAAATATGTACACCCCACCTTAGGATATGGGCAATAAGGTCGTGTATACATATTTTTGGCACTTTGTCCGTATCGATATTTTCAGACGTGACTGTACCCACAATACAACCTTATTGAGCTTACTGTGAGGGCTAGGTCGATTTGTGTAAGATTGTCCCACAATATGTATTTATATTTATTTTATTTATTTATTATTATTAAAACAATGATAAGTAATTTAAGTACTCCATTGAGAAAATCCCGCAATGTAAATTCCGAATGTAGAAGCCACGATTTTTATAAAGCCACAGCTTAGCAAAATAGAAAGTAAAGTAACTAAATGGCAAAAGCATAGTAGATTGAAGCACGCAATGCACAATGCACCTTCCACATAACCTGAGCACAAATTGATTTGCTATATTATAATAATCAAGAAACGGAATTCCTTTGCAATACACATTATATTAATCAGCTAGAAACCGAACTGAGTTATCATAATAATCAATTTCTAAGGCACGCGTGTAGGAAATGCGAAGAAAGTTGCAATTTACATCACATCACATGCGTTGACAGACGTGCAGGCCGATTCCAGTTTAAGTTATTCGATTTGTTTCGCATATGATACTGATCTGTCAGTGTTAAAAGAAACGGTTTTGGTTGAAGAAATGTCACTTTTGACTGCCAGATCAGTATCAGATCGGAAACAGATCGAATAAATAAAACTAGAATTGGCGTGATGGTTAGAATGAGTTCCGAGAGATCAATCTGTCGGTCGGTGAACGCTACAGTTTCATGAGTTTTATGTAACGTGTGACTGAGGCGTACAGTAGGTTTTTAATTTAAAAAAAAACTGGTAAAATATTTTATATAAACATTTTATTTTTAACTTTTGCCAGAAAAAAAATCGTATTAGAAAATAACTGGCTATAACTAAATACCATGCGTAGGCATTACAAAGAGCTCTTCCGTTCCGAGATTGATCGATCTTTCGGTCGGTGAACTTGCCACAGGTTTACGTAAGTTTGTAGTGCTTTGCATGACTGTTTTTAAATACAGAAAGTTGTAAATGAAATGACATTTATTCGTGACAGACACAGACATGTACGAACATGTTCGTTGCCTGACAAAAGCAGAGAACCAGAATATTGTGCGCATCGCGAACCAGAACAATATTGCTAGCTATGAAGCCAGCGCTGGTCTTCCGTAGGGCCTATTCGGTGATGCGGATTTATGGCTCCTCTAGACGATGGCCCAGCGTAGGCCAGTCCTACGCTGGACGCATTTATGCATTTAGGGGCCATCCATTAATTACATCACGCGTTTAGGGGGAGGGAGAGGGTCAAAACAATGTGACATGTTGTGACAAGGGGGAAGGAGAAGCCCCAAATTTTGTGACGTCACTTTAACATTATCAGTAACCAATTTTTTTATTCGTTGTAAAGTTAAACAACGAGTTTTTGGATCGATAATCGTTTATATTCGTTAATTTTCTTTCCTAATCGATTTTGTGTTATAACGCGTAATTTGAAAAATGTGACGTCGCACCATGGGGGAGGGGTTTGCCAAATGTGACCAAGTGTGACAAGGAGGGAGGGAGGGGTCGAAAACCCTAGAATTTCGTGTGATGTAATTAATGGATGACCCCTTAGAGGGAGCAAGTGATATTGCTATCTCATTTCACCGCATAGCTGCGTCCCTTAGGCCTTGGCCTACGCTGGGCCATCGTGTAGAGGAGCCCTTAGACAGGTACTGTTGTGTGCAATACAGGGTGAATTTGGAGTCGTGGAGCAAGAGAACAAGACATCATACAGAATTCAAAGATGAGCCTAATGATGTGGTAATTGTTTATCATCACCAATAATTATGATTATTTTTCAGATGACAAGTAGGAAAAAACATTTTTGCATACAATTTGGTCACCTTACTTAATGTGACGTCATGTCGCTTTCCATACAGCGTAAGTCAAAAGTATAGGGTGACCATGATTACTTTTTTTATACCACGACGGTGGCAAGCAAGCAAGCCCGCCTGATGGTAAGCATTCACCGTAGCCTATGGACGCCTGCAACTCCAGAAGTGTTAGATGCGCGTTGCCGACCCTTTAAAAATCTGTACACTCCTTTTTTGAAGAACCCCATACTGTAGACCCTCGGGAAAATCTTGGCAGTAAAACTTTGTATAACATTCATTTTACATGAATAATAAGAAAATTCAACGAATTATATTTACTCAAATACTACCATATGATAATGTGGATCATTAACAGAGTCAGAAAAAGTGGTTCTGGATTACAACCCAGAAATCACCTGTATATAATAGCAGAACATAAGAAAATGAAAATTAGGGGAACACTATAACTTTGGATCAGTTATATTGGATCTTTTTTTACAATTATTCTGCATTACTTGACAGTGTTTCAAAATTAACTATAACCTTTACTTAAATAGGAAGAAAAAAAAATTGTTCAAATCGGCTTGTTTATGTTTACTAACTCGCGGAAATCCTTATAAAAACTTAAAACCCTTCGAAAAAAATACAGTTTTGTACTATAATTGTAATTTTGTATCTTGCCTATTATTTCCAATCAAAGCTTTACATCTAAACCCATGACATCCAGAAAAAAATAAACTTTTCTATAAGACGTTCTTCGTCGCAAACGTACAATACAAGTGGTCCATTATTCGCACTTTGTTGTTGATTTTTGACCAAATACTTGGTTTTGTTAGTTTGCTTGAGGCTCTAAATGATAATGCCGCGCATGACAAACCAAGTAGTTCAAAAATAACATCAAAGTCCGAATGATAGACTACTAGTACACTTTGAGACGTAATAGATCGTCTTATAGAAAAGTTTATTCTTTGTACCTATTATTTCTTATAGTAACGGAAATTAGTATTTATTAATTTTCGTTCCTAGAAATATAAGTAATATATTACTTACGGCCCAATTCGAAGAATGAGATACGATAACGATAAGTTCTGGTGTAGATACGTTCTCATTTAGATAACGTTTGAATGTAGTATAATTGACAGAAGCAGCTCGATTCGGGCAAACAATGTCACTTTGACGTTAGAAATATCGTAGATAGATCTTACTGGGATCACAGCGGAATCGAAATAAACGTCAAATTTCACATGTCGTTTAGTTATCGATCATTTAAAGATCTTTCCAAGATCTTAAACGTGTCTTAATCATTACTTAATTGTCCATGCCAAATTTCATGTTATTTCAGCATGTAGCTCTAGACTCTTAACCTGGATTACGTACTGGCTAGAAAACTATCACTTACCATCCATTTGACGCAATCCAAGCACCCAGTCTGCGCGGCGGCGTGAATAGGCAGCATCCCATCTCTGGCGCGCGCGTCCAGCCGGCCCCCCGCTTCTAATACTAAGTACTTTAATACGGCCAAGTGTCCTTCTTGTGCGGCTAAGTATACTGGTGTGACGTCATTGTCCATCGCCGTGTTGGCACTGGAAAAGAAAACGGCTGTTAGTTTACAAATTCTACAGGATTCTACACAAACGGGACTTTGAAACTTCATTAGATTATCAATACTAATAAGCTCACTAAAATCATGTTAAATGATGATTATCCTATCGCGTCGATTTTTTTTTATATGGAGTAATTGTCAATTATAATGTTTGTAGACGTTTTTTGGAAGTTTAGCACATTAATTTATTTAAAATATTAACATTTTAAGAATAAAAATATAGTACGTACTCGTAATTTTTTAAAGGTAAACATATTTTCATTTCATTCAGCTCATATAATTTCGAACGAACAATTTTGTTTGTTGTGCCTCAGTGAAATGCTACAACGCGATTAGTTGATGAGTTCGCATCACGCGCGCGATTGGTCGCCACTAGTTGCGTTGGACTACACGCTTGGCTAGCATTCGTTCACTGCGGTGTCACTGACACCGGTGTCCTGGCACCATTCTTGGTGTAAGGCCGTTTTTACGAATTATTCATTGCTTTTGTGGGTTTACAGTTTACCACAAACCCTGTCAGGGCCCTGCATTATTATGTTCTACCAAAGGACTTATGTACTATCATACGATGCGCAAGGTATACTATTTTTTATCTTCGATCTAGAGGGGTAGGTATGATAGATTGATGACTGTGCATTAAAAGCAGGAACCTGGTTTCCCGTCGCTGTAACTTTTCTTTCCTGAAGAGTAATGCTATAAAATTTCCTCCTAGGGTATACATGATACATGATTGACATGTCACGATAGGCACCACTATTAAGTAAATATTGATAGAAATTTATATAATACAGTAGGTAAGTAGTACCATAATAGAAAAGTCTAGAAATGTTAATGGGTCATTCTACTTTTTTATGGCCATTAATCTATTGCCAGAAAAAAGTATAATAGATATTGAATTCGTGTATAAAACTTATATTTCCAAATTGTACCTGAACCAAATAATAGGATTTTGTAGCCCACAATTCATATATGTTGATTAATGTGAAAAGATAGTAACGCAGTGGTAAATGCCTTATTTTTTATAAAAATTGGGAGGCAATCAAAAACCACTGAGTTACCGTGATTATGAATATTTATAATAGTTATTTATTGAACAAAGCTATCAGGATTGACAAAATAATTAAACTGCTTTCTCCATTACAAAACAGAAAATGAAAGTAATGGCCAAGTATTCTAAAACATGCATTTTACGAAAGAGTTTCAAAAACTTATGCACAATAAAAATAAAGTTTAAACTGAACTTAAAAACTTACACCATTGAATGAAAGTAGAGTAACATGCTACTAAATTAAACAAAAGATAGTGATCTTACGATAAAGCAATGAATGAATAAGTAGGCAAGTACTATTCTCAACGACCTATAGAAAGAATTCACAAATTATGTAACATGAACTTCAATGAACAAATAGCCATTAAGCAAGGAAGAATTAGTTTAATTATGCTCGTGGGATAGTAGGACAATTGTTCAAATAAATGCCTTAAGTATTATCCCACATCAAATGGTCATAAGGACAGTAATAATCTTACTAAGTTATGATACATTTTTGCCAGTAAGGTTTAGAAGCGGATATATAAATGTTTCAAGTTGACAGATTGAGTTAATTCATCGATGAAATATTGCGCATTGTTGTTACGCGAACATGATTCAATAGATGATTGGTCTCTGTTCGTAATAGTGTTATTGTTTTTAAAAGATCATAGTGACACTGACATGGTAGCCACGTCAAATTAAGCGGATATGGGCAATTAGCGGAAATAATTCGTGTAATTTTGTAAATTGGTACAGTTTTTTTTTTTTTATACTACGTCGGTGGCAAACAAGCATACGGCCTGCCTGATGGTAAGCAGTTATACCTCGTGGTGTCCAAATATACATACTAAAAGTCCTCGGAGGTGGGGGTTGTGCTGACGGTGTAGGGAGAGGGGGGGGGGGGGGGCGTGTGAAGGACACACTCGTGTTGTTTTTCTTGCAGAGCGATTATTTCCGAAAATGTTACGTTTACGACGACGACACTCCACACTATAAACACCATCCCCATTTTTCGACCATGGTCTAACTTTTGAACCATGGGTCTAAAAAATATGAAAAAGCTCGTAAAAATGAAGCTTACAAGAAAAACTATAGCGAACTATAGCGGTTCAGCCGTTTTTGAGTTTTTGCAAAAAGTGTATTTTAACGGACGGGTAACTACGGAACCCTACACTGAGCTTGCTTATCCTAAACTAAAAAATAGAGTTATGATGAACAACTACGCAAAACCAACGTTTTCCTAAATGGTCTATTTTTTACATCTTTGTTAACTTAAACATCGCGCGCTGTTTCTCTACCACAAATAAAAAAATGAATGTTCTTTAGAATATTAATACTCAGGCCATTTTAAACAAGCGTTTAAGGTATCGGGAAATTATCATTTAACAGCCAACCAGTATGTCTGTACTCATGAGTGCCCAGTTTTGGTTTCATGTTAAAATGTAGATACATTATTCATAAGTAATATATCTTCTGCAAACATAATTTTTGCATTTATTTATTTTGGGTATCCGATTAGACATTTCTGTTCTTTAATTTGTGTATAGTCTGAAATAATTGTCGGTGCCATATACGTAAAACAAAGATAAAGTGAGTAATTAACAACGAGGCAAGAGTTCGGTAAGTTACGTGGTCCAAAAATGTGTTTTATGGAAGTGCAAACAAAATTTTAACTTTTAGCTTATAACAAATAAACAAATAACGAGGTAATGATGTAATATTGAAAATGTAACTCATTATTTAGATGTACAGGGACTACCTGTACAAAACGCTTAACGGGATTGGTTTACCGAATATACTGGGAGATGGCGTTGTTAATACCGGCGAAAATCCTACATCGCGCGAACGATAGTTTATCGTAGAATCCATAAGTTACACTTTCTGGTGAACTACAGATCAGATAGTTCAGCTAGAATAAACGCACGTCTGTCATTTTTAGACTCTGCGTGTCTTTCTAGATTCTCCTTCCAGACCTTTGTGCAAAATTATACTGTGCCATAATCGATTAAATCACCGAAATTACTTTCATTCGGTGATTTAATCAATAATGCACTTTATTAAACATAATTCTTTTTTTTTACCAAGACAATAATTTTGGCCATCGAATGAATAGACTGTAGAATCTTAAGTAGAATTGTGATTATAGATTTGCTGCTAAGCTTCAATAATAGCCCCTGTGAAAAGATTAAAACTTACAAAAAAGATGAAGATTAAAGAGCGGATTTTTACATTTACTTTACCATTATTGGTCCTTTAAAAAACTAAAACATAACAAAAGAATATCGCATATTAAGACAAATATTAAATACGAGTAAAACGACAAATATTATTTTTTTTTTTTTATATAGCCTATATTGTGTCCCACTGCCGGGCAAAGGCCTCCCCTGTTTTCCGCCACTCGTCACGGCTTTGTGCATGCTCCCGCCAGTCGCTACGAAATGAGTCCAGGTCGTCTCGCCATCTCGTTTTTGGCCTTCCTCTGCCTCGGGTGATCTGTGGTGCCCATTCGGTCGCTATTTTGGCCCATCTGTCCGGGTGCATCCTACAGATGTGCCCCGCCCAATCCCATTTGAGCTTGGCGGCCTTCACACCCACATCTGCGATACCTGTTTTGGAGCGCAGCTCTGTGTTCCTTATCCGATCGATTCTACGGACTCCAAGTATGCTCCGCTCCATTGCTCGCTGGCAAATCTTGAGTCGGGACTTTTGAGCTTCTGTTAATGACCAAGTTTGGGCGCCGTAGGTTAAGATAGGCAGGATACACATGTCGAAAATATTAAATACTTACGAGTAAATCATGAGATTCATGAGTAGATATCATGACTTGTATAATATTACAGGTATGTCGACACTCACCATAATATACACTGTATGGGTGCGAATTTCCTCATAATACGCAAATTATACTTTTCTTCCGCGCCTCAAAATCTAGATCAAAACCTTTACTACCGCGACTAAATCTAGATTCCTGTATAACCGCGACAATAAAGTCAAGCTGTCAACCAAATTTTACTCTTCTTACCTAAACAATAGGGTCGGTATTTGAAATAGTGCATCTCAATTTGTACAAGTATCGATGGATCACGTTTCACTTTTCCTGACATAGAAGTGTAACAGCGGGGTCACAAGTGTTATCCAACGGATACAATTGTCTTTGGTTATGCAACCGCTGTTTTATCTATCACATGGATTGGAGATTTTGATATTTTTTTCACAATTTTATAATAAAATCCATATCAGTTCAGTAATAATAATTATTTTACCACGTCAGTAGCAAGCAGCCGGCGTACAGCCCGCTTGATAATAATCGATTATCGTAGCTAATCGACGCTTGCCAATTCATGTTACTGAAAATTTGTAGATTCGGCGTATATTATTTATGAAACAATCTCGGTCAAAAGATCGATTTTTATACTTTTTTAAGAATAGAGTTTATATAAAAAAAAAAAAAATTTTTTTACTTCAGAGACACATTTTTTTTTACTTTATTGCGCTGATTGCGCAGTAAAAGTAGTAAAAATAGTTAACTCTCGGGCGAAACAGAGATCAAACAGTATTAGGAGCGGGAAAATATACAATACTTATACATATGAGAAATTGAATAGTGAATACTACGGCATTAAGTTCGCCTATTGTACAGTGTGTATTCTTATGTGCAATAAAGATTAAATAATTAAATAAATAAATACTAAATATTTTTGTGTTATGTCTATTATATTATATTATGTCAACCCATACAGTTTTAACATAACAGCTCGACTTTTAAATGTTTTCTTGTAAAATATGTTTTATATTTTATTGGCGCTTGCGTTTTTAAAGACTGCAAAGTAAGGTACGGTTGTTGCAGTACCTATTTTAAATCTTTACAAATTGTTTATTGTTTATTTATTAAGTTATTTATTTTACAGACAAATGAAGTTTCTGTATTTCGCCGACTCCACCGATACATATTAGACACATTTCATAAGTTTAGATACATACCTTTGGAAAGACATTCGAAATAAGATTTATTTATTTAGTTAGTCTTAGTCTTGCAACTAAGCCTTACAAAAATTTACTAATTTAGCAAATAAATATCGTTTTTAAATAAACTAGTAAGTTATTTTCAGAATGACACCCTTACCGTTCTTTCCCGCTATAAGTCCCCGCTTTCATTTTCACATATCGTTTATTTTTCTTCTTCTTCCCAAACAGCTTACTAGTCACCCTATTATACGGCTGATTATTATTCAACGTCATCTTTAATCACATAAACCGTTATATTTAAAATAACCGTTACGTTATTCAAAATACACGCCACTAACACAACGCGTTTAAGAAAAGAACTTTCAATTTGAATATCGAACGCTGCAGTCAAGCGCGGCTGGCAGCGGCAAAGACCTTACTGAGCTTAAGGCTGCATTTTCTCGCGAAAATGGCGAAAGTGCTTGTAAGCGTTCCCATATGTAAGTTTAATGACATAAGTTGATTGTCTTTGAGTTTGTTGATCTTTGCCAGCACTTTGATCGAAAATGTGTTATTTATAGAGTTTGGATTGAATAGGTGCTAATATATTATATTTTAGGGGAAGTAAATGCAAGGAAAAAACTTAATAATACAATAATATCAGCGTAAAACCTTCGAGAATAAATGTTTAAATTAACTGTTGTGTTGTGTGAATAATGTTGGAATTAACAAGATTGTAGTAGGTAGCTACACCTGATTTCATCGTTGTAAACAGGAAAAAGCTTAAATGGTTTCCACTTATATATATGAAATAAATATAAGGCGTCCTCAGAAGTTTTAATTAAATAAAATATAGCTTCATATATCTCAAAAAAAAAAATGTTTTTTTAATTTGTATAAAGTAATAAAATGTTTAAGTATATTTTAGAATAAGGCCTATTAAGGGCCTCTAGGGCTGAAGTGGATAGTAAAATGTTCAAGTAGGTACTATAATATTCTATATACATAATAGGTTTCAGCAATATTGTTCCATATTCTTAACTATCCGGCTCGAACGACCAAACGGCTCTTCCAGTTTCACTTTTTTTTTCTTAAATCCAAACACTAACTTACGTAATAACTAGCAACAAAAACTATCCCAGATGTAGTATTCTTTCGCTCACACTCAGCTATCATGTCTTGTCATGTCACGGTATGACATGGCTGTTTCATGCTTCTAACACTTTCGCTTCACACTTACAAACTTATATCTGCCGCTGATTGCGGTGCTACTATCAAACGCTTTAAAATGTTAGTATGTAAAACGGTTAGTTCCACATATTCCCACCAGCATTTATAAGTTTGTATTGTCTATTTGTCCAGTATAGCTTGCTACAGGCGACGAGTAACAATAGTTAGTGACCGAGGTCTATATATTTTGGACGAATGTAAAATAATTTCATTGTTGTGTTACGGGATGGTGTATGTGAGGTAATAAAAAGTCAAATTACGCATAGCGTAAATTACTGTTACAATTACTGGTACTGTCATTCATTTTAAAGACTTAAAAATGGTGCAGGGGTTTAGTTAAAGGTAATGACGAATGAAAAAAAGCAAATAAAAAACTAAGTTGTAGCTAATTAAAATCTTTTGTGACCAGAAACTTCAATATATTTCCAAAACATAGTGAAGTACAAAATCGACGATCGTACGTTTTGAGTACCTACATATAGCCCAAAATCATAAAAAAAAAACGTTTATTAAGATATTTAAATCATTCAACGACAACCGGTCTGGCCTACTGGGTAGTGTGAAGCCGATGAAGCCTATGAAGCCGATGGTCCTGGTTTCGAATCCCGGTAAGGGCATTTATTACACGGATACTTGTTCCTGAGTCATGGGTGTTTTCTACGTATTTAAGTACTACGTATTACATTTATCGTGTCTGAGTACGCACAACACAAGCCTTCTTTAGCTTACTGTAGGGCTTAGTTAATTTGTGTAAGAATGTCCAATATTTATTTATTTTCATCCCTATTTTTTCATTAAATATCTTAGCTTAGGATTTTTTATAATATGAATAAATGGTGCACATACTATTTTTCTGCCCGACGGAGGCGGAAAGCGGCAACTTCGTTTAGCGCTTTCCGCCCGGAGGGCAGAAAAATACATATAAACACATTATAAAAAACCTAACCTACATCTGCTCCCATAATTTACTCTTTAATTGTATTTTTTTTCTTCATAAGTAGGTGTAATAGGTATTCGGCAGAATAGTACGCAATATTCGGCCGAACACCGAAATATCAGCACAATGGCCGAGTACCGAATATTCGTGGCATCTCTACTAAATATGCCCAGTAGTGGGCGATATGATGATGATGCGTACGTAAGCTATTTACACCAATTTCTTAAGCTTCGCATGCACGCACGCTAGAAATTGACCTATCAGGCTCGCAATTGTTCGATCAGAGAAACGCGCCGACAATATAACCGATGCGTTTTTGCCGCGTTTTCCCAGCGTTTCTACTCGTCAATAGATGGCGCCACAAAAACTTGTTCTTGTATTGTTTAACGTGCAGTAAAAACGGTGGGTCATCAATGGGTGATACAATTTATCCGGATATCTGATCTATTATTTCTGCATTTATTTGTTTGTTTAGCAACACCAGATTGCTAATATAACGTGTCTGTACCCTTTGGACATAGATGAATAGGACGTGTCGATTAGGGTATTTCTAACCTATATATAGGGACAAAGTCTCATTCCAAACGCCACAGTATTAACGGAGAAATTAATGATTTACGATTTAATACTTCGGAACAGTATGTTATTTTTAATCATCATTATTCCACGCAGACGAAGTTCTATATATGTATACCAACACCATACCAACATGTAGTTACTAACGACCCGATTCGAAGAATGATTAAGATGCGTTTAAGATCTTTAAAAGATCGATAACCAAATGACATGTCAAAATTGACGTTTATTTCGATTCCACTGTGATTCCAATAAGATCTATCTACGATATTTCTAACGTCAAAGTGACATTAGTTGCCCGAATTGAGCTGCTTCTGTCAATTATACGACATATAAACGATATCTAAATGGGAACTTATCTAAACCAGAACTTATCGTTATAGTATTTCATTCTTCGAATCGGGCCGTAAATGAGATACACCTACAATTACAAAACTAACCCGGTCACTGCCCGTTGCCCGTAACGTTTTTTCACACAAGTTACGACTCCAACACTTTCCCTAATTGCTTATACATGGCAATTTGCGTATGGACACGTGTTCCTAAACTGACTACACTTAACGACAACGCCGTTGCAATTTCAACCGTGGGCCGAACTAACAAAGTTAATCTTTGATTATTTTATGAGAAATCTAAATAAGAGCAACAATATCCAAACTAAGGTTATAATGTATATAAACAACTTCAGTTCCGACAGATCTTAAGAGGGAAGTTATACCACGTGAACGTCCAAAAAAAAGATAAAACGTTTTTCCACTTCTAAATATTTTCCATTCTCCATGATTTTTTAGTTTGTTATTGACACAATGAAAAACTTGGTTTCTAGGTTTTTCATCACACTTACTCGGAAAAGCTCTTATTTCATGCAGGTGTACTGAAGGACAAATGCTTATTTTATTCCCGCGGGAGTTATGGATTGTGAAAAAAAAGCTCCCTAGAGAGTTATACCTTTTTTTTTAATAATGTCACTTATTCATACAAACCAAGTAGCATTAATAAGTTTTACTTTTAAAATACTGACGATTATAATTTAATGTAGGTCGCAGTCCCTACACCAGTTACTTTTCTACATTTTAATTTCTAAGTTTTCCTAGTATTCCAACTTTTCAATTCGTAGTATATTATGAAGAAAAATATCTATGTAAAAAAACATTAATATCAAGGTATATACGATTTGTGCCGAAAAAAGTATCATTTACCTACCTAATAACGTGTCGATATTACAAAAGGAATAACTATATTCCCACTCTATAGATGGGACGCGCGGCAAAGCACTTCACACCTCTTTTGTCTTTTTGTATTCGTAAAGTTTTATAACAAATCTTCGGTGCAAATTATATTTCATCAACTATAGGCAGGTTTATTTTACGCCTAATGTTTAGCTTTTTAACAAAAAATCTACTCAATATGACAAGCTACGACTTGCGTCCTATATCGGTTTTTGCTGTTTTACCACTTGTTATGCAGCCAATAATCAACTGCATTAGTAAGCTAGATATACCGACCTATATGTACTACTAGACAGGCTATCGAGAACAAATCGATTCCGCCATTTTTGGCGTTTTACGTCTGTCACTAAGCTAAAGAATAAGCGTAACTACGCTAGCTACGCAGAGACGAAACGTCATAATACATAATTTTATTATAATAACAATCCACTGCGAAAAAACTCTCGTTTTAAGCTCATTTAGATTATTTTGAAACGGCACTTTAAACATTCGCGGTGGTATAGTCGTTAGATTTGTAGCTGGCCCCCAACGGCTTATCCTTTGTCTATTGTTAACTAAAACGGTGCGTGCCACTACCTGCAACAAAAAGGGCCCGGTCATTTTAACCGGTTATTTAATTACAAATCTTATGGTAGGTAATTGAAATAAGATTCAAAATGAACAAATGGAAAAATAATTTGCGATTACTTGTGTGGTCCCTATACGGTTACTGAGTGCCGCGAGTCGAACGCTACCGATCCAGTCTAAAATGTGTCCTCGATATGCGTAACAAAGGTGCGTTATCGGAGAGCACACCTGCACTGGTTTTTTGAGCGTTGGACTAGCCCTCGCTTAGGTCTGTGCCAATTAGAATTATACGACCCTTTTTTTGCAGGTAGTGGCACGCACGGTTTTAGTTAATAATAGACATAGGATAAGCCGTTGGGGGCCAGCTACAAATCTAACGACTATGCCACCGCGAATGTTTAAAGTGCCGTTTCAAAATAATCTAAATGAGCTTAAAACGAAAGTTTTTTCGCAGTGCATTGTTATTGTATTGCTTTTATTATGTTTCTAGATATAATTAGAATATATTTTTATAACGCACAAAGGCATTCTTTTTAAATTTTCGTTCCATGCGTGGCATCTCACCAGCAGTCGGAGACGTACTGAATGCAATGAAGTGCGACACTTCATTAAATAAATAAATAAATAAATCATTTATTTCGGACCACAAAAATCCATAACAGGTTAGTAAACATGTACATGCAGAGTTTCTAATTTAGACTATGTTAGTAATTAATTTATTATATACCTATCTACCTACTATATTTCATCATAGGGAGCTAAGGAACGGTGCAGGTTCGACCAGTGCTGTATATAGCGACTATCGAGCCTACTCATTGAGGCGCGGAATTTTTTTATTGGAGATGCCGACTCTAGTAGGTACTATTACCTTAATGGATAGATATTCTGTATCTATCTTACTTAATTATTTTCTACGAATTTATTAATTACCATTGATATTGTAATAGTATTATGATTTTCTTTTTTGACCAATAACTTGATTTCTTTGAATAACGACCGAACCCCTCTGTCAACAGCAACTGCAATACTGTTGCGACATAGCTGCAACAGCGTTGATCCTGTCCCTGTGTCTATAAATTTTCTGAATAAAATCGTATCATAATCGCATCTGTAATTGGCGACGAACGTCACTCATAGTCCTCACGCTAGCCCAATGCGGATTGGGGACTTCACATACACCTTTCAATTTCTTCGCAGATGTATGCAGGTTTCCTCACGATGTTTTCCTTCACCGAAAAGCTAGTGGTAAATATCAAATGATATTTCGTACATAAGTTCCGAAAAACTCATTGGTACGAGCCAGGATTTGAACCCGCGACCTCCGGATTGAAAGTCGGACGTCATATTCACTCGGCCACCACCGCTTTTTTATGTGTTTGAATTTTATGTTTTTGATTTTTATTTTATTCCCTTTAATTCTCAAGTTCATTCCCCTCACTTATTAAATAAAATTAAATCAACATGGCCCATTGGATATGGTTTCAGAACGGAACGCGCGCACCGTTGCGTCGTATCGTGCTCGCATCCCCCAGTTCATTGCGTACATTAATATGGATGAGCCTGCTAAATGGACCAGCCAATGTTACCAACCTAACTGGACTTGTATACCTATCTTGTAACAAGCAATATCAGCAGTCTATTTGCGAATGTTCAATGTTGGCTGGATTTTTCCACACGTTCTGTTTTTGCAGCTTTTCCTCTCGCTCTTATTGCTTTCTAGCAAATCAAATGGTTTGCTATCTGCTTGCATTCCAGCAGTGGCGGCATGGTTCCATTTTTATCACCTGTCACTATGCCCGTCACTTTCGCACTTACATACCTACTTGTTAGAACGTGACAGGCATGGTGACAAATGATAGAGAGTCGACCATCTTCGCCTTACAGCACTACTAGCATAACTTACTGCGACAGGCGCGGGAAGAGACCAATCGGCGCGATTTAATGCCTTGCCGCATGGTGGCAGCACAACCCACGCGCGAGAGAAGCGACAAGCTCGCTCAAATATCACTGTTAGAATGCCGATGCCTACATGCATATGACTTAGTTTCTATCAGGGACCGGTCCGGTATCCCCTTCGAGGGTTTTGGTAAGGTGATTTTTTCGTAAGGCTTTGTTTACAAATAACCCTTTCATTTGGCTTTTAAGCGCTTCATAATACGGGTAATCTGATAGCCGTCCGTAAGCGCCTCTTGAAGGGGTATCGATTATAAAATAAAACGCTTAGGCTATTTTCAACTTTCTCTTGGTAGAAATAGAATCAAATATTGCTTATATACGATAGGTATCAAAGGATTGAATTCACCCGCGCCGCGCCGCGTCACTTCGCGTTCGCGAGTTATTCGCTCACGTAAGACACTGCCTATCTTAGTTTACTGTATATGTAATTATTCTATGGGCAAATGCAAGCTGCAGGTTTGTGTAAAATGACATGAAAATTTGCTAAAAACTCAACAACAATATCATCCACATCGCCAGAGCCAAGATAACTCTGCATAGCAGTATGGTATTTGCTATGACGAAGTGTGGATATGCCATCATTAATGTCAAATTCCTATGAAAATATCACGTTTATAATTATTCTATTTGAGTCGATGCAAAATTAGCTTACTTATTTAATTATAATTGCTTATATGTATGTACATATATCAGGTCTTCCAGTAAGAATTGTTTCAATACATGCTAGAGTCAGGCCAATATAAGTTGGCAGCTATTTTAATAGCCCAGACGGTGCAAGTGTCAAGTAAACGTCTTAATTTCATACAACTTTTAACGTTTAAAATAGCCCGTGTACCATCTAGCTATCAAAATCGCTGCCAAATTATTTTGATTTGACTCTACCCGTATCGGGTGTGGCAATAACAGTTACTAATAAAAAAGTGCATTATATTAATAATTCCTATATTACAAATTAGGTTTTCTATAATACACATGAATAAAATTGTATTAATTTGTCTTGTAGGAACTCTTCTACTGTATAATAAATATTTGTGTGTTAAAAACGATTTTAACTGTTTCGACGAGACTTACACCATCCCAGTAACTCGAGATTAACCGGGTATACCGTTAACTCCAGGTTTAACCGGTTAACCCCGGGTTAGTGATTGGTGCAAATGGACGGACTACGTAAATTCCAAACTATTACTAATCTTTTGGCATGTATTTTTCACTAAACCCGAACAGGTCCATACCCAGCAATTGAAAGTTACGTGGTTTCACCATCCCTCATTAAAATAATAGCCTAATCGTAAGCACGAGTTACGATGGCTAGATAAACACCGTGGCATCAAAAATGCGGCCGGTTGCTCCACACGCTTAATTTAAAGTAATTAAAGTGCATTACTACTGGTTTCCTTCTATTATGATATGATAGAATGTGTGAGTGAATTTTGCTTACAGGATGGTGGGCGGAGCTAAAAGATCCAATCTTAATTAACAACTTTAAGAAATGGGTTTTCGGCTTTATGTTTTGATTTTCATAACACATGAAATAGACGCCGAAAATGGAATAGTTGTCAGCAGTTAAGGACATTAAGTAATATCCCTGATATGAACGGGAGCGTCCTAAGTGGAAACATGAATGAAAATTTTCTCATCAAAGTTTCAAGAAATGTTGTGAATTTTCTTTAAGTTCTGCAACTTGCATATTGCTAGGTAATCCTGTATAGTATGAACTTTATGAAATGATTATTTCGGCTCGGTTTCTAACCTATAAAAAAAAAGGTATTGTTTTCTTTATTCAGTACTTCTGCTACGGCTAAAAACTTCGTCATAAGTAAACAGGAGCAAGCCGTTTAAAAACCAAGTTAACCATCCTATTTATATATGGTTCAAATTCATGAAACAGCCCATTCGGAGATAACACGTTTAAAAAATCATCTCATTAAATTCACACTATACCTAATACTAAAGGCTGAAACTTAACTAAGTGATATTTCTCAATGATCACAGGATTACCTACAGAAAGCTGACTCAATACTATCGAAAATTTGATATTTTATATATGAATATATTATATCAGTCTCACCTCACCAAGCCCTTCCAATAAGGATTCCTCGGTGTTACATTTTGATTATGTAGAAGTGTTATTCTTTACTCAGTGTAATAACTAATTTGTGTCACAGTTTAAAAACCTTGTAACACAGTACATTACGATACAAGTGCAAAAAATAGGAAATTCGCAACGAGTGGGGATAATTTAAAACACGACAAAGAGCCATATGCACTGTAAAACGTTGTACGATACACGTGCGAATAGTAATTCGCAACTCGTCTCAATTTAAAATACTTCCTTCGGTCGTGTTTTAATTTATCACCAGTCGCGAATTTCCTATTTTTTGCACTTGTATCGTAAATAACTATTTTATCCCTAAAAAATCATACCTGAGCAAACTGGCTGGAATAGTCTTGGAGTACTTCAGCCGCGCAGAGGCCGACCGATTCGGCCGCGAAGGTCGCGGGCACGTCGCCATTTTCCTTTTCAATGTTCCAAATTCAAAACATCACATGAACACACACTGAGCTCTATAACGTTCGATTTACAGTTCAAATTCCGGCGCTCCACGAATCGTAGATGCTCTACGATTTCCTTGAGATAAAAGTTAGGTTATTTTCTGACTACCGTTACCTTTCAAATGCTAGTTTTTATTTTTATTTTATAGTTGAAGCTAAATTAGTGAGTAAAGTAAATTTCGGTCGCTTTGGTCCGAATATAATAAATTTGAAATAATTTGTAGGTACATAATCATAAAATAAGTATACAAAACGTAACATAACATGGCATTTGACGTAGCAGCGCAGATTAGCAAATCTAACAATAAAAAAAAATATGAATAAATAAATGTATCTACTCTCTTTTTTATCATGATCTCTTATCATGAAAAATTGTCATTATAGCCAGGTTGTCGTAAGTTATCACTATTTATCACGTAACCAAAGCAAAAATAACTAATAAATACTGTAAAAAAAGTTTTAGTTATATTGTTTAGAGTTCGTCTAAGCTTACATTACACCGACTTCAACAGAACAAAGTGAGTGTCATTATTAACATAGTCATATTTTCATAGAAATATGACAGTTATGATGACATTTCCACACTTTGATATTACAAATGCCGTGCAGAGTTAGCTTGGTTCGACTCTTAAATACTTTTTCACAACACTACAGTCCCATAAATGCATCTATTAGTGAAACTAGTATAATTCGCGTTAAAGACTTCGGTCAAATTTTACAGAAATATTCATAAAAACTGTCACTGTTTATCACGAAACTAATATAATAAAAACACAATTGTCACTGATATACATATATCCACAACAGTCCTATGTACGTATTGTACGTCTCTTGTCAGTGAAATCTGTAATTTTCGCGCTCTCTTAATGTGTCCCGATTGACAGTTTACCTATGTGACAAATGGATATGGGTTAGGTACCTACCACCGATCACCAAAATTCAAGTCTTTTAAAACCTATTTATCACAACTAAAAGGGCAAAATAAACAATAGAACCACAAATTTCGCTCACAATTATGTCACTGTCGTATATCCAAATCCGCCAAATGTCAGTGAAAATAGTAATTTTCGCGATCTCGAAATGTCCCGATTGACATTTATCTAGCAGGTAGAATTCGGTTATGCCTATCACAACACTGTTTATCAGGTACAAAAAAAACAACTACTCGTAATTTTTCTTTCAATTCTATCACTGATGTAAGTGATGTATATCCAAACCAGCCCCATAGATACGCCTATCTGTCGTCAGTGAATACAGATTTTTTTGCGTTCTCTAAATATGTCCCGATTGACAGTTAATCCTGCTGACTTCATAAAAGTCACATATCGCAAAGCTATAGTTAAATATTTACAGAAAAACAGATATATTGTTACAGTTGATCACCAAAACAACACTGTACTGGAAAATAACTAATTTTGCTCACAATTCTGTCACTGAAGTACGAACACACAACAATACGTGACAGTCCCATAGACGCATCTGTCAGTGAAAACAGTCATTTTCGCGCTCTCTAATATCCCGATTGACAGTTTATCCGGCTGACCGACGGATTAGGAATATCTGGCAGCCAATAGCGCGCGACATTTTATCACGCTTGCGCAGAATTCTCATCATTTCGATTTGGTTTAGTGGGATGCGCACTTAAGTTTTTGTACAGTGAAAATGTTTTGAAATTTACAGTTGGAGAATGATAAATTGATTGTTTTTTTTTTGTGTTTATTTTATCTTATTTCCATGGAATTTTGAAATACTGATTTACTTAATATAATAAAATGTAATGAAATCATTCGTAGAAGAAGAAACTAAAGCCAATATTACTTTCGGGGTACACATATTCATAAAAAATAAAGATACTTCAGTTTAAAAATTCGATCCGGACACGGGATATTTTTTGTGCATGGGAATTGGATTTTTCTGGAACGGGAATTGGTTTTCTAAGAACCCTGTTTTATTATTTACCAAAAATAATAAGTGATACTAATGTACAGATTTTAATAGGAGTTTTCATTATACTCAAAAACAGATTCCGGACAGGGCACGGGAGTAGTTATTTGAGCATTTAAGTATTTGTAAGTCCACCCTAAAACCAAATTATTCAGTGAATTCATATTGATCTTGGTGTGGAAGTGAGATTTCTTTATGAAAAAAATAAATGGTACGTACGTACCTTCCGAAATTCATCTCGGACACAAAAAAAATCACGTTCAGAAAATGACCCTTAATCGGTGATTTCGCTATGAATTATGTCCTCTCACTATCATCATCATATCCTATTAAATCTAACATCATTTAATGCTTAATTTCGATTTTATGTAGTGATATGATAACACACTTCAGTTTTTACTGTTAAAATGCTTTGAAATATACAGTAGAGTGATAAATTGATTATTCTTTGCTTTTTATATGCCGTCACGTATTTTTTTCAATTGTCTAGTCTACTATATCTATAACCTTTTATTCCTGTCTCATTTATACATATGGACACTGTTTAATGTGTCTCATACACCTATAGTAACTTACTAGGTAGGTACGTTCCCTATCAAAGATTTAAAAAAATAAAATATAAATAAAAATTATTTATTTGGTAGCATACAATGTTTCTATAGTGCTAGAATTTCTTTTTAACCCTTTCTGTACGGGTGACAACCAGAGTTGCCAATTAGGCATCATCACTGTAGTACGGGTGTCAACTATAGTTGATCGAAACAAGGACGAAGTTTGAATTTTTTTTCAACCAACTTCGACCTTATATGTTGGTAATAACGATGATATTTAGTAGTAGCATTAGTATAGATTCAAAGAAAAAAATGGCAAAACATTCTGGTAGATGGCGTTAAAACAAATATTTATTTAAAAATCCCGCATTTTTTCTGTCAACTGGGGTTGACACCCGTACTCCACGAGTGCAGAAAAAGTAACTCAATATGGCGGCAAATAGTGTTGTTTTATATTTCATCGAGTTTTAGTAGTTAGGCTAGTTGCAACTGAGCAATTTCGTGATTTATAGAATAATTATAAAAAAAGTTATATAATTGGATTATATTACAGTGTATGGTAATAAATAACAATTATATGTTCTTAAGATGTTACTGTCTAGATTCACTGACGTGATAAATCAACGACTAAATAATAAATGTCATGTATTAATCATTTTTATTGACTACAGTAAGGCCTTCGACACATTGCGCCACGATACACTGATGCATAGGCTGGAGGATTCTGGTGTCCGCGGACAATTGTTAGATTGGTGTGAGAATTACTTGGGTAACAGAACTTATCATGTTAAGATAGGGGATGCTCTTAGCAACAAAGTATTGGTGACAGAGGGCACAGCACAAGGCTCCGTGCTCGGCCCACTCCACTACTTAGCCTACGTAAATAATATGAATAACTGTGTCAAAAACTGTAGCGTGTATCAATTTGCGGATGATACTTGCCTCATTGCTGCAGATAAAAACGCAACTGTAGCAGAAAGGAAATTGCAATTTGATTTTAATAACATATGTAAATGGTCCCACGACGCAGGGCTGGTCCTAAATGCAAATAAAACCAAATTACTTCATATACATTCTAGCCAATCAAGATCGGTAAGAGCAGTTAGGATTATAGGGCACGACCACCAGTGTCTCCACTCTCTACAGAATTGTGACCAAAATTGTAATTGTACGACGTTGGAACAAGTTTATAAACATAAATATTTAGGTGTTATAATTGACAATCGCTTTAACTGGAGTGACCACATTGACTCAGTGTGCACGAGATTGCGAGCTTTAATGGCAAAAATATATATTCTACGAAATAAAATTCCATATAATATTAGATTGGATATTTATAATGCACTCGTGGAAAGCATAATTTCCTATGGGTTAAGTAGTTATGGCCGTACATTTAAGTCATACCTTGACAAAATATATAAGCTGCAAGTTAGGCTGCTAAAGTTAATAGTACCCCGTAAAATGAGAGAGAACCTTGTGTGTGATAGTGACCTCTTCACTTTATGTAAGGTCCTACCGGTTCACACAAAGTTTAAACACCATATGCTAAAAGAGCAATACTTTAGAAATGAAATCCAGCATTTAATCTCACATCCAATAAATACGAGGCAAGTAACAAATCAAATGCTTCAAAAGCCCCAATTCAACAATTTTTATGGCAGAAGAACATCAGAATACATCATACCAGAGTTAATAAATAAGTTACCTAAAGAGTGGAAAGATAAGATAACACCAAACAATATAGCATATATTCTTAAAAAGGAAATGCTTAAACAATTAAATTATTTTAACTAATGCATATTTATGTTATTTCATTTAGTGCAAATGGAGCAGCCTGTATCGAGTAAGCGTGGACCGGTTCTTGTTTTGCTCGGCCGGCCGGTATGATAACAAACGCGCTCAGTTTATGATATTTGCAATTATAATGTCATTTACGAATTGGATGTATATGTGTATTGCATTGTATTTCTACTTAATTATTAAATACTGCGGAATGGAGTATCGAGACAAACCATTGTGGTTTAACGATACTTTTTGATCAAATATTCTGTAATTGTGATTTATCTGTAATAAATAAAAAAAATAAAAAATAAAAAAGATTAAAATAGTAATGATCTCTGCTACACTTTTTTATTTTTACCCTTGAGCAGTACAGATAAATATCGACAACTGTATCGATAGGTGCACATCACTATTTTATTCAAATAGCAGTCGTGTTTTTATGTTGCGTTAAAACGGTTGATATTTTTGCATTTTGTTAATAATTATTATCATTTCAAGGCCTTGTTCTATTCAAAATATCATAAACTAATATTTACAAAACTAAGTAACAATAGTTAAAATCGCTTGTAGTAACTTACATTTATACTTTTTTTAGTGAGAGATATTACGCGTGAAATATAAAGTACTAGTGATTATAAGTGCAATAAGTGAGTAGTTATCAAAAGTGCATAATGTTTTTAATGTGTGTACAAAATTTCAACCGCACAGCTGTTATATTTCAGAAAATACACGTAAGTGAAAATATGTCTAACCGCCGACCCTCGCAAAGACATGCCCGTATTGAGGCGGTGCTAGGCGTTCCAAGTCCCCGTACAGAAAGGGTTAAGTATTGTAAATACTTGTATTAAGAGAATACCGCTCTTCCACTATTGGTAAGTAACATGGGTTATTTTATGCTATTACTATTAACTTTACTTATGGTAACAATTTACAATGATTGTTAGTATAAACATTAGAATTTTATGCAAAATATAAATATTAGAAGTGTTAAAGATACTAAGGATAAATAAATAAAACTGACTTAAATTACTAATAAATTATATTTTATTTCTGACCTAGGTTTTTCTTTTGTACCTGAATGTTTACATCCTCAAATCATGGCGCAACGCCACTTTGCAAGTTTGTATGTTACGAAACAAAATGATTCGCAAATATTATTTTAGTTTAATAGAAATCTGATGCAAAACACAGCATTAGCGTTACTTCACTTTACTTTCCTTGAAATTCGAGAGCGAACGCGTAAATATGTAAATGCGAGAGATCCAAATAAATTGAGTGTACTTTTGTTTCACTTTCGGTATAAATTCCTACTCTTCATAGTGGATAAAATCTTCATCTAACGTTGGTCAATGTTTAATTGTTATGTGTAAGTTAATTACGCTACGAGCAAATAATAAAAATCATACTCGTAACGTAGCATCAAACTAAACTAAATAAAGGTTGTCTGGAAGAAATTGCTCTGTAGCGATAAGACCGCCTGTTGTTTACCTCTATTTTCATGTATTATATGTGTTTCCATGTACATTTATCCTGGGGTTGTGCAATAAAGAAGATTTTTATTGTATTGTAACATGTCCTAAGTCTACTAATACACTAACTTGCTCAATTCTCTTTTTACGAACTTTTATTTAACTTGCCCTGCTGTTGTATGTTATTATGTTAGTGTCAAATCTTGGAAGCTGAATTTGACCCACTTCCCGATTTCCGATTGAGCTGAAAATTTGCATACATATTTACATATGTATGAAAATTTTTAGTGTCGGGTGACAATGCTATGTTATGGTACCATCAAGCTGACCTGACGATGAAGACAGGACGTGGCCATAGGAACTCTGTGATGAAACAACGCAATCTAATCGTGTTTGGGCTTCTTAGAATTGTCTCGATGTCCGACGCTAAGCCCCCCCTTGTTGAGCTCTGGCAACCTTACTCACTCACCGGCAGAAACACAACTTATTTGGCTGCGGTTTTCTATAAGGTGGAGGTACTTCTCCAGTTGGGCTCTGCTCAAGATCTGAATTGACATCCGCTGCGCTGTCACACAAAGCGAGATGACATTCACAATGCGGTATGGGCACAGCTCTTTTGGACGTAGTTTAAGGACGTACCCGGGTCCAAATGTCGTCGGCATTTTAAAACAAGACTATTAATTTCTTAATATCAGTAATTTATATTTCAGTTGCGATGGTTAAGGGAGAAGTATCTCTTAAGCGCCCGCTCCGTGCACCCGCGCCAGCTAGCGGAAGCTCATAGAATAACTGTAGATGGGGCAATTTCATAAAACTTAGCAAATCTCTGTTAAAAATCATGTGACGTATGTGACTATACAAAAAAGAAAATGATTTTCAACTTCTTAATATTTTCCATTTTCCATGATTTTTTAGTATATTGTTGACACAATAAAAACTAATTTTATAAATTTTCCCTTCTCAATCGGAAATCGGGAAGTGGGTCTAATTTAGCTTCCAGCAAGATTTTAAGGTAAAAAAATAAAAAACATACGTTATAACAGGGAAATTTAAATAAAAGCTTGTAAAATATGAATATTTAAAAATATTTCGAGATAATATAGGTCAACAACAATACGTCATTGTTATGATTTAAAAGTGCCCCTCTTGTCACGGATCTGTCGATATTAATAAGGTTACAAAGGGCATTGTTAACCTATGTCAGGGTTATATAGTACTATATAACCCTGACATACCGATCTTTAAACCTTCAAGAAAAGAGCGTACTCCCATCTTAAAGGCCGGCAACGCACTTGCAACCCATCTGGTGTTGCAGGTGTCGATAGGCGGCGGTAATCGCTTACCATCAGGTGATCCGTCTGCTTGTTTGCCTCCTCTACCATAAAAAAAAAAAAAAAAATATTGGTATTAAATATTAAGTAAGTGCACAGGAATATTCACTGGGAACCTATATCAAATAAATATTTAAGCTTATTTTGTAAATATCGCAAAGATTATTAGATAAATATTTCACTCATCAGAAACTGGACTAACTCGTTTTCAAAAAAAAAGTTAAATTTATGATGAACTGTGTATGAGCTAAAAATTACGTGTCACATTCGTAGCGTATCTAAATAGTATTTTATAGTTCAGTTGAGAGCCCACACATGAAAAGTACGCAATTATAGTTTGGTAGGTATATGAAATCTTAATTCCACCATTACAGTCGACGAGTAGAAAAATATTTTTTTTAAATACGACAGTTTTAAATGAAATTTCATACCATTTTATTAGGTAGGCGTCGGGTTTTATTACCCTTAGCCCAGTATTGAGTCCATTGCTTGCACCCAATAGCCCATGTAGTTCGTTTTATATAAATAAATAATAATAAATAAATATTATAGGACATTATTACATAAATTATATCGATTCCATCAGTCCTTTCTTTCACCCTGGAAAGTGCTGCCTTTGCGTGCATCTCATGACACGGGCAAGGGCAGCATGCGTCAGAAAATCATAGCAAAAATTGTGTATTTAGGTCAAAAACTTTTTAGTATGAGTTTCGTTTATGCGTCTTTTCTGTGGACATCATAATTCATAAAAAATGGTCTTTAAAGCCTAATTTTCTTAGTTAACTACTTTAAATCGTTAACTTTCATAATGTCTACCAGAAAGCCCGTTATTCGGAAAATTTTGGATCCTTTTTATTATGTTTGGAGTTGTATGTTTTCTTTCAGATATTTAAGAGTAAGTAATATGTGAAGCCTAATTTCAAGATGTTGTAATTTAATCACCTAAAAGGAGTCCAAAAGGGTCGCTGGGCTGTGCCAACTTAGTAGACGATTACTACACAAATATTTTTAACTTCTATAAAAATTAATGAAAACCAAAATCTACATTTTACCTAACTGACCATTAGATGTAGTAAGCCGAAAAATTGTATGGACACATTATGAATAAATTCATTTAAAAAGTGAGCTTGTAAAATTGCGGCTGCAAAATAAATCATAGCAAACTCTTAATTTTTAAGAAATTCAGAAGGAACGGTGGGTACGTAAGTGTATTGCATATCTAACCCTACTTTCAATATTAAAATCAAACAAAACTAGATCAAAAACAAAATCCTAAATCACATCACATATAAGAAAACGAACCGAGCACTGAAAAGTCCGGAATTCGCGTTTCACTGTGCGCGCGGACGCGCATGCGCGGAGCTATAGTCGACTAATGCGCGCTACGCCGCTACGGAGATCTACTTGGGGTTAGGGAGAGGATCGGTGGTGAGAGAAAGCGGGAGCGGAGGCGGAGGCGGTTTTGGAAAGACGAAAGACGTGAATTGGCATTATCAAAAAATACACGAGAGAAATTAAAACGCGTAATCTTATGAATTTTTTTCTATAAAAACGACTAGTTTTTTGACGTTGCTTTTGTGTGCATTGTTAATTGACATCTGTCACATCTTATGTTTACCATGTAAACCACGATTCTCTACTTACTATTGGTACTTTTAATAAAATAAACGTAATACGTGATAAGCAAACGCAGAAAGCCCTGACTTACTAATAGAAGTACACTTATAACCTAACCATTAATACGACTCACCTCGTCGTAACCATCTCTCTCAGGACATCTCTCTCTTGTTCTTGACGACTACAATTATTTGATGCTTAGAGGAATCCTCCAAGTGCACTCAAATATATTTTATTACATATTCCATTTTACTTTAATGTTGTAACTTTACATTCATACTCTTAAACCAACTTAGATAACATCAATCAGAAATCAAAATCCGCTTTTCCAAACGTTCATCTTTCCGCTCCCGCTTTGCCTATCACTATACCACATCCTTAAGCATCACCCACTTATCGCTCTCCTTCCAGTATGTAATTATTTTTTATTTATGCTTTATATACCGTTATTGCGAAAGGTACTAATTCTAATTTATTTAACATTATCTTCACAAAACTTCATTATAACTAAATGTATTGACGAAGCATCTGGTTGACGTAACTGGTGACCGAAGAGCTGGTGGCTTCCTCGCACAACGTATCAGTATTACGATACAACGAGGAAATGCCGCCAGCATCCTGGGTACAATGCCTCAAGGGCCTATTTTAGATTTAAGCTAGTCATAGTAATCCTCTGTATATATCCATTATGTATATTGTTATTGTTTATTAAATATGAAATTTGACACAAATTTATCAAAGATATCACGTGTATTTTATTAGTAAACCATAATATTATTATTTTTGCTTATGTTATGTGGCATTTATGACTGGGCCTTGTACACATAATATATGTTGTTGTGTGTGGAACGCGAAACCGGAAGTATAGAATACCAACATACAAAGTATACAAACATTCACGCTCCTTTCTTCTCAAGTTTATGGCACTGAACATTTTTACACGCACCAATTATCGTACGTTTGAGAGATTTCTAAAAAACAAATTAAGTATATATCAAATTTACCTTTTTTTTTATTAAATAGCCTATTTTGTGTCCCACTGCTGCGCAAAGGCCTCCCCTTTTTTCCGCCACTCATCACGGTTTGGAGAATGTTCCCGCCAGTCGCTGCAAAAAGCGTCAAGGTCATCCCGCCATCTCTTTTTTGGTCTGCCTCTGCCCCGGCTAATCTGCGGTGTCCATTCGGTAGCCAATTTGGCCCTGTATATATTTTTTTTTCATCGGGAAGGAAACGGGGGTTCCAAAACATTGTTTATTAGATATTTGCATAAAATGATCGATTTTTGTAGGGCAGTTTAAGCGTTTAAGCATTTTCTAGGGTAATGAACATACTAAGTATCTAACAAGAATGAACTGTATACGGACACTATTAATAATAAAATCATTATTTTCGACCTGGGGACCGATTTTTGAATATCGGCCCCTCTATTTCGTTACTCGAAAACCTGTGGAAAACGGCGAAATGCTATTTTTGAAATACGAGCAATAGTAATTAGAAATCTAGTGGTATTGATCACTCGTTTTCAATTCTATTGAACGAAATACACGAAATCGAGCGATCGAAATTCAAAAATGGGCCCCCAGCTGGGCTAAAATGGTCGGCTGTTTATCATTTGTCACCATGCCTGTTACGTTCTAACAAGTATGTAAATGCGACGGTGACCGGCATTGTGATAGGCGATAAAAGAGTCGTCGATATAACTAATATATTGGATATACCCGAGTCTATAGGATTTTTTATTTAAGAACCAAGAACCTCACGGGCACTCCGCCAAAAAGCCTGTCCTATTCAATCGAATTTATTACGCTCTCATTTTAAGGGTGTTACCACACCACACCAATCGATGATTATCGATTGATTGATGTGGTAACCCTAAAACGACAAGCTGAAATAACACAAACTTTACATGAACATTTAAGCAACATAGTCTATGTTTTGTTGTTAAAAATTGTAATACAAATAAAATGGAGCGTGCAGAAGTTTTGTATGTAAAATATTAGCTCACTCTATTTTCTTTGTATTACAATTCCTAGCAAAAGAAAGTAAAACTATTTTCCTTAATTATTATTTGAGTGTATGTGCGCATGGTATGTGTGTGTGTTTTAACTAAAAACTTTGAACTAAAATGGTTCAGCGATTTTAGCGTGAAGAGGAATTCATAGAAAAGTTTTTTTTTAATATTGTATTGTTTTTACTTCGGAGTGCTGTCAATATAAATTCGGCATCCACGATTTATAAGAAAACCATACCAAACTTGGCCTAGTAGCATAAATGACATAGATATCAAGATAAAGTTGAGAGCCCAACCCCCCCTAAAAACTAACATCAAAAATTATAGTGGCTCCACTTCTCAAATCCAACCTTAAATCCTAAACACCATGCAACGCCGTATTTTATAAGCTTCACCTTCGACGTTGTGTTTACATTCTTCTAGGACTTACCCTTTCAAACTTTAAGCTACGCAACAAATCGTCACGGTTACTTCATAGCTTGCACAATGTCTAAATTATTCGCACAACAACCTTGCTACTAGGTACTAATACTAATGAATGATATGTGTATATGTTAATGATTAACATTAATTAATACACATATGCATTAGCGGAAATCCTAGATCGATCTAGAAAATCCTATTGCTTACAAACTTGCAAAATTACATATGGTACAGGTAAGTAACATTAATAAATCACATTTAAAATATAAAATATCATAATATAATAATTTTTTAAATGATATATTTTGGTCCACATTTTTCACGATACCTTAATTTCCAACAACAA
This sequence comes from Cydia pomonella, assembly GCF_033807575.1. Lineage (NCBI taxonomy): Eukaryota > Metazoa > Arthropoda > Insecta > Lepidoptera > Tortricidae > Cydia > Cydia pomonella. The sequence continues at coordinate 16,671,826 of NC_084718.1, read as the reverse complement.
CAAATAATCCAACAACGTGTATAAATCCAATACGGGCGTAAACAATACTTATTAAAATACAAAAATTTCACAACATGAATAATAAACTAAATCTAACTACAATTAAAATAACTAAAGCTAAAAATTTAAAATACCTATCAAAATTTTGCGCCCTTGGTAGGGTGCCTATCACGCAGGCAGCGTTCCCGCGCTGGATTGCGATTGCAATTCTCTGCGCGAGAAAGCTGCCCGCGCGGGGGTCGCCCGTTGCCTCCCTCAGCCGCTTGCCCAGCGCCTTGTGGAGTATCTGTGCCCCTCTGCCCCACGAACCAAGTGTCTCGACGCCAAACGCAACGAATTCGTATTGAGCGCCGAGACAGCTATATTTGGCTACCTTCTGACGCTCCCGAGTGTCCGCCGCCGCACCATGGTCGCATTTTTATCACATGTCATGTCATGCGTCACTTTCGCACTTACATACTAGTTAGAACGTGACAGGCATGGCGACACATGATAAAGAATCGGCCATCTTAGCCCTACTGGAAGTAATTAATACATAGTATTTATTTTAAAATAACAACACCACACGAAGGTTATTTATCAATACTATTTTATGTGCTGTTTAATTAATTATTTTATTGTTTCCTTTATAGTTCCGGGATATAATATACTTGAACGTAGAAGTTTCGGTTTTGGCCAAAAACCAGTCGAACCTTATGGCCGTGCCGTATTTTTTCGGTTTTGGTTCTGGCAGCCTTCGGCATAAAAATCATGTTTCTGCCGAACGTTCTGTTTCGTCCGAAACTAGAGCGGAATCGAATCTTTGGTTTCGGTCGGAAAATACACTTTGGACACCTCACCCTCTTGGTTATCAGATGAAGTTTTATGGACAACTTGCAATAGATTGATAGAATCTCAAATAAATATCTACAGAGAAGCAGAAAAAAGTTGCCTCTATTGATTAAGAACGATAAATTATGCCTTTCACTAATAAACATCTCAATCACAAACTCATGCGCAACATTTATCAACGCCAATAAATTACCATACCCCTCAATACCACTATTTATGACCAAGAAAGTATTTAAGTGTAAAAATTATAACGAAATGATACAGCTAGAAAGCGGCTGTAATTTACCAACTAAAACAAAAATAAGCGTAACTTTATATGAAGCTAGTAAAATGCTAAAAAAACATCAAAAATAAACCTTAAAACAGGACCGTAAAGTCTACGAATGGTCACGTACGTTCCAGTTCCGTAGTTGCGACGTTCTGCGATTGGCGGTGGTCGTGATGCGATCAGATAATCGCAGGCGCATCTTTACAGTGTGCGATCCTGGTGCCGGTACGGGCGTTACAGATCGCAGATCGCAGATCTGATGAACGGGGTCAGGAGTTTCACCGCGATGTCGAAAAATATCATGTGAAAAAAAACCGGCCAAGAGCAGGTTGGGAGTCGGGACATGCTCAGTGTCTGGGCTACCTTGGCTGCCTTGAACTGGGGCTATTAGGTGGTAACCTGTATATAACAAGCAAAAGGAGTTACCTACTTTTGCAGCACTTTTACAAAGAAGGGAAGACTTTTTGCAAAAACTCAAAAACGGCGTAACCGTCCGCTATAATTTTTATTTGAAAGTATTTATTAAGCTTTACTTGCATGATTTTTTGTACCTATGGTTGAAAAGTCAGAGTACACGCAGGAGACACAATTAATTTTTCTGTCGGAGCGATTATTTCCGAGAACATTTTCTTTATCGAAAATGATTTTTTAAGATACCTATTCATTTTGAATTTGCTTATGGTCAACAGTGACAAACTGTATTGCAATGATACTAGTTCTCAAGACCGACCCCGTCCTGATATACCATATACACTGTAAATTGTCTATTTTTAAGCCTTATTTCCAATACATCACCACCACCACCAGTCACACATCACCAGTGGTCAGAAAACAGTGTTGGTTTTAGTAGGTACAATAACGGTCGAATCACAACAGGTGCATCGTGAAATGATTGATAGGTATGTAGCTAATGTCCACTTACGCTCGATTCCGTAGATGATATGACGGTTAGATTGTATTGATGTTAATATCGAAAGACAAGATTGGGTATATAAGTTAATGCATTTATTTTAATGTATGTTCCACCGGTATAGTAATTTATAACGATTTCGGGGATACAAATAAAGTCAAAAGGTTTAATTTGAGACTCATTTCGTACCTTGTCACAGTGACAAACCACATGACAGTCGCTAGAGGCCTCATACTATTGTCACTGTAACAAGGTACGAAATCACAAATTAAATTATTTGAATGTACAACCCTGTGTATGTCGGTTAGAGAGATATAAATATGTATGTGAGTAGATTGATATAGATAAAGATATTTTATTATTCAAGGAGGCATATGAACGTCAATAAAGCTACATCGGCTCTAACCCTACACCTCTGACCCGAGAAGAATTAAATCCTCCCTCAATTGGAGGAGAGTATCCCAATATGGACCAGCACGGCAAGAAACTCGGCGGGACACATCTGGGGGGGATTGGTACTGGTACATATTGATACAGAGAACAGAGTTCCATTGAAAACCGTTAGACTTGGACCTAATTATCTATCAAACCTTGAATATAATAAATAATAGTTTTTGTTTTACATGTTTATCAAAGATTTAAAATTTAGCGCATATTAAATGACTAACTTCCCAACGAAAATACAAAAATCCATTAAAATTACAAAAAACTATGACAACATCTTACACGATTGCAAAGAAGCAGAACGTACAGATACATATTTAAGCTCTCTATCGGTCTAAATATCTTACAAAGCAATAATTTCCACCAACTACAATCAGCCAATCATAGATGCAGCTAATTAGAGCTGGCCAGGCTGCAGGCTGCCCGTTACGTGATCGTGCTGCACAGTTACGGATGCAAAAACTAATGCGCTTCTTGTAGAGTAAGCGGGGATATAGAGGGGCCCACTGATTACCAGTTCACCGGCCGATATCGGCCTGCCAGTTATTCGCGATTGTCAGCTTTTGCGAATAACTGACAGGACGATATCGTCCGGCGAACTGGTAATCAATGGGCCCCTTTAAAGTGGCTAAGATTGAACTGAATGTATCGGTGACACTTTAGGAAAACCATACATGTCTTGTACGTCTCGTTGCAGCGAAAAATCTATCAAACCTCTTCTTGACAATTTAAAAATATCGTGCGTTCAAATCTCGCGCCTGATAGAGCAATAGAAATGTTTTACGTAAATAATACATAGACATAGAAAAGTGTTAAACTACGTGTCTTCTAATTGCTATGAAAAAGGTTAATTGTCAGCGGGCCTAGCCAAGTAATAATCGTTCAGAAAATTCTTACCGGGAGGAACAAATTTTATTTACAATAACAGTATACATAATGGATATATACAGTGGTGTTACTATAAATCTAAAATACGCCCTTGAAGCATTGTACCAAGGATGCTGGCGGTATTTGCTCGTTGTATCGCAATGCTGATAGTTGTGCGAGGAAGCCGCTATATTCGGTCACCAGTTACGTCAACCAGACGCTTCGCGATTTCTGCAAAAAACTTGTGCGCGCTGGGACATTTACCTACCGACCTAAGATGGAAATGACCACGTACCTTTTCTTTACAATCTTTCCTCTCCATACATTTTTACTTGTGTCGATACGAGTACTTGTTTATATGGGCGTTTGTTATCTTGGCGTCATATTATCGTAATTCACTTCAAACTGGAAAATTTCAAAATCTAATCTAAGCCTACAATTCGAATCTGTCCCTTGGGACCTAACATGATAGAAGTGGTGCTTCGAACCCGTCAACTGTCTGAGTAAACTTAGTTTTGAACTTATTTGTAATTATATTTTGCCGATAAGTACCAGTGTAGTACGAGAACAACTATTACAGTTTTAAAGTATACTGTTATTCGCGTGAGTTGCAGATGTTTGAAAATAAACACACTGGTTGGAATGTGCGCATTTATTGTGTGAAGTGCAATAAAGTGCACACGTATCCCTAGGGAAAAATATCAATCTATAGAAGTCCGCTAAATTGGTAGTTCTCTAGATTATTACTATTAAATACTTTAATACTACCAAAGATATATTGGTTAAGATTTGTAAGACAATTTAATGCTAACTCTGAATGTCAAAAGTTGACGTTTGACAATTCAGTGACCGCAAAATACATGGCGCAGTACAGCGCCTCTGTTTTTGGAGTCATACTAAGGGGCACGTTATTTTCTTACCCTCTTATTCATAAATGTGTACTAAAGTTACGACGCCGCTAATAATCGTTTGTCCCTTTCCGACGTATTGGTATGATGGAAGGGGACAAACGATTATTAGCGGCATCGTAACTTTAGTACACGTTTTTCAATACGGGAGCTAGACTTTACCTCCCTATTACAATCAATTCTCTTTGATATTACTAACCATAAAAAACGCGAAAAATTAGGAAGGAGGAAAAATGTATGTTTGTGAATAGTTAATGAACTTAGTTAACATAAGACTTTACGTATTTTGTAAATGATTACAGAATCATTGTAAATAAATGTTGCAGTGGATTACCCTAATTATTAACTCGCATGAGCGGTGAGCGGCCCCGACGAAAATGCAATCTAAAAATTAAATGTTAATCAATTTTACTTGCTTAATGCGATACCCCAAATACCTGTTCAGTTTGCTTTTTGTAGTTTGGGTAGTTAATGTTCATTTAAATCGGATTACATGTAGCTTTTGCGTCTTTGTGACAATCTCTCTCTTATTTGTACACACGTTCGTTATGAATTTCGAGTCATATGTCAAGGTCGTAATATCAACAAATCTAATAGGGATTTTTAAAATTTGTATAGACCTCCTACGTTGAGTAATAATGCTGACAAGACACAAAATAAACTAATGCTGACTCAAAAACGGGACTACTATCGGGAACCAAAATAGCATAACTTTTATCAACACATGAGTTGTGTTATGAAATCAACTTTAAAGTAGATACAGATACATAGGTATGTATAAGTTTTTTTTCTTCGGCGAATTGAGCTTTACATAACTGCAAGGGCTTTGATGAAATTAGGCTACCGTAAAACTACCCAACTATAGTCAAATACTGCAACTATGGTCCACAAGTTCAAAAGGAAATTAAGTATCTATACCAATGTTCCTTTTGGTTTCCCCCTAGTTTTACCTTCCATTTATAAACATACTTTGCCTTAGAACTACAAAAATATAGTAAAATACACACCTGAACGAGAAAAATTGAGTTTATTTGTGGACCATAGTTGGGAGTTTTGGACTATAGTTGAGTGGTTTTACGGTATCAAAAAACAAATTGAATATATAAATAACAATAAACTTACTAACTGTAAAAACAGATAATTATGAGGTAAGTGGCGTGTTGCACTAATAACAACACATCACATCACACTCTAGTTATGCTGATGTAAAGATTTATCTGCATGGAAGATTGAGCTCCTAATTGTATTTCCGCCATAAGAAAGAACAGGGGCTAGTACGAGCATTCTAGCGTGTTGTAATGGCTAGGGACATACGTAGATGAGATGTATGCGTCAGATCCCTTAAATATGTTGTATATACTATGGATTGAATGTTTAGACAGTTGTATTTAAGACTAGACAGGCAGCTAAGTTGTTTTGCTAACGGTCATACATAGTCATTGTATTGGTATGGACGCAATCAAGGGTACGACAGGTGCTATTCTCACGCAAGTCTTTAAGAATATATTCCTTCCTTGATTTGTTAAAACCATTTTATTAACCTTCATACTCAAAAAAGTGTAAGTGTAAGTGAAAACTCACAAGACATCAAGTATCAGCTAGCAGACATCAGTTTGTCGGTTTGCAAATAGATACAATCGAAGTTACAATAGGCGCTGTCCTCACGCAAGACTCGTTTCTTTCAATAAGATTTGTAAAAGCCCTAGATCGTCATCCTAGAAAGTGTCTATAGTGAATCAATTTAATTATAAGTACAAGTACTCACGAGACGTCAGGCGTGGTATTAGCGAGCAGACGCACGCAGTCTAAACATCCGCGCGCTGCCGCGTAGTGGAGTGCGAGCGCGCCATTGTTAGCGCGCCCGTGCGCATGCGGCATCGCGCGGCCACACCACCAGCCCTCGACAGCTAGGCGACCGCTCCTGAAAACAAAAAAAATGTTTAGACTAGTGTAATAAACACTAATAGATGAAATTTATTTTTGCGGGTAATCAATAGGAACATACATTGAATAACATCAATAGAGGGTTGCTCTAATTGATGTTGACATTTGCGGCAGCAATGCAGTCGGCAACAATGTCGCACTGCAATATTGGTGCAGTATGACACCGAAGTCATATCGGCTCGTATTTATAAATTCGCCGATATCTTCGGACTCACTATCGATAACACTATCTTAAACCATTGGTTTTGAAGCCGAGTGTAAATACCCATGTTAGGTAAGAAAGTCAGTCGGTGTCGGTACCCGAAATTGCATGTGGGTAAATATAAATTACAGGTCCCCAGGTACTTTTTTAAACAGATAAATAGATGAATTTACTAAAACCTTTAATACAAACTCATAACTGATAAGTGATAGATGAAAATATGTATTATATAAATATCTATCTCATTTTAATAAATTTATATGCACATAAATATTATCAATACTTCTAATTATTAAAATAAATATACTGACATAATAATGACACTGGATATACTTATTCTAAAAAGTATTTTAAAAAATGCCATAAACACACATGACCATATTTGCTAAAATATTCGTGTTACAGATCTTTTTTAGGGTTCCGTAGCCAAATGGCAAAAAACGGAACCCTTATAGATTCGTCATGTCCGTCTGTCTATCCGATTATTTCAATATCCTATGGATTAACTATACCAAAAAAGCTTGCAGTGCCTTGCGTGTCCAATGCCGTTGGGGTTGCCGCATTTTTGTAGCGCATTCGGCATGTTTGCTGAGGTCCTCATGGCTGATTATTATGCAATAGTGCGCAAACGAGTAGCCTCCCAGATGTGTCGGCTGCGAGGCAGCGCCAACAGTTCCTTAGCGGCAATAGGAAAGAGACTGGATAACCCTATGAAACGACATTGGGTGTCGTAGCATGCTCCAAAACACCAAGATTGTAAATAAGCTATTATTAAGATAGAATTAGGATAAACTAACATAGATATAAGTAGGTTTTACTATACTTAACTAACAAATATGGACTGTAATTTGGTCTGAAATAAATATATATTGTTTGATTGAATATCGCAAACAAGAGTAACTGCTGTAAAAAATCACTAAGTGAATTGCAATACGACGAGTAAAGAACATCAACGCGCGTTTAACAATTGTTATGTTTCGCGCCATCTATGCTTCAAGCAGCGAACTAACATCGATACTCGACTGTTACAAGGTATGTTTTCACTTACTTCCGCTACTTGACGGTAGATGGCGGCGCTGCACGCTGTGATACATCGCAAATAATTTTTAAAATAAAGTTGGAAATCTTCAAATGCAATAGTATACATGTCGCCAATAGCTTAAAGCGGATTTTCTTTTAACATCTATAATATATATTATGGTTTAATAAAAATTGTGGATTAATCTTCTATCATCTTTAAAATAACAGTCGTTTTAATTGTCGAAAAAGAAAACTGCTTATCAAAGTCATCTACGTACCATATTTTCACAAATTCACAATATCGTATTTTATCCACCAATTCGCAATTGTGCATGAGGGGATTGAATTCGTTGCAACTTATTTTTGTATTTGCATTATGAATTAAGTACGTACTCATTAAATAACTAGTAAGAAAGACATATATGTAGATATTTGAAATTTTACTTAAGTACTGGAGATATATTCGATACAAATTGACAGAAGTAAATTAAAAAAAAAAATGGAAGGCGCGAAGGGTTGTCCTTCCAGAGAAAATTTTAATTTCGCGCCTTTTTCTACAGACAAAGTGGATTTTCCAGAACATAGATTTTCCAGTCTCAATGTTTTCTTTAAATATAAAAAAAAAAAATTTTTGACGACCGGTTTGGCCTAGTGGGTAGTGACCCTGCCTACGAAGCTGATGGTCCCGGGTTCAAATCCTGGTAAGGGCATTTATTCGTGTAATGAGCATGGATGTTTGTTCCTGAGTCATGGGTGTTTTCTATGTATTGAAGTATTAATAAATATTTATATATTATATATATCGTTGTCTAAGTACCCTCAACACAAGCTTTATTGAGCTTACTGGGACTTAGTCAATTTGATTAATGATATCGTATAATATTTATTTAATTTATTTATTTAATATCTTAATATAAAAAATATTTATGCTAATACAAAAGTCCGCTTAACTAACATAACCTCACCATAACCAATGAAACTGCTCTGGTAATTAAGATCAAATGAAAATACACCTTTATCTCGATAAGTAATAAAATTTACGAGTATTTTTCATTACAAAATACACTCAAAAACCATTGTACAAAGACTCAATATTCCTTGAGAGATCAAGTAACAATCTTCAGATAAAGTTGTCAGTACCGTAGCCTGCCCGAACGGTATGGTCAGTGCGTTATATTATTATGGTAGGTATATAGATGTAGGTCGGAATGAACTGTTGTTTTATTACAATTACAAAGTAATTGACTGTAAATTAATAGTCCAAAGTCGTAAATTCACGCTTCACGAGAATGTTTCATATGAGCTAAGAATGCAAATTAGCTCAACTATTTAGTTATTTTTTTAACTTTCTTGATATTGAACCATCATAAAAGGTGGTTTATAGTTTGGCAAGCCATTTCCGTCAGTAGAAAAAGGCGGCAAATTTAAAAAAATGTAAGGCGCGAAGCGCGGTCACTAACACAAAAGGAAGAGCGCGTGCTACTAGTAGCTGAGCGGAAGATCTACTGAAAAATCCTAGGATCCACACGTGGAGAGGGTGACGAGAGAGAAGGATTAAAGATCTGGTGTCCGAGCCCTTAGAGAAATCGACGCCGTCGACTGGACAGAAACGGTTTTTGACAGAGATCCATAGTGGTTTTTGAAGTCGGAGGCCAAGATCCACTTCGGGTCGCTGCGCCACAGCAGTAGGTAAGTAATAAGGCGCGAAGGATTGTCCTCCCATAGAAAATTTTAATTTCATGCTCTTTCTACTATGGTTATTTTGCACGTCATCATTTTACGAATTCAACGCCTTTTTCTAGTGGTAGCACACTCACTATAAAGCATATAGAGTTGGACCAAGATAACTTAGTGGCTTTTTCAATGGCATTTGATAAAATGTGGCAATGTCATCATTGTCAAAGTTTCATAAAAATATGAGTTTTATAATGATATTCCCTTACTTTGTAAGCGCTGGTGGCCTAGCGGTAAGAGCGTGCGACTTGCAATCCGGAGGTCGCGGATTCAAACCCCGGCTCGTTCCAATAAGTTTTTCGGAATTTAGGTAGAGGCCGTATTTACCAGTCGCTTTTCGGTGAAGGAAAACATTGAGAGGAAACCGAACTAATCCCAATAAGGCCTAGTTTATCCTCTGGGTTGGAAGATCAAATGGCAGTCGCTTTCGTAAAAACGAGTGCCTACGCCAATTCTTGGGATTAGTTGCCAAGCGGATCCAAAACTCTCATGAGCCGTGGTAAAATTCCGGGACAAACGCGAGGAAGTAGGTAGAAAATTCCCTTTGTCCTATTCAAATTGGGGTAAAGTTAAATTATGCGGACTATATACAGGGTGACCTTCCCAACTAGCAAAGTAGTCATATAAGATTGAGCTTATTCAGCTAATAAATCATATAAAAGTCATGTAGACGTGAATTATACAGCACATGTCGTATAAAGCCAGCTTATGCAGCTTTTTAGTTACTCAGCATATCAGTCATGTAAGCAAGTCGAGTAAACGTTTACTCGACTTGATTATATGACTAATAAGTCATATAAGAAATGCTGAATAAGTCACTTTTTTACGTGGCTTATATGACTATTTAGTCGAGTAACAGTGACTTATATATCTGACTTACGACATGTCAAGTGCAGTCGAGTAAAAGCAATGTAGTTTGCTATTATATGACATCATGTAACTTATACAGCACAATAGCTATATATGTTACATGCTGTCATATAAACGGGAATTATAGAACATGTTATATATGAGTATCTTATTCAGCGATTTAGATATTGCTGAATAACTTACCTCTACCTGATGCTCATGTGACTATTTGGTCGAGTAATGACATTTTATATGCCTTTATTGGAGCAGAATTAAACGTAGTCGAGTAAATGATACAACTTTGCTATTATACCACTATTTAGTATAAATGCTACCTTTTTATGACTGTTATAGCTCTTAAACATCATTTAAAGACATCCGACACGTTGTTTGGATATAAACATTTAGTATATGAAAATGGACTGGATTCAATGGAAAAACACGAAAAAGACCGGTGGATACAAGAGGAAAATGAAAAAGAAGCGGCAATCTATTATCACCAATTTAAAAACTACTCTTACGCAAGGAATTTCGGTAAACCGAAGTGAAGTGACAAGTGCCTATTTTTCAAGTGGTTCCGTAGAAATAACAAATGTGACCGAAAAAAAAACTAGTACTGCAGAGTCGGAAAACATGCACGTTGATGTTGGTGGCGTTGTAGAAGATAGCTCCGTACAGGAAATGGAACTCCAATTCAATGCTGATGAGAGCAGTGGATCCGAAGATTTGGATGATTTGGGGATGATTGTCAGTATTGTCAGTATTCACACAAAACTCACATTCCTCTAATGGATAGTGATCATATATAGCGTACTCTGAACAGTTTGGGCACCAGAAAAAAATGGTGTCGTGTAGATTTTTTATATTATTGTCCGATATGATAAAATGTGTGGGATCAATTGTCAACGAGGACGTTGAGTATCCGCATCCAATACACATCGATGACAAAATGAAATGAGTCTCGCTCCAAGGCCACTGTACATCAGTATCACTCCACAATTGATCTTCTTTTCTTAAAAAACAGTCCACATCAGCTACAATGACCATATTTCACGGTGCTACTTGTCTCTAGAAATAAAATACTAAAATCTGTAAAAAGGTTTTTTCAGAAACTCTAACGAACCCTAAAATATGTCCGACAAAATATGTATAATGGCGCTTTGACCGCTAAACTTGCTATATAAGATGCGATTATATAGCTTATAACTGGATAAATGCCGTATAACCGCGGCGTTCAAGAAAATCATCAATATTAATTAAATTTATATTTAATTAACTAAGAATTATAGTGGGGCATTAAATATTTACTATTAAACATAGTTTACTTCATCAATAAACTTACCTTCGCAATACATTTCTACCATACGCCGACGTTATGAGCATTCTTAATAAAAACATGTAACATCATGGCTGACTAATAAAGAAAATACTTACCGTCAACACTCAACTCGCGCGTGTAGTATCGAGTTATATTCTATTGTTTAGTAGCCTAGGATGCGATTACTCCACAAATATGTCATATAAATGGAAGTTACAGATCAGTTCAGTCATATTTAAGTCATGTAATTTGCTAGTATACAGCTAAATTGTCATAAGATAGTCACGTCGGTGGTTATTATAAGATCTATAAGTGGCGGAGGTTGCAGTTAAACAACTTTTATATGACTGAAATGCTGAATAAAATGGGCCCAAATCGCGTCATATAAACGTAATGATTTCGTAATGATGACTAATAGTAAGAGCTAAAAGGATACCGCAGAAACGTTGCCGCAACCATTATATGACGAAATTTTGCTAGTTGGGTTAGCCATTGGACAAACCCTGAAATCCCACGTAGGGTTACTTCTCAGGAATGCTCTGACGTTCATATTTTTTTTAATCAGAACAAAAGATAAAAAAAAAATTTTTTCGAACAAAAGTTATTTGCAATAATCGACAACAAAAATAAACACACTGTTAATCTGTGGCAGATTTATGACATTTTTGACATTTTGTTCGAAATATTTGATAATGATGACATTTTTCAAAAGTCAGAAGCTTATTAGTGTCATAAATAAAAAAGATAATCAAAAAGGTTGAAGAAGGTTCCATACTATTCTTTGAGGATATTACCTTAGGAGCTACTAACACATACAGGCTGCTCCAAAGTAAAAATTGGTAATTTGTTAATTTCTTCGAAACCGCTACACCAGCTGTTATGATACTTTGTACACTGGCTCTAAATACCCTAATGCATTTGTACCTTTCGGCTTTGTCCAATGGCTAGGGACACACTGTATATATCGGAAAACAATGGAAGTCCTGCTAAATTACTAAACAAATTAAGCTAGAAGAGGCCATTCACAACGGAACCCAATACTATGTCAACTAATCGTGATACGCCGATGATTGCGTTGCGCACACAGCATCGCGTGCTTTGAACTTGCCAGCAAATAATGTAGTGCGATTCTGCAGGTTATGAAACTTGAACATTCGCGAATATAAAACAATTCTACATATAAGACGAAGACTGGTAAATATTTACTCTCACCTACCCTCTGAAAGTGCTTTTTTTTCAATTTTGGTCAATCCATCATAAATTAATTCGGTTTTTGGCAGAGTCATTGTTTATTAAGGACTTTAGTGAGTTCTATTAATTACTTGCCTTATAAAACAAAATCCCCCACCACGTCGGTCTGTCTGTATGTTCGCGATAAACTGAAAAACTACTGAATTTTCATGCGGTTTTCACCTTTCAATAGAGTGATTCTTGAGAAAAGTTTTTTTATATTTCAGTACGAGCGAAATAAAAATCTTGGAATACCATATTCTCTTAATAGGGTCAAAAAAACATGTGATTCTGAGTAACACGTAATAAAAAAATAGTGCACAAGTTTATATTAAATGTCCCACTTAGTACAGACTATGTATTCGTAATACCAAAGATATTTATAGCTTTGTATAAGATAAAGTCTAAGAAAAAATGTGCCTCGAAAAATCAAGAAGGCGATATACGTTTAGCCTGTATTCGAGTAGATGGCGACCCGTCTGATATTTGTGATCCTGATGTGATGTGATGACATTTGGCGACCCGTTTGATAGTGACACATATGAGTGAAAGAACATGGGTCATTCTAAGTGTTTAAGTCCTGTGTCGAAAGATGGCAGTAAATTTAGTTGACTGCAAAATTTACTTTGACAATACGCCTCTATACTATGATTACTATGTAAATTCTCTTTGGTAATGTGGAGTCTCATGTCTGGAACAAACACACAGAAAACGCAACACATTACACAAACAAATCATTTTAATTGACTACATCCACCAATAATTTAATATTTAGTATTAAATTATTCGAGGCTAATAAATATCTGAGCAATGAAAGCAAATATTACATATTTGCAAGTTAAAAAAAAAACGAGCCCAACAATCAAGAATTATCAAGTAGGTACTTAAGTGAGAGTCGAGAAGGCCTACTAAAACCAAAATTGAAATTTGGTTATCTGCTTCTATGCATATCTCTCTTCAATATTCGTGCGATAGATAGCCAAATAGCGGAATTTCGATTTCAGTTTTTACGGCTCTTTCCCACTGAACATCCCGTTTTGCAGGATTCCATTTTAGTAGTATACATGCTAATATTATAGTAACGTTCACACGAGCATTGTTTGCGGAATACATTTTCATACTACTAAAATGGTATAATACAGAAAATCGTACCCACAAAAATCGGGATGTTCAGTGGGACGGAGCCCTTACACGGTAGGCCTTCAGCTCCAAAATAGATATTTATTCGATTTAATGTTTTTCATGCACCATAGGACCTTGAAACTTCATCAACTTAACATCAAAGACTGCAGTCTTCTCCGAGACCACGGGGACAACGCCGTCCTCGAAACGTCGGAGGTAAATTTAAAACTTAAAACGCGATTAAGTCCCGTTTGTGATAGTTATGTGTAAAAATCGTGAAAGTTTAAAAACTTACCATTTAAATATGACCTGTCTAAACGGCTTGCCTAATTTCAAATCAACACTAATATTAGGCGCTCCAAGTAGGTACTCGTTTTTTCCATAGTGTGGTTAAAATTATAGTAGTTAAGTAAGGCAGAATCTAAAACTATCTTTCCCATTATTTTTACACATTTCATTATTCTCTAATTGCGGCGAAAGCGATCTGAACGCCTATATATTTGACACTATGATCAACCACATTCTATTCACTCGTCATATATCCAATATGACCGCAATAAGAGCAATATTCGTGGTCAATACCACCATGCTACGCCAAAACGTCCTATGTCAATCTGTACTCTCGCGTAATGTTGATCCGTATGATAGTTTTTTTTTTTCATGGAGTAGCTGTCCCGTCTTATATTTAGAAATGTAATATGTATTTAAGTTTAAAAAAACAGTAAAAACCTATTTCTTCCATTTTTTTTTTCATTTCGCTCAACCAAATGAGACTTGAAGAAACTGTCATCATTTGACGTGAGAGGTATATTTTTTTAGTGACGTATGACGTTTTGGAGTATGTCATTGAACGCGAGGGTGACGACAATACGTCGCGGCTGGCTGCGCAGGCGCTTCCGCCCGATTTCCAACTAATATGCCGAAATGTGACCTTTACTTTGTGTTTGTGGTGGAAAATGTGTCAAGATGATTAATGTTTAATACACATGCCATTTGGAGTTCTGGCTTTGTCTATGGATTCAGATTAACAACTTTTTCCTTATTATTTTTCCTTAAAAAACCTTTTTTTCTAATACTGTTCAAAAATTACGCCTTGCCTTTATCACCGTTCGATCAAGATCACCTATGCAGAATTTTTATAAAAGACTGGACTGTCTGGTCTTACAAAAAATAAGTGTTTACTTTATTTAACGTGTAACTAAGCGACATTGCTGGTATACTTTAGCAGTTCAAAATGTTCAGATATTTACCTAAAATTCCCGGCGCGTAAAGCGATCTCCAGCGTGTCGAGGTCATCTTCATAGTCGTGGCAAAGGTCCATGGTGATATTCCGAGCCTCATGAATGTCGAACACCACAGCCCCATCCCCCAGTTTATCTGTCATCACACTCTTATATGACCGCGTCCCAAAACTAGACGTCAGAGACGTCCCACGAGGAAACCGACGTGGAGGTATATTTGTATTCTGTATATAAGGCTTCCTTAAACGCTTCTTCATATACCGTCGCATTCTCAAAGACAGCATCACACGTATCCGAATGTGACGTTTAATATTCCTATCGTAACGCAACTGCTCTTTCATCTTTTTGTCTCTTTTCTTCTTACGAGGCACCTCATCTATCCGTTCCAGGTAGCCTCGGTTGCGCTCGATTAGACGAGAATCGAGGGTAGGCGAGCGATTGAAGAAATCCGTGTTGTTGTTTTTCCACGCTTTGCTTAGCGACCAGTTTTCGCCGCAAGAGGAATTTTTCAAGTTGTGTTGTATTGGTTTTTCATATATGTCTTCTTCTAGAGCGAACATTCGACGAGACAAAAGAAAATTGTCTATATTCCTACGTAAAGTACTATTTTGGGAACTTAGTGTAGTGTTAACTAGATTTGAAGTGAGCGTATCAGTGCTTTTTTCTAAAGGACTATCTTTGCTTAGTTTCGGCGGTTCTGGGATAGCGTCTCTATGTTTTCTTTTGGCTAGAGTCATGATTCTCCGTCGCATGGCAGACATGTTTGTGAGTTCGCTTTTAAGGAAGGGCCCTTTTCTTTTATCTGGGGTCATTTCGGGGGACCAGGCTCCGTTTTCTGAGCAGCTGCAAAGGTCTTTGATCAGGCGGGCGATAGCATTACAGCTGTCATTGTCATCTTTGGAACGCGCTTTTGGCATCATCACATTAGTTTTTTTTTTAATTTACCATAAGAGCATTGGCATCACATTGAAAGTCGTTTGAAGCACAGATCGTTATTTAACTGTCACTGCTAAGAAAGAGCACAGAAAATCGTAGTCACCTAAAAAGAAGGGGTTAACGTGATTAATTGTTCTCGTTGCGATCCGATTGCGTAACGATTTTAAAATGCGATCGTGTCCGAATCCAATGCGACCAACTTCAAAGGTGAGTTATGGCTGTTTAACCTAATTTACAATTTTCTGTTTATACCGGGTGTTTCCTGAAACACGAGCAAATAATTAAACCATATATTGTACGCCTAAAACGATATAAATTTTGATTAACAACTTTTAAAAATTATGAAATCTTTAGATTTTATCTTTTTCATACAAATTTAATATTATTTTCAATGTACGCTGTCATCAGTGTGTTTGACGTTGCTTGTCACGTTTTAAACATAACAAAATTAGTCTTAGAATTAACTTCAGACTACATAGAACAAATGTTGGTGAGTTCGAGGAGTACAGCCTACAGTTTAATTTATTGCTCCTGTTACAGGAAACACCCGGTATATTTGAAATAAAAACTGCTTATCATTTTGCCTTATAAATATGCGAATATGGAATAAATACAGGATATATATTTTTATTCAGGCATGTGTTTCTTTTTTTATATAAATAATATCAATGATAGTGCAGATAGTAGCAAAACTTCGTGGTAGTCATTTATTTCATTTGTAAGCTTTGTTTGATTTTTAAACGGTTTCGTTAGATTTTTTCCACGAAAGTCACGAAACTAGCACAGATCAATCGTAAATATTTACATATTAGCATATTCAGCATTGCACCCATTACCCGCAGGAACTAAAACGATTCATGAACTCGTTTATTTATTTAGTCGTATGGTCGCTTACAGTATTAGTGAAACTTTAACTAATTAGGTACTATAATTTTACATCTACCTCCTTCACCCATCGGGCTGCGTTTTCATCAGGGGGGAGCAAGTCCAGAGTATCTCCAGGGTATTTTCTCTTAGGGCAGTCGTAGATGATATGGTGCATGGATTGCACTGGCTAATTATGATGGATGCAAATTATGATACGAGCTCTTCAAAGATTACAATTGGGCCCAGCCTATGTGTATGCCAGCTTAATATTGAAGGAATCAGCCTGGCAAAGTGCGAAGTCTTGCACAGAATCTTGACGAAACACAATGTTGATATTTTACTACTTCAAGAGACACACACCAGGGATGAGCAAAATTTAGAGGCAAGGGGCAAAATCCCGGGGTATATCCTAGTCGATGCACAAAATCATCCAAAATATGGAATAGCAACTTATGTATGAACTCGTTATATGTAATCATTCATAAATCGTTTATGAATCGATAATCAACTGTTGATGATGATTGATCACGTCGATCTCAATCTGTCAAAGTGCCGATCTAAATGCTAACGACAAATGAAATTTTACTTTTAAATTCTTCTTACTTAATTACTTCAATAAAGAAAACAATGAACTGTAGATGTCAGCACAGAAGCCGCCTATTCATTGGCGCAAAGCATTATGTCATGTTTCCATTTTTAGACTTAAGCCACTAGATGGCAGAGCTTACTATGCGAAAAAGAGCCAAAGTTTAGTGTAGGGGGCGCATCATCTGCTTAGAAGCCTGAAGTTTTCTCTTTCGACTCAAGTCACGAATTGGCAGACTCTCCAACACACACGGTCTCTATTTTTATATTGAACACATTTTACACGAAAAAAAATATATTTACAATATAATGTATGCAATCAAATATGAAATATCACTCATATTTCATCAAAAACGAGTAGTTATTCAAATAAAAAGCGACACAAAATAGCGATATAAATAAATAACAAAGCACTATTTACGACCTAATGAACCTAATAATTCCAGTTCTGAAGAAATAAATATCTATTGATAATCAATTAGACAAATTTTCAGTTCACTTAAATTTCGACGTTCTGTCTCATGATTTAAACTATATTTTCTTTTTTAGGGTATATCGTGTTCGCAAACAATTAAATGTAAAATACCAATTAGTTGTCGCTCAGTACAGCTGGTAAAAAAGCTTCCTACTGGCGTTCCAAGTGCTCGATTGATTTATAATTAAGTAGGAAGGCGCGTTATGTACACGCACGGCCGTTTTGCTGCGAATTATTTTTAAATGTTACTGTCAGTGTTACCTATTTTTACAAGAGCTTTGAATTTAAAGCATCAACTTATGCTACTGTAAAGTTAACATTACTTTGTAATAATATAATGTTAAAAAGTTATGTATATTTTTTGATGAATTCTTTCACCACTTTTTGTAGTGGCTCCTACAACATAAATAAGACACTACTAAGTAAGTACCTAAACACAATGATACGCTTAATTCTACTGTCGCATGCAATATTAGATCTAAGACAATTTAATCAATTATACGCCGTATTCAAGCAAAAGGCAACTTATTGTTGGCTGGCTGTCATTAATGGTGCACTCACACTGGACAACCTCATGATTTGTTTTGGCAACCGCATTAAATAGGTGAACGACCCTGATTTTGTGGACGGACAGCTTAAAAGCGCATCCACATCGCAGCAAACTCTAGTCGAGCCATTTTAGAGCATCACTGTCAACAGTAATGAACTTGGTAAGTTAGTTACCACCGCCCACACTGTTAACTGTCCATCAGTGGACCTTATTACAAAAGGCATAAGGTCCACTGATTAACAATTAAGATTACTAAATTGTGTGTGTTGTACAGTGTTACTCAAAAAAGTAAACTGCAGTGTGTATATACATAAGACGTTAATGCCATAAATGATATCAGAAATTTTCCATATCGACAATATTACAAATGACACATTTACCAATAATAAACAAAATAAATCACACTAAAACCTTCATGATTTGATGAAAACATAATTGTCCAATGGCTCATCTACACGATGGCCCAGCGAGATGACCATGCGATGGTTAAGAGCCCGCTCTATGGAATGGGCCACGTGTGCGTACGCATCATCGCTGGTCCACTCCGTTTGGACGAAAAACCGACACCGTGGCCATCCCATCGCCATCCTGCCGCACCATAAGCCATCCGACACCACTATACCCTCTCTACATGCTGGCCCATCTTAGTGGGCCAACATGATGGCCCATCTTGTAGAGGACCCATAAAACATTACTATCCATTGTTACTTTAACTCGCACCTACAGCTTACGATTATCGCGAACACATAATACACATTAACATTATGTTAACTCGAGAGAAACTCCCCCTTTTACAAAAATCTGCACCATTACATAATAATTATAATTAACTCGGCTAATGTATTATTGTTAAGGAAGCTGATTCCGTTTTAACAATTTTATAAGGTTTTGATCTCATTTTGATACGATACTACCTGAAATCACAGGCCAATTCGAACTTACATCGGAATATCAAAATGATGTCATTTTTGTCGCTCGTACTTATAGACGCGAGACGCCTTATAAAACAACCACCTTGGATAGGCCCTCTGATCGGAGGGCCTCCCGCGAACACCGCAGTTCGCAAATTGGGGGCATTGTAATGATTACGCCTTAATTGGAGTAAAAGAGAAAGATCCCGCAATTTTAGAGGGGCAGATAAAGATGCCCGCAATTTGCGAATTTCGGTGTTTGCGGCAGGCCCTCGGATTTCGTGAAATCCAACCAGCGTTCGCGGCCCACGCTGATTGGTGCAGTGGCTCACACTGACTCAAGGTCATACCAAAATAACATCAAGCAGAACAGGGGGGCCTACCGCGAAAACCAAAATTCGCAAATTGCGGGGATCTTTCTCTTTTACTCTCGCTAAGACGTGATTAGAGTGACAGAGAATAATGCACGCAATTAACGAACTTCGATTTTCGCGGTTATAGCCCAGTATCCAATTGTTTAAGATAGAACCGGCCTCAAGCTCGCTAGTGTATTATTGCTACCGAGTAGGTTAGGTACACGGTCGTTGTCAAAAACTTGTATGCTGTTTTGCACCTTATAGCATTGCAATAAGGAAAACGGATGTAAAAGTACTTATTTTTGATAACGTCTTTACGTCGTAATATGTGAATTAGATTCCTGCAATCTTTATTCGCAGTTTGTTCTAGAATTAGACCCATTGTTACCGCTATTTGTTTTTTTTTTTACTTGTAAACTGTAAGTTTTAATTTCTTTTGAGTAGTCGTTTTGAGGGAGCGGATTTTCAAGACTTCATAGGTAGAGAATTTGCCGTTTGTACGATGCGTTTTCTTTTGTGCAATAAAGATTAAATAAATAAAAATATAAGTATGTTACATTGATAACATAGTACATACGAAGCAACTACATTAATCGGCTCAAAATCTGTTCGATTTGTAGCAATATTTACGATAATTGCTTATAAATCTTATAATTACTTAATTATTTACTTAACATTATTAATTACAAGCAAAATATTATTTAAAACACCTGTTAATCAACCGTTTAATCACTTTCTATGTCGTGTGACATGCAAATGAATGTAATAACTAGCTAGGATACTGATAGGCATCTATCGTTGAGATAATGGCAACTAAGTAATTGTGACTGGCCAGTACTATGTGGTCATTATCATCGATTCAAGAAAAACGAAAGTGTTATCGATTTGCGATTCGATTAGCGCAGCACAAGTTTTTATCTATGGTCGTTTTTGCATCATCAACTTATTCTTACATGTTAAAATTAAAATAATTTTACTTTTAATTGGAGGCAAATAAATCTAAATAGAGATAAAATTAACATTTTATTCTACAAGGTTCAGCTAGTTTACACGCTCTCCAGCGCTATTATTTAACAGATAATTTGCCCCCAAATAAATAAAATAGAGGGCATTTTATATAGGAACAGAAACCGTTAGATACAAAACAATAAAATCTATCTGAAAGACAAGTTAAAGTACAAACTGAAAACTAAAAACTGCTTATCATTTTTGAGAGTGAGACACGTGTATTTGAAAAAAAAATATTTAAGAGTATGTACATTGACGACGTAATAATAAAACTGTTTTAATATCACGCAAGCAAGTTATTAGATATTCGCTCATATGGAAAACGACATAAATGTCACTTTTAATTACATATAAATCAGTAACATGACAAGATAACACGAACCGCGCGTTTTTCCTTTTTTTATATGATCAATCAGTTTCTCAGTCAGTTAGTACACGCATTTATCTATCCTCTACCCGCCCAGATGCAAATAAAAAGGTCTTCCATTCAATTTTATTAACTTAAATTGAAAATTTAAAATTACATTTGCCTTGGCAAGTTTTGATGTGCGGGTGGCTAGAAACGATGATGACCCGTATTAAATAATCAGCTTGCCCTACATTGCGTCAATTCACGTCCTATATGTATGAAATAGCCCCAAATTAAGAAAATAGGTATTAACAGTATTCAAAACATAATTTCATTTTTGAAGCTAATTTTGTTTCCCCATCCGAAAATCGGATGCCAGTGTTAGGTACATCTACAATTTTATTACGAACGAACGACGTACGAACAGCGAACGAAAAAAACGTACGAACCAATAATTTCTGTATAACCTGTCAAAAGGTCAATAAACGAGTCAACAAACCGTCTGATCGCATAAATGAAAGGTGACAATTACGCATGTGCATAAGCGATACGCAGTTCCCAAGTTTTTCCGACGATTTCCACTCATTTTCCCAAGAACCTGGCACTTAGCCTTCCTATTTAAAAACTTATTAAGCCATCGCATTAGCCAGTAAAGAAATCTATAAGAAACAAGCCATAACTCAGTAATATTACATACTAAATTGGTATAAATTATCATTTAAATTAAGTAGCATTCGATTCGCAATTTGATCGCCATTGTCAGGCTCTGTAATCGTTTCCAATGGTGCCAACCTAAAAATCCGGGGCAACATTACACAACCAAGAATGCATACACTATAATTTGTCAAAATTATAAAAATCCATCAACATCGTAGAATTCTGCTGTTACGCAACCACATTCACTCTCACGACACGTTAAAATGTTAATTCACTTTCTGGCACGAAACGAGTTTCAATAACTTCACTTTCCGAAAAGCGCGGTAAAGTTGACGTTTGGATTTTTTCCGCGCGGCGTTTCGTTCGCGCTCATGACAATGTGGTAATTATGAACAGTTGACCATGTCGAATTGCGCGTGTGGAGCGACTGCCGGTGCGGGCAGCGGCCTCGCTCTTTCTCCCATTCCTACATAAGTGATGATGATCCACTGTTAATGGAAATTATTCGCGCGAGCATTGTTCATTTGACAGGTGCTCGTTGCACCGCGCAGGCTACACAAAACAGAACGCTCCCGAACGCCAAACATGTTTAAAAAGTTATTAACGTATGATATATTTTGATTATATACGAAAAGAAATTAATTGATATGCAGTCGTGAATTGCGTAATTGTAAATTTATGGTAGGTACTTCTAATAATTTATTACTAAGCTATTTATTTTAAATTTAATCGAAGGGAGGTAAAATTAGGTAACGCATGTTAGTATAATACTCAGGGCTATAACCGCGAAAATCGATGTTTGCAAATTTCGGGCACCTTTCTTAGTCACTCTCATTAGGCCTTCATTGGAATAAAAGAGAAAGATCCCCGCAATTTTTGTTTTCGCGGTAGGCCCTCTGGTGCTAAATGTATCGATAATAATTTCAGTACCTATGAAAATACTATTTCTAAATGTAAAACTAAAAAATAAATTTTAATGATATTATATAAGTAGATGATTTAAGTATTATTTACTAATGATAACAACATACCTTATGATAATCGTGATTGATTGACAGGTGTTCGTTTTATTATGACATTTAAAACTGGTCTAATTCATATGCAAACTCCAAATAGGACACGATAAATTATAATTAAGGCGAACTATTAATCAGCACAAAAAAATCATCAATATGAAATATGGGTTGAAACATAAAAATCTAGAACAGGTAATATTGTGGGTACCATTATAAATTATGTATTGTTACATAATTTGACGACCGGTTTGGCTTAGTGGGTAGTGACCCTGCCTACGAAGCTGATGGTCCCCGGTTCAAATACTAGTAAGGACATTTGTTCGTGTGATATATATATATATATATATATATATCGTTGTCTAAGTACCCTCAACACAAGCCTTATTGGGCTTACTGTGGGACTTAGTCAATTTGTGTAATAATGTCCTCTAATATTTATATATTTATAATTATCATGCAATGCCTGAATCGAACGAATGTTCTTTTTAGCGTTTAGACCGTACAATCAAAGTGCAGATAATACCTTCGATCTCATTATTACGACTACGGGCGTAACTTATTTTGATTCTACGCTACAAAAAGGTTGATTGTGATGATTTGTCTGTTGTCTAGACAATCTAATCAAATCGTCGAGAATAAAAAAGTTAAAAGTAATAAATTATGTATCTAGAAACCAGGTCTTGAGCCTGCGCTCTTTAGAATCAAGCTAAAGGCTTTTTGTATCATATGAAGGTAAAGAACCCTACATTATGCGTGGTCTTCAATCATTTGGCCGGTTTTTTAAATCAGATTGCAAGTTTTTCTGGCATGAATAAATATAATTTAAACATTTACATACAGGTATTGTTTTTAATAAATTCTTACCCCCTTATTCAAAAATAGTAGGATTAATTACAGGACACAACACAATAAACACCTACACAATATGGGTAAAACAGACAGTCCCATGTGCAGAGCGTGCATGGAAGAAAAGGAAACAACTAAACACATTCTCCTAGACTGCAAACAGGTAGAAGTATACAGGAACAAATACCTAGGGACTCCGTGCACACTAAAGGAGGCAATTAGCAACCTGAAAACCTTGCTAGACTTCGAGGAGGAGCTGGGGTGGTTAGAGTAGCACTACCTCGATTTCACGCAAAATAGGTACAATGGATGTCGATTTGCGGAAAATGCCCAGAAGCACTAACTAACTAACCCCCTTATTCATAAAACTTTACGAACCTGATTTAGTTAAATTACGTTTTATCCCTTTCTTACAAATACACAAGTCAAATGACAGATAAGGACAAACGATTCATAGGTAATTCAGGCCAGTAACGCGTTTATGAATAAGTGTAGAAAGATTAATATCTAGAATATTATCAGTTAATATTAATATAATATTGTTATGTTTGCTTAGGGCAGCCACACTGTTAAGGTGCAGTAGGTTCGTATTCTTCTCTCACTCTCAGACCGCGTACTCGGGACCGCTGATATCATGTTTTTGAATTTTAATTTGTTGTAAGTTTTAATGTAAAAAGCGGCCAAGTGCGAGTCGGACTCGCCCATGAAGGGTTCCGTACCATTTATGACGTATTAAAAAAACTACTTACTAGATCTGGTTCAAACCAATTTTCGTTGGAAGTTTGCATGGTAATGTATATCATATATTTTTTTTAGATTTTTCATTCCGTTATTTTAGAAGTTACAGGGGGGGGGACACACTTTTTTTCACTTTGGAAGTGTCTCTCGCGCAAACTATTCAGTTTAGAAAAAAATGATATTATAAACCTAAATATCATTTTTGAAGACCTATCCTTAGATACCCCACACGTATGGGTTTGATGAAAAAAAATATTTTTTTAAATTTTTATGACGTATTAAAAAAAACTACTTACTAGATCTCGTTTGAACCAATTTTCGGTGGAAGTTTGCATGGCAATGTATATCATATATTTTTTTTAGGTTTTTCATTCTGTTATTTTAGAAGTTACGGGGGGGGGGGGGGGGGGACACACTTTTTACCACTTTGGAAGTGTCTCTCGCGCAAACTATTCAGTTTAGAAAAAAATGATATTAGAAACCTCAATATTATTTTTAAAGACCTATCCATAGATACCCCACATGTATGGGTTTGATGAAAAAAGATTTTTTGAGTTTCAGTTCTAAGTATGGGGAACCCCCAAAATTTATTGTTTTTTTTTCTATTTTTGTATAAACATCATAATGCGGTTCATAGAATACATCTACTTACTAAGTTTGAACAGTATAGCTTTTATAGTTTCGGAAAAAAGTGGCTGTGACAGAATCGGACAGACAGACGGACATGACGAATCTATAAGGGTTCCGTTTTTTGCCATTTGGCTACGGAACCCTAAAAAGTAATCGATGTTCCCTTAAAAATTAAATTGCGCATTTTCAGAAGCAATTTTCATGTTTTTAGCTTTTGTGCATAAATTGTTACACATTTTAAAAGTGCGTTTTAGAATCACGAACATGGGTAATTTTTTTCTATGGAACAAAACTAAAAAAAATCAGGATTCGAATCAATGAAGTCCCTAGAAAAAATCTTCAAGATTGCTAATTAAGTTTTTAGCAACCGTATTGTGATCTCAAAAAGGGGTAAGATTTTTCAAAAACTCTGAACCTACGACACCTTAATCCAAAAATGCTACGCACAAAATCACACAACAATTCAATAACTGTCTAAGACAAAATTGTATTATTTCTTGCACAAACGGAACTCCATATTTTGATTTTTTGACAATTTTAGTGCCGATTTGTAAAGAATAACAGCAAATTAAAAATATATCGTCATGAGACGGCTCACTACACGGCTTCTTTGTGAACAAATTTACGTGTTATTTTTTACAAATTTAGTGCAATTATTGAATATTCATTTAACAAATTATTTGCGCAAAATCACATAATACAATATTCGAAACAAAGCAGAACGCGAATAATTATTCAAAAAATTACAATAATCTCATAAATATGTTTCCACATAGGATTCGGATGAAGTTATTTAACTGGTATGTATGTAAGTTAGAGAACAAAACACGTTACATAATTTGGAAGTAGGTAAAATGGTCGTTAATATGCCCCTAGTCTTGACGATTTGTTATTTGATTTGAAACCTTATATTAGCAATTCTAAAGTCGCTTTTTGAGTTTAACAATTTGATGGATTTGGCTACGTTAGTGAGGAATTAAAGTAAGATCTATGAATTAATGTAAATGATTAATTAAGTCTTGTCGACAGATAATTGTGCAACTTCTACAATTACTTGGATGTAACCAATTCTCATAGGATTTTCGTCTCACTTTCAAAAATTTAGTCTTAAAAATGAGTTAGGTTATGCAAGGTGGTATTAGTTAAAGCTGTCTGTGTGTTGAAACGATTTGTTCAATCAATAAAGACAGAAATCTTCAATTGTGTAATTTTGGAAATAATATTTAGAGTCCAATGAAGCTAAGTTGCAGTTGGCAAGGATTTTGATAGCCCAACCTGTGCAAGTGTTAAGTAAACGTCATAATCTCATAGATGTTTGACGTTTAAAACAACACTTGCGCTGTCTGGGCTATTGAAATTGCTACCAAATTATCTTGGCCTGACTCTAGTATATCGACAGAAATGTAACGTTTTCTTTCGTTTCATCATAATGGATGAATACATGCATCGCATGTTTCCAAAATTCTAAACAGAAAACGCATAGATTGTCCACTAGCCCACCCTGCAATCCATCGTGGCTATTTGTAAAGTCCAACGAGCACACTTTACACACATGCTCTACCAGACGAGCACGCTTTTGACATTGGCTAGAACATCATAAAGGTCCGACCACACCGCTGCTTAAAAAACGGCGATGGTACGGAATCGCAGTGACACATCGTAAGCGTATCATTTTTATCGCATGCTCCACATACGTATCTGCTGCTTACAAAACACTGACTGGTAGAAGAGCTGACTGCGAAATTTCATACAGACTTGATACCGCGATGAAATGCACAATAAAAGTAATGATAAGTCTGAATTTGATAGTCTGCCACGTGGAACGTACGCACCTGGATCTTGCCGAAAGTACACAAAAGAAGGCCACTTCTGGTGCGAAAAAAGGGGGCTGATTTAACCCATCTGATACCGAAATAATAGTTATGGCAGCAGTTAGAAATTTACATGTAGACATAAAAAGCGAAGTCTGTCAGTATTTTTTTTTTCGGGACAAGTAGGTTCGAAATTTTGCAGTCAGCTCTTCTATCAGAGGGTGCAGAATCGCAGTGACGCTTCGTAAATGTCACGATTTTAACGCATGTCCTCCTAGTGAAGTCGTAAAGTTTGGTTTTTAGTTTAGTTTTATAAGCAGCGGTCTGTGGAGCATGGGATAACAACGGTAGGTACGCTTACAATGTGTTACTGCGATTCTGTAACGTCACCGTTTTTTAAGCAGCGGTGTGGTCTGACCTTAAAGATGGACGTCATTTTTCTTAAAGAAGATATGCCTCAGATCGCACAACCGGATTAATTCATTCAACTCAAAGTGGTTTCTAAGTGAAGATGACAGACTGACCAAGCATTAGCCCACTTTTGTGGGTGAGTACGATTTAATTTGAATAAGGTTAGGCACAATGAAATACGTAACGATATCGCAACCCGTACAAGCCGTAGGTTTAGTTTAATTATACATATTATGCAAGGCGTTTTAGAGCGGAAAGCAGTTTAAAAATACTTTGATAAAACCAAATAGATTCAGATAAGTGCTATGGATAAAATCGTAATTCTTCTTCTTCCTGCCCTTATCCCACGTTATTTGGGGTCGGCACAACATATTCTTCTCTTCCATTCTTATTTCGTCACCTCAGCACTCACTCCTTTATTTCTCATATAGCCGCCCGAAATTTTGAAAATTTTGAAATGTATGCACATGCAGCTAAGCTAATACTTCAGCTATCTGTACGTATTATGCGTTTAAGTTTTTAATATCCCTATTCATTTCTAAAACTAATACTTACTAACATTACTTACACACCAACTTTATAAACACTGCATGCTACCCGTCAATTAAAGACGTCCACCTATCGCTAGGAAGTTCGGTCACTATAATTGATAGAACGCCAGTTCCTATTCGCCGCTAGATCTGAATCGTTTCCTTGTGATTCTATCTGAGCGGGCATTGCATGATACCGAGACAGGAAGGTGATAAAGACTGCTATTAGCTAGGGATATACCAATATGTCCGGACATCGGTTTGTTAAGGGCAAAGCGTAATGACAGGTTGGGGAAGACATACCAGGGATCACCAATTAGTTTCTTCAGGGTTCTGGTTTTTTAAATAAAATGGCCATCACGGTCCGTTTCTACCGGAGATTATTAAATAAGCAAATGTAATATATAGGTTGGCGGTCCCCACGGTTTGGCTAACCTAAACCTAACCTAACCTAAGCTATACCAATAAACTCAATTCTTCTTCTTCTTCTTCTTCTTCACTGGCTCAGTGACCCAAACAGGATCTTGGCCTCTGACACAAGAGAGCGCCACTCTGCCCTATCCTGCGCCACTTCACGCCAGTTGGGTATTCCGAGGGCGAACAGGTCTTTTAGGACTTCGTCGCTCCAGCGATATCTGGGACGCCCAGACGGACGTTTTCCACCCGGGTGCCCCACATACGCTCTTCTCACGGCACGATCCTCTCCCATCCTCTCTAGGAACTCAATTATAGACGATATTTTCAAAAACTAGTGACCGCTCCAAATTTTGCTATATTATATTACTTAATATTTGCCGTGGAGCGCCTATACCTATAACTAAAAATAAAATTACTATATAATAACTTTATTTCATTTAACTTTTTAACTATGAAAAGAGTTAAAAATAACTATTTCATAATGCAATAAATATAAATTGAAGCTGTAGATTGTAAATGCCTGTATATGTAATATGCTCAATTCCCTGCTCGAGGCGCAGCCACAGTGCGATTTGTTTGTGAGTGCGATGGGGCGAGTGATAATGGAATGCAAGAGGATATTAGAAAGAGAGATGCCTGAGAGTACTATACCGTTATGAATTCCTGTGTCTTAGCTGCTCATGTGTTATTGCTTTATAATGCATTAAACTTTATGGTGTTAATGTATTCCAATTTGTGCCGCTTTGGCATTAGCTGTAAGGTGCAATTTGTTATTTGAAATAAATAAAATAAAATAAAAATAAAAAATATACTCGTACATGGTGGCATTCACAAAGTCGCGTGCCTTGACTCGTGTTGTCATGTTATTAAAGGTTAGATTTAAAAATCTGCGCGTCATCATGGATGACATAAACTATAAGATCTCTAAGCGTCGCCATCTAAAACAACGAACGAGGAGGCATTAACAGTCTTTATGTATAACCGGTCTCGAACCATAGTGTTTTTAATGGCTGAGGAACTAACGGCCCCCGTTTTCAAAGTTAATATCAGGATTAATGTATACTAAAATTGTTCTTAAATAGTATGTTCCGCCTATTTGGCTGGAGCAATCAGACTAAGTCCATTAAATTGATACACGTAATATTTCTACCACACATCTCAGGTTGGCTGCAGTTTATATGGAAACTACAGTTGGCGTGCAGGTAACGTGTGGTTTCCTTATAAATTGCCTCTGGGTTGATGCCCGTCTGTAGCGGCACTTAACCCTTTTCCAGGCTGCACCAATCTACAAGGTTTTCCCAAAAAATCCAAATATATTCCAATTAATCCAGCTTTGATGATTCATTTGAAGACAAGTAACATTTCCTGAAAGTGTAATCTAATTTGAACCTTGAATCGGAATGCTAAAGTTGAAATTCTAATGGCGAGTATGTGGTCGATAAATTGTACTATGCCTGGAAAAGGGTTAAAAGGTAGCTAACGCGAAATACAGAATACGTGCGCTATCTTTGATGTATGTATTGGTAGTTGACTATGATATCGACGCGGACAGAATGCCTAAAATATGTTTACACGCCCTTATTGCCCATACATTAAGGTGGTGTGTACATATATTTGGCGCTTTGTCCGTATTGATATTTAATACATTGACTGTACCTACATAATATATTTTTCTCAAACTTACAATGTAAATAGTTTATTTGGGCACAAACGGTACAACAATTCTTACAAATAGTAATATTAATTATACACTATAAAACTTAAAACCTAAATCTAAAAATAAATAATACTAAACTTAAAATAAAATACTAAAAAATATCCCCCTGCGGCATGGTGCCGTAGATACTGGCAGCATTGAACTTGCAATGAAATATTGACATGACTTACTTCAAATTAGGTGCGATGAGTGAAGATGATATGTAAAGGAATTTCATACAGCCTTACACACCTAGGCCTGTAAAGCAACCTTCTTTTGTTTTTAAACGTCAAATTGTGACAATGTCTTGGCATTCAACCATCAAATAGTAGTATATCTGATACTCCACCGAACACTGTCTATGACCGTAATATGATAATTGATAAGATTCATATACTAGCCGTGTCTTATCCAACCTCGACATTGGCAGAATCATCAACACCTTGATGGAGCCATAACATAAAAAATTGATTGATTGAAATAGTAGTAGATTCGTAATTTGTTTTTAGCTGTGTAAACCTACAAATAAAACAAATTGACTACAATTTTTTTTTTTCATTGCAAGTTTGAGAAAAGCACAATACAAATCTCGGCATGAAAAGAAACGGGGTTGCCGGCCGCGTATCCCCATCCGACCTAGCTACGCTCTGCCGCCTATATCTTTAGTAATGTACTAATTTAATAAGGAAAATATGTATCGATTTGTAATGATTTTCATTCAAGAAAACTTCTCGATGAGTTACACACATTATATCTCAAACAGCATTGTAGCTCGTTACATCGTCTACTTATTTTAAGACTTATCGATACCCAACAAATTTATCGATGTTTCATTGTCAAGCACTCTGTCACAAAAAGTTCTAGAGTCAGACGACATAGAGTCGATTTTAAATATTTTAATAGTCCCGACGGTGAGTGTCAAGTAAACGTCAGAATTTCATAAAAGTTTGATGTTTATGTTTAAAATAACCCGTACACTGTCTGGGCTATCAAAATCGCTGCAAACTTATCTTAGTTTGACTCTATATCTGAATCACTAACGGATGATTCCAGAATGCTAAGTTTCAAACGTTACTGTCAGTATTTCCCTAGTTTTCTATTGAACAATCGGCCGGTGGAAGCCATTTTTGATGCATTTCCGATTGTCCGTCCGACTGATTTCACGTGTTTTGTACACTGTGTAATTATTTTCCTACCTTTGTGTTTCGTAAATTTGATATTGATATCAAATTTATATTTTCGAAATTTGATATTGATATCGAATTTATATTTTTATATATTCGATATGTATATCGAATTAACCGGCCAGTAAGATCGTTTATAAGTTCATATTTAACATGCTTTGGAGTAGATGGTGTACAATTCAACTGAATTTTTATGTAGTTACCTATGTACTTCGTGTGTTAGTCCCTCGAAGTGATATATGCTAGCCAAAATGGACCTTGAAGTTTCAAGTTTAGGGTTGGAACCAAGTCAGTGGGATTCGAGTGATTCGGAAAACTTGTTTTAACTTCCGATGCATTGTTATACGTTTGACGCCAATGTCTGTCTGTGACATCGTAGCTCTCAAACGGATATTTATGCGGTTTTTTAACGTGAAAACGAGTTACCTTGCGGTGATTCTTAGCTATGTTTGATAATCGATCCAGCAGTTTAAGGCATTTTTGGTATAAAATTGCTTAAAATCGTCTGATTAGCGTAGGGTTTTTTATTTAATAGTTATTTATTTAAAAGCTTAAATTGCGTTATACAAATGCTGTTTATTTCTTTACGGCGATTCTCTATAATAAAGCTTAATAGTTACTTTTAAAAAAACAAGAACGAAATAAAGCATCATTTTGTTTTATTTTATTGTAGCACGGGCAGGTTTTCGCGACGATTAGCACCTATTTTGCTTTATAGCACTTATAGCATACAGGATGTCCCAAAAATATGATTACAGTTTTTTACTGCGGCATATCGTTGAAATTTTAACAAATATTTGCGTTTGTGTGTCAAAGCTAAAAGATAATATTTTGATGATAAAACGTATTATTTTAGTTGATTGATTGTAATGTAGATTTAATTTGCAATTACATGATGAAAAATACGTGCAATTAATAAAAATATTCGTGTAAATTCTTTGTCAACGCATACATTTTTGTTATACGCCCAGGGAGTAAAATTCACCCTGATATAACACGTCGCCATATAGCCCACTATGGCACAATTCATCATTGAATCACATGTTACATTGTTACACGCTTTCTCGCCAGACAAGATTTGCTTGTGATTACAAATAATTGGCCGGTTTTTGCTCGTCTGGCGATATAAATTAATTTGTCGCCTTTTCTTCGAAGTGCGCGTGACGCGAGGAATCTTTTCGAACGGCTGGTCACGGGAAATTTGCATATTCTTCACAGCTAGTGTTGATTAAGACTCAAGACTCGAGTCCCTTGAGTATTCTGCTTTCAGACTCGACTGTGTTTTTCTTTTCCTTCTTTCCTACCCTACCGGAGATCGGCTATCATGTGAGCTATACGGACTTCAGACACAGCCGCGCGGAATAATGAGCGAGCATTAGTTATGTCTTCGTCCGGATTGTCGCGACGAACGCGAGCCTCAACAAAATAGCAGGTAAGTCTGTGCCTTAAACAGATTTAATTGTTTATACTGGTAACACTGACAGAACATAAAAAAGGTTTTGAACGTATCTTTGTCAGTAGGAGGTAGAAGAGACTTTTCCCCGATGGAACAATGTTCGTAGGGGGAATCAGTTGGACAGAATAAAAGAAAGACCTGCGGGTGTAAATCGGTGAGTGTTAGAAATATAGTTTCATCATTATTTAGATGAGAGAGATGAAGGGATAACTAAGAACGAGAATTAGAATAGAAGCAGCCAAGAATAAGTCAAATGGTTGTGAGTGGACAGGGTCGGGCTATAAGGGGAGTTGTGGAGGCCCGCGGCGGAGAAAGAATCTCCGCCAAACAATCAGAATAGAATATAGATGGTATTAGAATCTAGATCAGAATATAAATCTAGAAATCACTTCATCTCTTACTCTTTAGTACTATGTTGTATATGTTCAGAAGTATCTTGTCGTTATGTCTTGTTTCTACTCAGGCATGGTTTCATACTAGAGTAATAAAGAATATTTACTCTGGTTGGCAACGTTACATAGATATAGACGTCACGACACGGATGATCTTTTCCTTTGAATCCTTCCACAGACGGTGTCGTCAAGCTCACCATACTTATTAACCTATCGAATGAGCTAATGCTTTTACGGATACTGGAAAGCGATATGTAAACATACTACATACCTATACGAGGCCTGGACGTTAGTGAGATGACGATATGAGTTGTGCTGGTGTTCGACTTTATTACCTGCATGTAAATGAGTTTCACATGATTATCCACCTGGTTTCTTGAGCTTAATAGTCGCCTCCAAACCTCCCCTTATAGCGACCCCTTTCCTCACACAAAGTTTACCTTAAGTTCATATTAGCCTCACTGGATCACTGTTCACTCTGAGTACTGATAACGTTGGTCACAATATACCAGAGACACATCATTATTCTAATAACACCATAAGAACGTTCTTGACTTGATCTAAAAGCGAATATCACTGCCGCGTCGATCTGTTCGCACACAACCTCCTTTTTCCTACTGTCGTTCTCATCTACCCTCTCAACTTCCCTCAAAAAATCCCAATAACCTAGAAGCGGTTACTTAACTTAAACGTGACTACTAGCGCCATCTACTCCATGACGTTGGCAAATATTAGCTGGTTCGCAATACGTTCGCGACAGACGGCATGCAAATAAATTTAATAGTAATTGATTTTTTTTATTATGGTG
Source organism: Cydia pomonella (assembly GCF_033807575.1). Lineage (NCBI taxonomy): Eukaryota > Metazoa > Arthropoda > Insecta > Lepidoptera > Tortricidae > Cydia > Cydia pomonella. Next base: position 16,638,309 of record NC_084718.1, on the reverse strand, counting down.
GGCAACAAATAACCCAAACCAAATTGCGTTTTGGTGTGTTGTCAGGAATATTAAAAAGTGTCTTTAATTTGGCGCATTGCGTATGTTCTGCCCATCACTGGCGCACGCAATCTATGTTGAAAAATTATCGGACGTGTGATTATCTGTGGTAGGCGGTATTTCTAGTATTTATTTTGAAAGCATAATGATTTCAATATATTAGTCTTGTTTAATATAGGATGATGCAGTGATAAATTAAGTTTGAACTGAATTTTAATATCATGTCAATACGTCAAGCTTTTACACATTAGTCTTCTTCTTACACAGTATGTTTTTTCAGAGTATTTCACTTAGCACAGCAATCTAAATTTAGTCAAGTTTAAAACCTTGAGCGCGATCCAAGGTATGGCTCATCCACTGAGATTTGCTACCTATACTGTAATAAAGTAAACTTACCTTAAAAACATTAATTATCAAGTAAATACGAACATTTGGCACGTGTGGTGCGGCGGCTGCGACTGCTTCCGCCGGAAGTGCTCGAGCAGCCATATTAGAAACAATGCCACTATTATGTACCACATCACACGACCTTTGCGATTCGGCGGGCCACAGAGTAACTTACTCAACACACTTTAAAACTAGTACCCAAGATTAAACAAACAAAAATCAATCATATTAATATAACATTTTGGAAAGAGAACATCGTCACTTGTTTCTAAATGGAACATTTAACTCAACGACCGTTAACTTGTTTTAATTTGATAACAGACAAAAAATGTCGACCATAGATACGTAACGTTGTTCTTTGACAAAAAAATGTGATAAAAATTATGTTTTACACTGCAACCATTTTAGGAATGAACACAAAACATCTACAAGCGTATCTGTGTCTCACATAAAATCAATTTAACACCAAAAAACAAAAACAAAAACATTACACGTTTAAGAATCCAAACCCATTGTCACTCGTTATCGAACGCTACTTTTGAAATACGAACGTTGAATCAGCACGTCACCAAAACCGATCTTAGATTGTTTTCAACACGCGACACATTTTCAAAAGTTCAAAAATGGAACACATAACGTTGTCGGAAAATACTCGATGCATAAATAAGACCGTTGACGGAACATACTCGACTATATGAGTTCTAAATGACAACTAAGCGACAATAACAACTATGCGCATAGAAAGCAAGATGCGCGGCGTGCGAGTTTAATATTCGAACGATAATGGCGCACTGGGTAAACAGTTTTCCAATAAACAATGGATTTCTAAAGCGATATTAATAACTAGTTTCTATTAATAGATATATTAGGTCATTGTTTTTGCGATTGGCTTTTTAATTGAATGGGCATTATTCAATGAATGTTTTACTTTTGTATCCCACAATAAAGTAAGACCGAATTAATGTAAATATTCTAAAGTCAATAGAAATATACATGTGTCTAATATTGATTATACCTATGCTACCTACTAAAATATAAAATAGTTTACCTCTTTTTGTCTTTATTTATGTATTTAGAATACTCTTTGTGCTCGTATGCTGAAACGCGGATCCGCATACGAAAAAAATATCAGGCCAAATTCGAGTTTTCTTTATTAGATCCGTATCATACTGGAAACAGATCTAATAAGTAACTAAAACTGGAATTGGCCTGTTTTTAAGGAGGGGTAATGATAATCTTAGTTAGCTAACATTAAATAATACGACGGTAAATTCACGACTAATATGCCTATTCGTTATATTTTTTTAGGAGCACGATTTACTAGCTAAATATTCTCCTGGCTAAAACATGTTGTCAGTTAATCGATCGTTTGTAAACCTTATTACAACAACATAAGACCTATTGTAGGTATAATAACATCGGACTTTTGTAAAAAGCGTGCGCAATCTTTTAGCCAGTGATTTTGTTGTAATGTATTATGTTGTTTGTTGTATGATCCCAGATGGTAAATTCATACGTAACATAAGTACGCTTTAAAAAATTAAATAAAATTATCATTTAGATAATTTTATTTAATTTTTTAAAGCGTACTCACAGTGGTCCCGTTTATGCCCATTTCCACAGTTTTGAACATATTAAAAAAAAAAACTAAACAACAGAAAAATTCTATCAAACCTGCTCACAAAATTTCACAACAATCGGTTGAGAATTGCGACCTGTAGAGGAGAACATACAAAACCAGATTGCGCGAGTCCAAACGGAGACCTTCGTTAACGCTTCGGTCAATAACTAGTGTTCCGTTTATTGCTGTTAGTGTTAAGAGGGAAGTACACCACGCGATCGTCTATACAAAAAGAAAAAAACGTTTTTCCACTTCTAAATATTTTCCATTTTCTATGATTTTTTAGTATGCTATTGACACAATAAAAAAAAATAGGTTTTCCTTTTTTTTTTTCAAAATTAGCAATACAATTTTTTTTAAGCGAAATTTATAAACATAGAATTAAGTATTATGCTGTAACGATCGACATCAAAATCAAAGTGATCTGTTAAGTTTTTAATTAGTAAAAAACGTTTTCTCCCAACATGATGGGATTTAATAGAAAAAGTACCGTTATTTCGCTAGGATCGCAAAGCTATTCTTCCCTCTTAATACAACTGTGTAATTTGTGTAAGCATTCTCTGTACGTTGCGTACTCTGGCCGCTGCCGACCGCGCGGCCGCGGGCCGCCGGGCATTCTTTCGTAACGATCTGTGCATCAGATGCACTTTCGTTTCGTGTCTCTTTTGCCAAAACCATCTGGACGTGACAGCGTGAGAGAGCAATTTTATTTTTTGATGAACGTTCTGGATTAATGTCAAGAAAGTTGAGCAAGTGCTTAAGAAACAAGCAATCTAAGTATATTAATAATGATTAATGCGTATTACATCTTTATGTTTTCCACCCTTTTCTTTACAAACTTTCAGTTTGTTGGTGTGATTTTTGAGTTTAGGGTTGGTCCCATTGTAAAAGTTGCTCAGTATGACCTATATTTAGATCTAAGAAGAAAAACATGTCTCCCTAGATCCATGTTGGATCTATAGACTGGGTTTATCGAGAATGATAGACCTAATCAAAACTTCAACATGTCACCATTAGCAATGTGCCAAAAAAAAAAAACAAAAATTGCAAAGTTCCCTTGAAATGTTCTCGATATTTTTTCGGTACGTTTACTCGTATTGCCAAACCTTCACAGGTAGTTTCGATGTCTATGACACATTAAATAGACGCCAATAAGAAACTTGCATAAGAATTTTCTCATCGTTACCAGAAATTTTCGTAAAATTTACTACGTGTAAAATTTACTTTCGGTAAAACGAGAGCAATTAAAAGGTTCATTAAAAATAAAAACAAATCCGTATAACGATAACGTAACGAAAGCATATTGTATAATAAAGAGGATACAAATATAAACAGTTGTTAGGTAACGTGAACTTGTAGCCAGTGGAACTGGTTTGCTGGTCAATATGGACTTTCACGGGCAACTTTTACTTTCGGCGCTTTACGGATTTTGCTGGCTCAGGGAAATAATACGTGGGAAACTGCGTATTGCAGGCGAATAATATGTACAGTCGACATCAGTTATATCGGAGCGGCTCTTTGGCTTAAATGCTCATAAATATTGCTTGATAATAGAGGGTTTCTTTAGATATACCTGATGTCGACTGTACCCACTTACTTACTTACTCCGCTGGCTCAGCGACCCAAAATGAGACTTTGGCCTCCGACACAAAACAACGCCACTGTTGACTCAAAGTTCGCGCAGATCCACTTCCACCACATCGCTCCAGCGATACCTGGGGCGTCCGATAGGACGTACTCTTCCTAAGCGACCCAGGTACGCTCTTTTCACGTTCCGATCTTCATCCATTCTCTCAAGATAGCCCAACGAAAGGAGTGTTTGAGTTTTACTCTCTCCCATGATATTAGGTTCAGGTCTTCAATCTCACGGTTCCTAATCTGTCCAATCCAAAAATTGCCCCTGCTTGCCTATACACGTCACAATTATATTGCCCCTGCGGCAGGTGTGTCAGTAGCCGGCTTTATGAATTGTCAAATATGAATGCTAACAGAAATCATTGGAACTAATTTTACTCCATAAGATTTTACGTAGAAAAACCGACAAATAGAGGGCAGCACCAATTGTGCACCTAGCGAATTCATAAAGGGGAAATTAGTGTTAACAACAACAACAACAAAGGAACAAGTGCAACTCCATCACCGATACAGATGTGCAAGATGCAAAAAGTTTCCAAAAAATGTAAAAGTTCTCAGGAATTTCAGGAAAATTTTACAAGTAATAAAGGAAACTTTTGCTTAGGAAATGGAAAATTTCGATCCCCATACTAAAACATGAGAAGTTTCCGAATGTTTCCAATGTATAAATCACGGAGTTTTGGAAACATACCGACAGCACATCAGTACTGACCGGCAACACAGCGGAAACATCCAAATATACACAAAGTGATTAAAAACTTATTTAAAATAATGACTCCATTGATACCATAAACGCTATCTTGTTTCAATGTAGGGCATGCAAATTAATTACCAGATTACAAAATTACAATTACACAATCAAAGATATTACGTCCCTAAGAAACTTGTTAAATTAAGATTAAATGCTGGCCGTTATACGTTTAAGAAATGTAATTAAAAATAAATTTCGTTGCCTTTGAAAACGTGTAAAATGGCTATATTGAGTCTTAAAAATATATGTTAATCTTTACATTTAATTTAACGTATTTTAAGTTGTATTTATTTCACGGTTCCAAAAAAATGCCTTTTGCGTTTGCATAATATGATAGTACCTCTATACTTTTATTGTTTATTCAATTAAAAAAGTTACATCACATCATAAATAATTCTAGATTACATACTACATTTGTCGAAGTGTAAATAGGTTTTTATATTACTCGTATTTATATTTTTTATACATATTATCTATGATTATTTGACATCTTGTATGTATATGTCTTTTATTTTCAGTTGTCATTAAAAAAAATTTATACTTCTGCTCTCCAAAGCTATCCTGAAATTAATGTCCACAGTTCCCTTACAACATTCATACATACATATATTATAATTTTGAATGTATTTAGTTCTCAGGATGATATCAAATTAAATGGTTTTATGCATATCTGTACTACATTCAAACTTTGCGATCCTAGCGAAATAATGGTACTTTTCTATGAAATTCCATTTAACCTAACTAAATCTTAATTTTGATTTTGATGTCGATCGCTTAAGCATAATATATCGCCCTACAAAAAAAATGTATCGCTATTTAAAAAAAAAGGAAAACCTAACCTAACCTAGTTATTTATTGTGTCAATAACATACTAAAAAATTAAGGAGAATGGAAAATATATAGAAGTGGAAAAACGTTTTCTCTTTCAGTATGAACTATCACGTGGTATAATTCCCTCTTACACTTACAGCACACTAGCGCCACCGTACGGCAGCCTGCTAAAGTTAATTGTAACAATGTAACATTACAGTGCTCACGCGCACTTCACGGTAAGTGCGCTCGATAACTCATACAATACATTAGAACTCAGTTTGGCCGCTCCACGATAGATGGCTCAGTCTGTCAGGCTTTGAAATATCTGCTTACTGGACGTCTATTTGACATGCGCCAAAGTACGAGTATATGCTGGGTAAAAATTCAACAGGTCATGAACACAACAGCTGGAGATTTAGATAGATTTTTATAGGACAAGGTGAACCTTGAAACCTTGGAGATGGAAAAGGTGCATTTTTTTTTAATCAGTTTTCTGGGGGACGAAAGGTTTCCCTCGTGGACGGGGTGGCCTGCGTTATCTAAAGCAGACCGAAGTCACCGAATTCTATGAGAGTGGGACAGGGGGCACAGCTATATAACATATTTCAGTCTCGCTTTATTACTTAACGGTGTAGGTTCAGAGAGCGGCGTTTTAAAAAAGTGGTACCGGTTTTTTCGATCACAAACCGGCTGAACAAAAATTTGCAATTTTAAAGCCTTTAATACTCGAGGGACTCTATTAATTCGTTTCCTGAGTTTTTGACTTTAGCTCGATAGAAAAAAAATATGAACATAGGTCTAAAATGCTTTTTAAAAGTTTGTATCAATTTTTGCATAAAAACTAACAATATGAAAATTTCTTGACACACTTGCTCAAAACGACGTTTTTATGCCACCGATTTTTGGCTCATAATCCTAGATATTAAACACGCGTGCTTTTTGAGTATATATATTATAACACTCGTGCTTTTTCATTATATTATCCGACAGAGTTAAGAAGGTACCCGGACCCACATACAACATTTAAGTCACTCGCTTACAGCTCGCGCGCATAATATCGCCTCGTGTGTAATGACCAACTTAGCACACTTGCATCATAATGTACTATTACGGAACTTATCGATTACTTTTATTTTATTTAAACGTACAAAAACTTAAAATTCATAAACATGATATCCGCGCTCTCGGGCACGCACCTCCATCTCGCTCTCGCTTACGCCCAGTGAGAGTGAGAGAATACGAATACAAATACTAATAACTTATTATCATAAAGATATATCAAAAACACGAACGAAGGAACGAACTTAACTGGGCCTTAATTTAATACGACAATGAGCGGCATTCAAATTTTAAGAATATCAACTTTTTTATTGCGCTTATTGTTTCGCGCGAGAGCACTAGAATATCTCCAAAACAGCTAGACCTGGTTAGTAGCAAGTTTGCAACGGGACGGGAGAGCGTCTCCTGCTAACCGAACGGTCCGCGGACGCAACTACTGTTGTCGATTAAGTACGTGCACTAGTTTATAATAGTGTTTACGCATGTTACTAGAATTGTGATCCAGCATATCCACCAACGCAACGAAAGAGGACGCCCGTTTCTCGATACAAACGTAGTCCACATTTTGCTATCTGGATATTGACATTATCGAAAATATTTTTTCTGCCCTCCGGGCGGAAAGCGTCAACTTTGCTCCCGCTGCGCTAAACGAAGTTGCCGCTTTCCGCCTCCGTCGAGCAGACAAATAGTATGCGCACCACGGGAGGAAATGTAGGACATTCCATCCCGCGTGTTTGCCACACGCGGCACGCAATTTCCTACTTTTCCTCCCTTAGGACACAAATAACTATTACATAATTTGATGTAGGTAATACTATTGTATATTAACCATAGCTATGCCCCGACGTTTGACTTCTTTATGATTGTTTGATTATTGTATAAATTAGGAGCGCAAAACTGATTTCATACAATTTTTTTAATGCTTCTAATTCTATGATTAAGCTAATTAATAGCTATGATTAAAACGCTTCAAATTGTGTAAAAATATGTTCAGTAAATGTTAATATCCAGAGAGGAAAATTGGGACTACGTTTGTATGGAAAGGCGGTTTCGGGGCGGTCATCCCCTTTCGTCTTAATGGCTACGAGAAATACAAGTAAGCTATAATATTCTATATAAAGCTACCGAAAAATATTACCGAGCGTACAGATTCTAAGCTAAGCTTATTAAGCTTTATTAAGCTAAGCTTTCTAAGCTTATTTCGCGAGCATACTACAAAATAAGCGATTATAAAATGGATAAGGATGCAACTATAACGTCCTGCATAAGCAATCTAGTGCATCTAACATAAACTCTATGTTATTTATGAGTTCTATAAAAATTTTGGTGGGATTCGAATCTTCTCGGATCAGAGGTGTATAGGGTTAGAGCCGGCGTATCTTTGTTTATTTGACGTTCATAAGCGCGTTGTAATATGCCTACTTGAAAAATAGCCTAAATTTATCTTTATTACGTATACATCCAAACAGCGCCACAGATTCGCACCTTGACATTTCACCTCCAGCGAATCACCAGACTAATTCATAGCAATATCAATCAGGCTGCGAAAGCATTAGAAAGCACACTCATTGACGACACGGCTTTGTTCAACTGGCCTACAAACGAGTTTGTAATTATTGTACCATAGGGAAACAATACGCACAAGTGCACATAGTCAAGGTCATAAATATGTGTACAATTTGTAACCTTATTACAATGCATTAAGGTCTTGACTGCACAATTGCACATGGTTAGCTTGAGTATCCAAGTCTGAATGACTTGCGAAATGTCTGGGACTATAAATAAGAGATATTAGGGAAATTCGAGACAAAAATTTATGCAAGCTTAAAGGGCGTATATTCGCCACACTTATGTCCTTTATTTGTATGGGTAGTATTTTTAAGATGATTTTAGAGCGGGATACTTGTTTTATTCTCAATACCATATCTTCTAGGACTATTCACTTGGAAGAAAAAATATTTTGAACTAATATTAGTTCTTTTTACAAGCTTTTATTTAACTTGCCCTATTAGTATGTATGGGACAAAACTGCAAGTTAAATTTGACCCACTTCCCGGTTTCCAATGAAGCTGAAAATTTGCATACATATGTAAGCCGGGTGACAATGCAATTTTATGGTACCATCAAGCTGATCTGATGATGGAGACAGGAGGTAGCCATAGGAACTCTGTGATAAAACAACGCAACCTAATTGTGTTTGGGGTTTTTAGAATTGTCTCGATGAGTATTAGTTGCCTGTGAAAAAAAAGTACATTCAGCGATAAAAGCTTGCACCAAAAATGAAACTTTGGCCAAAAACTTATTAGTGAGTAGGTATCAAATGACGGTAATGTTTACTAAGAAAATAAGTACCTAAGCGGGACAAAATACTGTAGGTATACTTGTTTCACATACAAACTATCCTTGATAAGTAATATTAAAAGTAAGAGTGGTTTACTTAGTTCAGGTACTTATTAGCGGATTTTACAACGTTCTTCCTGTAAAATTTCTAGTCGTTACTAACTTTCAAATGCACTGAGGCGTATTAAGAGTATATAAGATTTTAATAACATGTTTTTTTTTAATCCTATTTATTGAATAGATTCTCAGTGTTCACTTGGCGATGGTCAATTATGGGTGTTCCTAATAATTAATACATTACAACACATATAATGAACTTGATTATCATAAACAACAATTAAACCACTACACTTCGAAACACCTCACACTTGCACATAATTCGGCGAACAATATGAATAAATTAAGGTCACGATTGTTAACAAGCTGAAAGTAAAGCATTTCGTGCACCATCCGATATTGTGTCTGATATTTCTTAATCATTTAGGTACCACCGGTACCAGTTCAATTAGGTACTGGCATTTCCTCCACAATATCTGAACACGCACTCTAACGCTTTGAAAATAGAGGCGTGTTCAGATATTTATGAGCACCTTGGCCGCTCCGATATATCTGATGGCGACTGTACTAAGTAGTACTTTATACAATCCTGATATGATTGAGAGCTTTTCAGTCGAGTGTTTAGGTCACGAAGCTTGCCGAGCAGTTGCCGAGTATGAAATGGATTTTGACAAAAATGGGACTAATCTGTAAGAATATACATACTTTAAATCAAATAAAATAATTTCCAATATCGGTTAAGAAGAATGACGGAGATCTGCGGTAACAAATAATTAACCGAATTGAGCTTTCGATATTTTGAAGTCGGTTAAAAACAAGGTTTTTCTGGTTTCTAATGGAAAATTTGCATGTATCGTTTTCCTACTTCTTCATATGGAAAATAATTTAATATTTTTCCTTTTAATCGCATTTTTCTTTAAAGTCGTCCGTCTTCCAAGTGTTATTTATATTTATATAACGTATATTTCTTATTTCACATCGTATTGTCCTGTCCCCACCCCACGCGCACAAATGGGAATGATCAACAGTGTGGCAGCGGTCGCGTCGTCTCTGCTATTTTTATTCGAACAGTGTGAAAATAATGGCCAAATCTACTATAGAAAGTTTAGAAAAAGTGCTACGGAAATACCTAGTCCCTATTGAATCAAAAATAGTGTGTATACTCGACGATATAAAGAAATTAGAAGCAAAAGTTACAAACCTAGAAAGGATTAGTACGTGTTTACAATGCAATGGACGGTGCATCGACAATAGCTCGCTCAACACGCCACGCAATTCTGAACCGAACGCATCGAGCGACCCGACCGCTGTGAAAAAAAAATCCCATGACTCATCCGGTCAATACTTTACGGACAACCGCCACGACTCAGGTTAACAAAAAAACTCCAAGTAACCCTCGATCAGCAACCACTGAAGACCGGACCCCGACTGGATCGGCCTCCTCTAATCCCGGGAAAAATAAACTTACACAGAGCACCAAAAATGAGATCCCCCAGGATGAAACATTAACAACGGCAACATCATCCGCGTTGCTGGCGAGCCTCGCCGACACGAGCCAAGTGCACACCGGGACCGACCAACTCGAAACGGTCCAGGACAATGAAAAGGAAGCCCAATGGGAACGGGTGTCGAACAAAAGGCAGCGCCATCAACATCAACGCTCGCCCGGGCGTCCTCGCATTAGCGCCACCGGCACGGGACCGGCGGACGATATACTTGAAACGATTGAACGACCAAAGAAAATACATGCTTGCTTCTTTAAAACGAATACGGAAGCAGAGTCGATCAAGTCCTACATGCAGAAGAAGGAACCATGCGACCACTATAACGTACAAAAACTTAAATTAAGACATGAATATTATGCCTCATTCGCCATAACAGTTCCTGTAAGTAAATTTGATTTTTTTATGTCGCCTGAAAACTGGCCCCCTGGTACCGAAGTCAGCGAGTGGTTTCGTGCAAGCGCCGGGCGCGGACGCGCGCCCTACAGGAGTGGTCGCACCGCGGCTGAGCCCGGCCGGCGCCGGCAGTAGCGCGCCGCGATACACACGGCCCCCGCGGACCTCGACTGACCTCACGCTGTGCCACCAAAATATTAGGTGCCTAAACAATAAAACCAAATCTATTGAAGTGCTATTGTGTAATGACTTAAAATGTGACGTGCTCGTGCTAACCGAGCACTGGCTCCGGGATAATGAAATTGTGTCTGTAACGTTACATAATTATGACCTAATATCATATTACTGTAGGCCATCTATTTTACATGGAGGAAGCTGCATCTTTGTGCGTTCAGGTGTTAGGGCCCTAAATAGGCCAGACATTAGTAATATGTCCGTCCAACAAATTTTTGATGTGTGTGCGCTCCACCTCTTAGACCACGATATATTAGTTGTAGGTATTTATCATTCCAACTGCACTAGCGACTCGCAGTTTCTAGAACTATTAGATAAACTCTTATCAAAAATAAATGAAGAAAACCTCAGTGCCATAATAATGGGTGACATTAACATTGATCTTTTTAACAACACATCTTGCAAAAACAAAATTACAGAATTGCCACAATTTTAATCAACATGTGAATTTCCCAACCCGAACTTGCAATAATTACTAACACTGCGACGTTACTCGATCATGCATACTCGAACATATGTGCTGACCGTGTGTACGCCGATTGCGTCACCACGCACCTGAGCGATCACTCGGCGCAAAAGATAAGATAAGAATTGTAAATAAACCGCTCGCGCAATGCACTCCTATACCTAAACGCATTTTTAATATCGCAAATAAAAACTATTTCTATGCCGCTCTAGACTCAATTGACTGGCCTGAGGTTGTTGCAAAAAGTGAGAGAAATTGTGAATCGCTATCTGTCACATTATTAAATATATTAATTAATAAATTTGAGACTTGCTTTCCTAAGAAATTACTCAAGGCAAATACAAACAAATATCCCTGGATTGATGACGAGGTATGGAATTTGAAACTTCTTCTTCACGACATCTCAAATCTAAAAGATAAATACCCGTCAAGTAATCAAATCTCAGATATGTTGGCTAGCATCTCATCTAAATACAATTATATGTTGAAACGTAAGCGCACTGCCTACTACAGTGTGCTAATACAGAACGCACCCAATAAATGCAAACGTATGTGGGGAGTAATAAACAAAGAATTAGGACGGGGTTGTCGCGAGCGTGCGGACTATACCGAGGTCGTAAAGGACAGTCATGGCTTAGCATTTACCTCCAAAAAGCAAGCAGTCGACTCAATTAATGCGGAATTCATAACTGCCGCTATTGTATGTGGTGCGCCGAAACCGGACATCCAGCGCTCGCTGACAGCCATAGCTATGAGTATTCCCGAGTGTAACTGCTCATTAAGATTAAAATATTTCACAGCTCATGAAGTAGAATCCATACTACGGACTCGCATTGCGCCGAAAAACAGCACCGACATCTATGACCTTTCGGCCAACATCCTTCGGTACGTGGGTCCGGTACTGTCCTTCGTTCTATCAGAGTTGTATAACTACTGCATACGACAAGGGACAGTTCCAGAAAGCCTCAAGAAAGTTAAAATTACCCCACTGTACAAAGGGAAAGGTCTTAAGGCAGCCTTAAAGTCTTATCGTCCTATATCGCTAGTACCAGCAATTAGTAAAATCTTAGAAGTAGGTATTAATATTAGATTACTATCCTTTTGGTTTCCACAACAAACAATATCCGACAGACAATACGCATACCGCCAGGGCCGTTCGACTACGGATCTGGTACGCGAAGTGGTGTGGTACACGCTGAGCGCGCGAGAGGCCGGGATGCAGGTGGCGGTGGTGTGCTGCGACCTCTCGCGCGCCTTCGATACTGCCAATCATGGACTTATAGCGCAGAAACTCAGTCACTATGGTATTCGTGGCCCTGCACTGGCACTTCTAATGTCATTTATGTCGAACAGGAGTCAAGTTGTCGTAGGGGATAGTGGCCGCATCAGGTCCGATGAGATGAAAAACCAGCTCGGGGTACCGCAGGGATCCTGTTTGTCAAATACCCTGTTTAGCATCCTCCTAAATGATCTCCCACAAATAATAAAAGGGTGCGAGATCTTTATGTACGCAGATGACGTCACAGCTGTCGTCACTGGCTCGTCCCTACTACAACTAGAAACGAAGGTAACTGACACGCTTAAACAGCTTTGTTACTGGTTCGAAACAAATGGCTTAGCCCTCAATAAAGACAAAACCTTCGTTATGAGACTCAATTTAAATGGCCACACATCCAGGCCCATGACCACGTATGCCGGCGACGACGCTGTCAGTCAAGCTGTGGACATAAAGTTATTAGGTTTTACCATCGATAGTGGCCTGAGGTGGAACGTACACATCGACCACCTGTGTGCGAGGCTGGGCAGCGCGTGCTACGCTTTAAGACGTCTCGCGAGTACTGCGACCAGGGACGTCGTCAGGAGCTGCTATTTCGCAACTGTGCACTCGCTCATTTCGTACGGCACCGAGCTATGGGGCGGAGCTGCTGACTGGCGTCGGGTGTTCTCATTACAAAGACGAGCCGTACGCGCAATAGCATGTGTTTCTGATGACGTCTCTGCTCGCCAGTATTTCACAGAATACAGTATACTAACACTACCCTGTGTACTTATTCAGCAAATAGCGATATTTACCTACGCCAACACGAACAAATTTACTGTGAAACAGGTAAATCCAAATCGCCATCTGCGTAGCAACAAGAACGCGGGCTGCCTCGCATCTGTGCCACATAAGTTAGCGAAAAGAGGACGATCAGCCTATGTACTTGGCCCACGTATATACAACCACCTACCTAAAAGTATCAAGGATGCACCTTCCTTCCATACTTTTAAAAGTAGATTAAAATATTGGTTACTAAAATCACCGTTTTACGACATAGACGAATATTTTTCCAGAGAAATTGTTGATGTACCTAAATAAAATTAACTGTAATAAATAAAAACAATTATGACATACAAATTTAATGTATAATGTACTTAAAGGTACACTGTATATAATTGATATAAAAAAAATATATGTAAACTCGACCGGTAACCTAATGTTATTAATAAATTTTCATTTTCATTTTCATTTTCATTATTTTCTTCACAGATTTATCACATTATCTTTAATCATCTCAATCACATTATTATACATCGGTGCTATACTTAGATTGGGTTTCGAATTAGCAAGGAATGTAGATGGAAAACGATTTTGAATTTCATTACAGTTAGCTTCCTAAAACTACCATATAAAAATTACAACAAAGTTTTAAGCATGATTCCATAATGAAATTATAGACATATAGTACTAGCCTACTATGAACGCAGCAAATAGGAATATATTATAATTAAAGTGTTATATAAGCATTATACATTCACTAATTGTTATTCCAGTTCGACACTTGCACGCAAGTGTTTACAGGTTCTTGCCGAAACGAGTATCCGGTTGTGGTTTTCATGATACTTAATCAAATTTAACATAAACGTAGGTATAGCATAAATATTAGTACGTACCTAAATACTCGTACCTGTTTCTTCACGGAAGTGTATTCATACGAGAAACCCACGATACCTCGCGCATCTAATGATCCATATGCATTGACATGTATCTAAGGACGGGCCTTACGGACACTAAGAATGGTGCTAGTACTGCTAGTTCAGGGCTGCTAAAGCCACAACGCGACTGGTTGATGAGTTCGCATCTCGCGCGCGATTGGTCGCCACTAGTTGCGTTAGTGACACCGCTGTACTAGCCCCATTCTTATTGCCCGGGCCCGTCCTTAGATATGATAGTTAATTTTTATAGTAAATATATTTCTTCAATTATTTTTTAAATTAAGCGACTTAGAGGAACTGTCATAGGGATCATCATTCGACGCGTGAAGCATATTCCCGGCTATAGTGATAAAGATAGATATAGTGATCCACGATGACGCGCAAATTTGTCAAATCTAACCATTAATAACAATATATTACGAGTCAACCATACAACAAACGTGATTTTTTTCCGTTTTTATAGACGATGGCACGGAACCCTTCGTGCGCGAGTCCGACTCGCTCTTAGACCATTTTTTTGTTTTCTTTATGTATATATCTGTGGTCAGCTTCTACTTGATAATGTGATTAGTCTCACCAGTATCTGAAGAGATCTATTATCATCTAAGATCTAGGCTCGGTGGGTGCGTACGCGCATAAATACAGACTAATTACGCCTTTCTCGGCACGGGGGCTGTCACTTCACTTTCCTTTTTACGCAACTTATTACTCTGATTTTTTAGTAAGGATCTTGGAACCAGAACTATTTTATTAGAACTAGTTTATCCTTACCAATATGAAACGAAAGTAATTATTGATAACCCATGTTAGACTTGAAACTGTAGGCCTCTGTCTAGTGCTGTAAAAGCGCGTTCTGAATTGTTATAGCAATTTGTAATCCACCCTACTGTCGAATTTTGTCGAATCAATTTGAATGAACACTGTCAATTTGGTTTTACATTACAGAGTACCCTGAGGGTAGCCGACTCTATTTTGTTAGATTAGGATTCCTCCTTTTACTTAGTCCGTGTAGATTTATTCCGTGGTCATCTTAAAGTTTAGAAACTTTTTTTATTTATAACAAAAATATAATGTTCCAATTTATGTGCGAAACAAATGGGTACAATAGATCATCATATTAAAAAAGTAAAAAAACAGTAGAAATTTAAAATATAAAGCACTATTTAGCTTACTGCGAGTATAACACTAACTCTGCTTGAGCTTCAAACACAGGCCTCATAATACCTGGTCATTATTTAAAAAAACTACGCCCCATTAAAACACCGTTGATTACGTCTTTTATGATGTTAAAGTACTCATAGGCATTTATATCCTCAATAACCTCAATTACTGATTAATATCCTAGTAATCGCCGTTTAATCTGTGTAACGACGGCTAACGCGTCACGTAACACAGCGGAAGATTGGTGATTATGGTGGTTAATTACGGTGTGGACGCATCTTCTTTTGTGTTATGCAACTTGTGTGACCGGTATCAATATGACCATAGTTGTTGGTAATCACGCGATGTCTATGATTTACGATGAAACGCTTTGGTGAAATAGACCAATAGTGGGACCGGATTTTTGCCCTATAAGTTTCGATAATTCTAAAGAGTGAAAAGTGATGTTTATCTGGTATGGGACATATTTTTAAGCATATTTGTAATATATGAAGAAAATTTAGATCGAGCGTTAGATATAAATAAGGTATTTATGTATTTTTATTGATGAATTTTGAATATTGAATTAAAGTACAAAATTTAAGCATCGTCTTTTATAATATGTATGAGGCTTTATGCTATCAAATTTTTAGAAAAAAAATCAACGTGCTACTTTGTCAAACTCAAATTAGCTTATTATTTTGTCAATATTGAATTAAAGTTTGAAAAATCCACAATATCATATCTAAATTCTTAAGTTAATAGGCAAGGCAAAAAATTAGAAGAATAGGATATGTGCTTTACAATTAATATGCGTTTTTTGTCCTGTAAGATCTAATATTGAATTAAAGTCCGTAGAGATAAGTCTATTACTATAAAATAATATATGCAGCCATTTTATGGAAAGGTAGAAATATCTGTGTGTAGCTTGCATTGTAATAGTAAAATCAACTTAAAAAGGCGCGAAATTCATAACCACCCCGCTCTGGTCCGTCAACATGTCGGCTCGGCGCGCGGGAGCCTATCGTAGCCGACCTAGTGAGCGATAGATACCTCGCCCCGCCCGCGCCCTCCGCTCAGCTTCGCAAGCGCTGTTTGTCTTTTCTTTCAAATCATTCATTTGTTTGTTTATCGTGCACATAAATTAGATGCGGACATTACATGAATTTAATTATAGAATAAAAGTTATTAAAACTTCAAAATGAGTGAAAAATGTTTGATATGGTGTACTGTACTGACTTAGTAACAGAGAAAAAACGAGGAATTGAGCAGTTAATAACTGCGAGCAAATAATCTTTCTTGGTGATGGGAAAGTTAAATATTTCTACGGGAAGGAGGAACTACGTTTCCATAAAAAGTGTAGATTATACATTGAGTCGAAGGCTATACCGGCGTACAAAAGACTAATGGAGGTGGCATCAGAGGGCTTACCGCGAACCACGTTCGACGTGTTGCCTCCCTGTCATACTTACGTACGAATTTACAAGTGCGACAGAGAGGTAACACGTCGAACGTGGTTCGCGATAGGCCCTCAAATGTACAGCCAAGTGACGATGATAAAAATTACATTTTCAAAATTTTTGTCTTTTGTTACCATTGTGTTAGCCGCCTGTACTTACTTTCAACATATATTAGTAGTTTATGTTACTGCTACATAATAAAAGGCATTAAAATACACGAGTGTGGGCTTAGGAAACGAACGAAGTGAGTTTCTTAAAAAGATCACACGAGTGTTTTAATGCCTAATTATCTTATACCTTTAAACGAGCAATTCTTGTATATATATATATTTCCGGGATCTCGGAAACGGCTCTAACGATTTTGCTGAAATTTGGTATATGGGGGTTTTTGGGGGTAAACAATCGATCTAGATTAGTCTTATGTTTGGGAAAACGCGTGTTTTCGAGTTTTCATGCGTTTTTCTTTCGACGCAGAATATGGTCGCTAATTTCGTGTTGCCGGCCACTGTCCGTCTGGTCCAGCGGGTTAAGACGCGGACTGCTAAACGAGTGTTACGGGTTCGAATCTCGCCTGGTGACTAACGTTTGTTTTTTTTATATGTTCAATTTTATATATTTTTTTTTAATTTTTATTGTTTTAGACAAGTTTAATTTAGTAAAAGAATGTAGTTAAGATTATCACCTATACACCACCATATTACAATAAATAGTTATAACCGAGCAAAGCTCGCTCGCCCAGGTACTGTATAGTTATTGCAGGTAGTTCGCAATCACATTTACAGTACATATGGGGCTACTTTATAGCACTAGTGCGAGAAGTAGCATATTACGTTACTGTGTCGAACATTTAAAGGGCCATATGTACTGTAAAACGTTGTACGATACACGTGCGAATAGGTAATTCGCAACTCGTGTCGATTTAAAACACTCCCTTCGGTCGTGTTTTAATTTATCGCCACTCGTTTCGAATTTCCTATTTTTCGCACTTGTATCGTAATGTACTATTTTAGCACAGGCATTATAAGAGAGGTATGGGCATTGTAAATGTCATCTGGCTCTGTGTGGTAGGGCACAGCACAGCGGATGTCATTCCAGATCTAGAGCAGAACCCAACTGGGGAAGTACCTCCACCTTACAGAAAATCGCAGCCAAATAACACTAGACCCTACTCATAGTGTTGTGTTCCTGCCGGTGAGTAAGGTTGCCAGAGCTCAACGAGGGGTGGGAGGGTGTTAGGGTCGGCAACGCGCATGTAACTCCTCTGGAGTTGCAGGCGTACATAGGCTACGGATACTGCTTACCATCAGGCAGGCCGTATGCTTGTTTGCCACCGACGTAGTATAAAAAAAAAAAACACACACAATTAAAATATTTCATACGACATGTGCTAATTATTTGTCTCAGTGTAAACAAAAATATATCATAATTATGATATCAATTTTCAAATTCAAAATGGCGGACATGTTTTATAACTTATTTTAAGAAATTATGAGTAGTTTAAGACTTTAAAAAGCAAGAAATTGTTTCTTGCTTCTGTTTGTATATGTATCATGTAGTATTTGATGTTTTCATTATTTTTGAAAGTCCTCAGGGTGCCGATTACGAAAATGACATCCATTATGGAACCCAAGATGGCGGACATTCATTTTTCTTAAAAATCGGTATGGGTGTCATCTCCGAGGTTCTTCGAGGTTCCGATTACGAAAATGACGTCCATTTTGCAATCCAAGATGGCGAACATTATTTTTTCTTAAAAATCATTATGGGTGTCATCTCCGAGGTTCCTCGGGGATCCGATTACGAAAATGACGTTCATTTTGAAATCCAAGATGGCGGAAATTATTTTTTCTTAAGTCGATATGGGTGTCATATCCGAGGTTCCTCGGGATTCCGATTACGAAAATGACGTCTATTTTGAAATCCAAGATGGCGGACATTAATTTTTCTTAAAAATCGATATGGGTGTCATCTCCGAGGTTCCTCGGGGTTCCGATTACGAAAATGACGTTCATTTTGAAATCCAAGATGGCGGACATTAATTTTTCTTAAAAATCGATATGGGTGTCATCTCCGAGGTTCCTCGGGGATCCGATTACGAAAATGACGTTCATTTTGAAATCCAAGATGGCGGAAATTATTTTTTCTTAAAAGTCGATATGGGTGTCATATCCGAGGTTCCTCAGGATTCCGATTACGAAAATGACGTCTATTTTGAAATCCAAGACGGCGGACATTAATTTTTCTTAAAAATCGATATGGGTGTCATCTCCGAGGTTCCTCGGGGTTCCAATTACAAAAATGACGTCAATTTTGGCGGTTCTTGTTGGTGCAGATTTCAAAAATAGAGACCATTTTAGAATTAAAGGTGGTTGATATCACGGCTACACACATCGACACCCATTTCAAAAAGTAGTGTCTGCCATATTTATTTTCAAAATAGATGCCATTTTTGAAATCCACACCCCTAAAAACCCAGAAAACAACACCCATGACGACTTTTTCAAAAGAGTGACGTCCGCCATCTTTATTTCCAAAATGGACGTCATTTGTAAAATTAGTACACATACATCATACAACATGAAAACTAAAAACATTTCCATCCTCTTTTGGGCAGTTGTGTAAGTCTGTGATAACCCTAGGTAGGTACGGAGACCTTGAGCGGTGTCGGCATTTACGCAAACATCAAAGGCGTCGGCCCACTGTTACTTTTTACACTGTGCTTTTAGTGTGTAAACGAAAACGTCACATGATATATCAAAAGAAAAGTTATTTTACAGTACATATGGGGCTACTTTATAGCACTAGTGCGAGAAGTAGCATATTACGTTACTGTGTCGAACATTTAAAGGGCCATATGTACTGTAAAACGTTGTACGATACATGTGCGAATAGGTAATTCGCAACTCGTGTCGATTTAAAACACTCCCTTCGGTCGTGTTTTAATTTATCGCCACTCGTTTCGAATTTCCTATTTTTCGCACTTGTATCGTAATGTACTATTATCTTATACCTTTAAACGAGCAATTCTTGTATATATATATATAATTATATTTCTGTGATCTCGGAAACGGCTCTAACGATTTCGCTGAAATTTGGTATATAGGGGTTTTTGGGGGTATACAATCTATCTAGATTAGTCTTATGTTTGGGAAAACGCGTGTTTTCGAGTTTTCATGCGTTTTTCTTTCGACGCAGAATATGGTCACTAATTTCGTGTTGCCGGCCACTGTCCGTCTGGTCCAGCGGGTTAGGACGCGGACTGCTAAACGAGTGTTACGGGTTCGAATCCCTTCGGTCGTGTTTTAATTTATCGCCACTCGTTTCGAATTTCCTATTTTTCGCACTTGTATCGTAATGTACTATTATCTTATACCTTTAAACGAGCAATTCTTGTATATATATATATAATTATATTTCTGTGATCTCGGAAACGGCTCTAACGATTTCGCTGAAATTTGGTATATAGGGGTTTTTGGGGGTATACAATCTATCTAGATTAGTCTTATGTTTGGGAAAACGCGTGTTTTCGAGTTTTCATGCGTTTTTCTTTCGACGCAGAATATGGTCACTAATTTCGTGTTGCCGGCCACTGTCCGTCTGGTCCAGCGGGTTAGGACGCGGACTGCTAAACGAGTGTTACGGGTTCGAATCTCGCCCGGTGACTAACTTTTGTTTTGTTTATATGTTCAAGTTTATATATAATTTTTTAATTTTTATTGTTTTACACAAGTTTAATTTAGTAAAAAAAATGACCTATGTAATAAGAGAAATTGACAATAGATGGCGTTACTCTGTGACAAGTGCTGTAAGGTTAAAATCGATTGTAAATAATAATAATTGTCAGTTCACATTTTACTTTTTAAGTTTATGTACATTATCACCACCATATTACAATAAATAGTTATAACCGAGCAAAGCTCGGTCGCCCAGGTACTATATTACTAACTGTACTAGGTTGCCTTTTTAACAAGTTGGTCCAGTTCATGGTTGCCTACATTTTATATAAAAATCGGTTAATCTAGGCGACCATTAACTGGATCAACTTTTTTAATACGGCAACTTTCAAATAGGCTTTCATTTGATATATCATACGATGAAATAACAAACAAAAAAAATATCCGTACGCAATCTTACAAGGCAACCTACTTGAAATGTATCACTGTGAATTTTGTCTTACATTTATTTCTTATCAGAAATAAATAACATGAGGGTGCACATACCTTATAACGTATCTCTATGGTATAACTATCGGTTATCAATATTAGCATTAGCGGTTAACAACAACATTCCCCTTAAAACAAATAACTATCGCGAGGAAAATACCAAGTCCAAACATCTGAAAAAAATCGGGAAAGAAAAGCTGCAACTGGCTTTTAAAATGGTACAAGGAAGGGTGGTCATCTGTATGAGAATGTGTTTTTTTTGTCTCTATTTGACCCAATGGTTGACTGGTAGAGAATGCCTTTTGGCATTAAGTCCGCCATTTGTGTTTTTTTGTTTGTTTGTGCAATAAAGTTTAAATAAATAAATAATATTCATGTAACGCGATAACGAATTCTACGTGAACGAAACCGCGGGTAATACCTATTATAGTAACAACAAAATAACAATTTTCTATTGCTATTAATTTAAAACACGCTTTAGGAATTTTTTTGATGGACCGTAGACGCAGTCAAGGGCACCCCGCTCCCCACTACCGTTGTTCGCTGCCTCCTGCCACAGCGCGCGGCGCGCGCAAACTTGCCGCGCGTTTGAAACGTAACGTATTTATATAAGCAAGGAATGCATACATATCAGTAATAAGTGTCGCCGTGATTTTATATTTCTAAATTTTTGTTTAGTAACTGAGATCATTGTTGATGATCGATTATTATTAACTCTACAAACTTTAATTCAATATTAGCCATACTGCTTAACCTGAAATCAATATCTAGACAAGCACATTGTCTACATGTCTAACTTTTTACTAGAATACTAAGTTGATCGATAATATCGTAATTTTGCAATATCAGCAACTCTAATTCTATATTTACAAAATAACTCGTGTTTTTACGTTTACCAGAAAGCAGCTGTTCCAGATTTCTAAAAACTGAAAATTGTACATAAATTGAAGTGTTATTCGATATGCTAAAGTTTTCTGTAACTTTAATTCTATATTTACTTAGTTATTAGCAAAAATTAAAATATTTAAATATAACCGAAAGCTCAACCTTAAAATTTCTAACTTTTTACCAAAGTATTATTTAACATACTCCCAATGACATATCAAAAAAGAAAAAACTTTAATATTATCGAAACCCATTTTTGTTCAACCGCTGGTCTAAAAGAACCACGTGTCGAGATGTAACGCTCGCTTCTTTCCAAGTCTAACTAATAACTAGGTATAAATGCTGCCAGTATTTTTTGCCTATTTCCAAGTACTTTTTTGGGATTTCCAAGAGATGTTCAAGCGCAACCACAACAACCGTCTGAGAGGTCATCACTTAAAGCTAGAAAGGCATGGGTCTCACAGTAACCCTTACAAACCCTTTCTGAGCAACCGAGTAGTAAGGGCTTGGAACAAACTCCCAGAAGACATATGCTTTCAGCACAAAATGTGAACCAGTTTAAAAATAAATTAGACAAGTAAATAATATCTACTACTCGTTCATATGATAACTATCTTTATGATTACTGGATATAGGTCATATCGGTTGTCATAACTGCCTGTCTGCTTATTAAATAATAATAATATTTGGTCAGGGTGTATATCAGAGTGGGGAGAAATGTTGTATGTTGTTGAGTATGGCCAAACTATTGGAAAAAGCCCAACTACTCAACCCGACAACTCAAGCCAGATCGTCTTGGCGCCGAAGGATATGGAGAGCCGACCCCCACTACTATGGGATATAAAGGAACAGAAGAGGGAAATATTGTAATTATTTTTTAAAGTTTAGTATAGGTAGGCAGTTGAGGAAACCTGTTGTGGATGTTTATTCTGAAGAGAAGTACTGTGCATATTTTGACGAAGCGTGTTGCAGATGTTTTATTATGCTTGATTAATGATTATATATTGAAGAAACCTGCGTAGTGGAGTATGTTACGAGTATGCCTCCGTCTTGGTAATACATTTTGCATAATTGTGTAATTTATTATTTAGTTATTCACATAATTATACCATTAGAAAGTGAAAAAAAAGACAACATGATAGGTTGATGTTGGATGTTGTTGTTGATTTATTTTCGCGTTTTCGAGGTTGACCCCGTAGTAAGAGTTGTGCAGAATGATCTACCAGCCCTGTAAGTATAGTCAGACATAACAATTTGTTTGCTAAGTGGGCATACAATGCAATGCATGCACATTGAATTTAGAAGGTATTTAGTAACCGGTATTTAGAAGCGAATTTGTTGAACACTCTCTATAGATATACAGCCTGTATCTTGGCTAGTCCGTCTGATATCTGACAAATTCCCGCGGAAAAAGCAATAAATCATAGAGACGCGGACGTGGCGTACAGCCCGCAACATTTTGCAAACCTTATCTGATTTCAGTAAGGTTTATAATTTTCAGGTCTTTGACCGGACGTTCCTACTAGATAGAGCACACAGAGAACCTACCTCGAACTTCGATAATCCAAATTAGGTAGGACGCATTCGTAACTCTATCGCACTTGCAATATTCGAGTGATAGGGGCGCATAATATATACACGTACAAACGCATTCGGAACCCCCCGGTAGAGATACCGCACTTGCTATATTCGAGCGAAAGTGAGGCAGATAACGAATTTTTGATGTTTACTTTAGGGCCAATACGTCCTAGGTACATCGTCATCATATGCCACAGCATCTTTGCAGGTGATAGTTGCAGCAACTAAGGAGATATTTTGAGGATAAAATAATATAAAAAATGTGTCTTGACACCTGGGGTGGTCCAGCAGCTCTGCGAGTTCGTTTCTGTTTGAGTTGATCCAACCAGAGCTCGTCATGCTTTGCCATGCCTTGCCATGTCATCCTACAGTACAAACATGCTTTTAATTCAGTATGACAGCGCGAGTCATTTCAGTTATGTCGTTTAACGACCTCATTTCAATATATAATAACTTTTTGGAATTAAACTATTGTACTCGTACTATAAACAATGTGATTTGTAACTGAATAAAGTGCCTCTTTGAATAATGTTTTAAAAGTTAAAGGGCGTGTGTGGTAACCACGTGGTCATCCTAAGCGTACCATAAGCACAATCTATTCATGGTAGTCTATGTTAATATCACTCGCGGTTCAATGTGTCTCAGCATGTGGTCAGATATAATGGTCAATTGGCGAGGAAATGGCCTAGGTTTCCGTTTAGGAGTAATACCTGTACTTATACAAGTGGTTATTGCAATACGATCAAGATACAGCTTATCAGTAGCGTACTTCGAAGAATTCAAACGTATGTTTACCTTTACCTACCTAGTACCTATGTTAGGTATTTTGACTTTAGATTACTGAGAGTACCTACTGTGTACTTAATCAGCTAAGTAGTGACTGAAACAAAAATACTATAACAAAAATATGTTTGATTTTTTTTTTTGACGACCGGTCGCGGTCAGGCCTAGTAGTGACCTAGTGCCCCTGACTATAAAGCCTATGGTCCCGGGTTCAAATCACGGTAAGGTGTATATACGTGTGTATATCGTCGCCTAGCACCCATAGTACAAGCTTTGATTAGTTTGGGGCTAGGTCGATTTGTGTAAGATTTTTCCTAAATATTTATTTATTTCTGTATATTCGATTTCATGAACGCTGTAAGACAAGCCTATTAAGAGCTGCTGTTGAAACAGTCTGCCGAGTTTTGCGGGGGAGGGGCACGTCAAATGTATGGCTATTTGTACGTAACGTGCAAATAGCCATATCAGATAAACGTCAGTCCGTACAATACACATGACCATTAGCCGAGGTTTTCGACAGAGGGAGACGACTCCGGTTGTTGAATCCTCCAAGACGTAAACAAATAAGAATTTATAAATGGTTTTTCGTAGACGTCGGTTAGTACCGACTAACCTACTAGTAGTTTAGTAATTATAAATGTAATGGGCACTTGAATTTTCCCACGCCATAAGTTGCCAAAATAACTGCACAACATATCACATTAATTATAACAAGTATTTTTTGAGAGGATTATCTTCACATCTCATTTCTGGTGGTCGAGTGATACTCCGCTCAAAACGTTACTTTATTGTTTATATCAGAAGGTTCAAGTTGCTGTAACATGATTATAAATCGTCAGCCGTCTCAAAATTCCAGCTATACTTAACGTATCGTACATGGACCGTTACAGACATTGCATGTGCATGTGCAACTGCAGGCCGATTCGAAATGCTAACTTACAAATCTCAACAATCTTCAACTTGATCTCATTTTGCCATTTTCTCAATTAGAAATTATTTATTGTTTGAATCCGAGTGGTTAAATTATAACTATCGTAAATAAATAAGCAAATAAAACGGATCACTTTGGAAATTGTATAAATAGTGCATGTGAAATTGTCTTTAACGTTTCACGTGTTATGAATATTGCGGTTTGACCATTTTCTTTGTGTCTAAGCACACATGGAGTATATTTGAAACAAAATTGTAATATTAACCAATTATTTAGAAAAAAAACAAATTTAAGTCGAAATAACCTCATTACAAAGACATGATTTATTATTAATTTTGTGTTTCACTCGGAGGCAAAGTTTGTTTAACCCTTGTGCCTTGAAATCCTTGCAACGCTCAAAATTTCACTTCTCTAACCGAATAATAAAATTGTATGTTGAGTCTTAGAAAAATGTATCCAAATAAGTTAAGTTTTGTAATATCCACAGAAACGACGCCGGTTTTCCCGGACGATTTTGACCAAAATATACACATTACAGTGTCGCATCGCATGGCTTTTTCTTCGAACTTGACCGAATAAATTACCGTGCGTCTCGATCGCTTTTACTTTGCCATAATGAGCTTTTGTAATTAAAAATACACTCATAAATCATTTATAGATCTACTCACACCTCAAACCTCTTGGGAACCATCAGCAAAAACCTGTGATACATTTAGTATTAGTTAATTAATATAATAGTGAAAGTGACAGCATCACGCAACGTTATGCTTATGGGATCATATTGCTCACTAAATCACAAAACACCAGCATAATCTGACACCTAGATTGATGAAAACTATAATTTACTGGAGATTAAACTTAAGCTGGTGCATCTTCATGAACTGACTTTTGTTTCACTTTAAAGACGTCTAGACCAGGAGTCGACAAACTTTTGAGAAGAGCCGACCGCAGTAGAAATCACTAATTTTAGGAAAATCAAAGACCTCAAACGTTTTCCTTGGTCTGGGAATTTCAAGTTTTAATACTTTGCGTGACGAAGAGTCGTAATTGTACCTCCAAACAGATGCATGCGGCTCGCGAGCCGCAGTTGCCGATCCCTGGTCTAGGCAAAAAAGGTATGACGGTATAGCAAGACACAATCGATCCATTACAATTAGTCTGTCCCTCAATTCTGAAGAACATGACGCTTATTTGTATCTGCCAAATACTGCTACATTTTATAGGTTTTGTTTAGAAATATGCGAATAAAACTGGAAAACTAGTATGGATTTTTAAAATGACGGTTTTATACTCATAACTCATATACAAGTCTTCATTATTGAGTTTTAAATGAATCTGAAGTCAAAATTGTAAAGGTCGCCTTCCAGAATTTCTTCATTTTTGGCCCGATCATGTTGAAAGTTTATATGTATGTTTATAGCCCTATTATGTTTGACCTGTGTACCCATATTATGTTTATGTCGTGTGTCGTGTGGTCTAAGGTAGTGACCAAACTTTTGAAACGTTTTAGGGTCGGTTGCACCAAATCGTTTGCAAGCGATAAAACGCACAACGCTTTATTGTATGAGAAATTTCATAGTACTCTGCAGATTTCCGTAGATTAGTTCGTCAATCGTAGTTGGTGCAACTGGCCCTTATATTAAGAAGATTTACTGAGGAATGAAAAATTATTCTATATCTAATAGAACGTTCATACCAATTACAACAACACTCAAACTAAAAACTGAGCACACATCACGCTCTAATTCCTTAATGTGATGCGATAGTCTGCTAGACTACGAAACCTCGTATCTAAAAGCAATATAATATTCTAAAAGTGACCGTAAAATATGGCTTGTAAAGTACAAAATTCAAGCGAAGACAACTGACAGGCATGATGAAGGTGTAGTTATTGATCGTTGTACGGTCACCCACACGAATTCATGTGCGAATTTCCAGCATGCAACGAGAACATTTCCGTGAGTTATTGGGAAAATGTTTACATGTGAACGCGGTTGATTGTAATCGTGAATCGTTTGTAAAGATTTGTTGATGAGGTATACTTTATGAGTTCATTAAAATAAATGTCTGATAATTATCGAAACCTGCGTTGCGGATTGGAAAGTATGGAAATGGTGTGGTGTGTAATATATTGTTATGAAATTAAGTACCTACATAGGTAAATTAAAAGTAGAAGATCTGTGAATTGTAAACCTAGCGCACCCCCATGGTTCTGCCCTTTTGAAAATGTCCAAAAAAAATTCGATAAAAAAATTCGATATAATTATCGAACCATGACTAAATTTCAAGAGAATCGGTTGAAAATGCGACCCGTAGACGTGAACATTCGGATATACGAAAGAAGTTTCGCCCAAGCTTGAACGGAGACCTCAGCTGTCGTTCGGTCAATAAGCTCCTCAATATTATAATATCAGCCTTAAGGCACCCGTTGCTAGACAAGCCCTTTCCACTTAGTTTGAAAACCAAGATTTGTGTCTCTACCGACACTGTCACTCTACTGATCGTGTCATTCACGTCGACGCCAACCTTGACTCGTATTGTATTATCATGTTAAAGGTTAGAATGGACAAATCTGCGCGTCATCGTGTATGACACCAACTATAATGCAAGAATGACAGAAATGCAACCAGTTAATATTTTTTTCGTATTTGGCCTAGCCAAGTTGACAATCGAATGCAGAAAACGAAACTATCATTTCCATACATTATTTACGTTTATGGTCATCTTGACTAGGCCGCTAGAAGGAATGCATGAGCGTTGCCGGCTTTTAAAATGGGAGTACGCTCTTTTCTTTAAAGTTTGAAGGTCGTAAATCGAATATGGCGATAAAGTTCTTCTCCAATAATTTTCGCAAATCGCATACTCTTCCATGCCTTGCTTAGGTCCGTCTGTGTGCATATTCATAAAGTATAGTCCAGTTAAAGATGTACCTACATAAAAAAAAAAACTGTTTATTTTATGTTATTACGAGCGTCCACAAAACAATGGCTGAATGATGTTTCAATTACGACATAAAAATCATGCTTAGAATAGGTTCGGTTTCGGCCGAAACTGGAGCTAAACCGAACGTTCTCTATACAAGCGATAAATTACATAAAAATCATGCTTAGAATAGGTTCGGTTTCGGCCGAAACTGGAGCAAAACCGAACGTTCTCTATACAAGCGATAAATTACATAAAAATCATGCTTAGAATAGGTTCGGTTTCGGCCGAAACTGGAGCAAAACCGAACGTTCTCTATACAAGCGATAAATTACATAAAAATCATGCTTAGAATAGGTTCGGTTTCGGCGGAAACTGGAGCAAAACCGAACGTTCTCTATACAAGCGATAAATTACATAAAAATCATGCTTAGAATAGGTTCGGTTTCGTCCGAAACTGGAGCAAAACCGAACGTTCTCTATACAAGCGATAAATTACATTAAAAAAAATTCAAACGAATGTTCCGTAAATGTTAATCATAACCTTATTACGTCACCAGCCCATCACTTTTGAACCAAGTATGTTAAATTCATATGATTTACGCGATCTAATTATTCCGTCCACTTACCCAACCGAGCGGAGAAGGTTCCACAGTCATTCGCATTCTAAAACAACTAATAAAACCTCACCTTGATTCAACATCAAAAATAACTACACATTGTTTGTCTTATTACAAAAGAATTAAGGTTGGAATTGAAATCATATATTAGACGTCGATTCGCGTATAAAACTTGTAAGTTTACATATTGTGCAAGGCTTTTCCTTTTTATTGTTACAATTAAGGAATTTGCATTTCAAAACTGTTTTGAAGTGTCAAAACATCCTGCCAGTAACTGTTAAGTAGTATGTATTATTCTACTCGTAGGTAGGCATTCCGGCGTAGGTTGTTTAGACCTGCCAAACTTTTAGTTGGTTTCTTGTTGTTGCGTTGTCTAATCAAGTAATCAGTGTAGTTGTCAAAAAGGGCTTGTGCACAAATCACGGGGGAGTCACGAAAAAATCACGACTGATCACGTTGGGGTATAAGGAGACGTCACGTGTATTTTTCTGCAGTGGCCGAAATTAAGAAAAAATACTTAACATATAAGTAGATACTTTTTCTCGGTTTCGTTAAACATAAATGTTCACTTCGCGCTTCTACTTAATAGCGAGTCTATTTTACGAAATTTTGGAGCGTGTATTTACTATATGAATGAAAAAAATACACGTCAGATTATGTGTGGGACCTCTCGAAATATCACCCAGGGGGAGGGGAGATCAAAAAGTAGCCGACAAAACGTCGCGTGATTTGTGCACACGCCCAAACATCTAAGTTTTCAAACTTTTCACACAGTATATACTGTCAACATAAAATCGTTGGTGTCAGCGAAAATGCCCATGCATGTAAAACCTGATCAGCAATATATGATCACGCGCAATATTGCGGAATTTCATGTGAACTAAATTGTTCATACTAAAGCAAAACTGTCACCCTATACATGAGAATAACAGCGCCCTCTTGACAATGATCATATATTTCTGGTCGGACATTATACAAGGTGTGGCTTGTAATACGAGCGAGTAATTAAAACATAGATTGTTCGCCTCAAACGGTGACACTTTTGTTCAATAACTTTTAAAAATTATGATGTCTTTAAACTTCCTATTTTCCATACAAATGAAACATTAACTTCAATGTACGCCATCATCATTGTAATTGACGTTGCTTGTCACGTCTTAAACATAATAAAATTCGCAATACATGGCGTCTTAGAATAAACTTTAAAGCTTCCCAAAAATCAAAACACAAGTTTTTTTTAAGTCGCTGAACAAATGTTAGTAAGTTTGAGAAGTAAGTACAGCGTACAGCCAACAGTAAAAATTTTTGTTCCTGTTACAGGCCACACCCGGTATATCAGCAACAATTGCGATGAGTTATACGTATATTGGGTCACTTTTACTGTCATCTATATGATTGTTGCTGACTGCACTAACCGAAGCTGCCACTTTCCGGCTCCGTCGATTAGAAAAATAGTACCTATACACACCCCGGCCAGTAAATAAGAAAGCCTCAGATCACTCGGGCGACAATTTCACAGGCATTTCTAACTTTACTGCCTCTATTTCTGTTCTGTCATATATCCGATTCTGCTACCAATTTGCATGAACTTAAGCAAATTTTACATAAATCTGTTTAAGCAGTTGTTATGGCCACTAACATAATAGTTTCCGGAATTGGAAGGCCAAAAGTTCTCTTGGTCCGATATTATCAATCAACCATCAGCCATCTCCATGACTAATGATAATATTATAACTGGAAATAAAAGTTCAACTTTCATAATATAACCAGATTCAGATCTACGTGACAGAGGGTGCGATCCCCGTTCAGGCTCCTACCTACGTGACAGAGGGTGCGATCCCCGTTCAGGCTCCTACTTAGTCCAACAAATATCGCTTGCCATCCAGCGCGGCAATTCCGCAAGTATTTTTGGTACTTTTGGACTGAGGAGTCGGAATGGGGTGGATATTTTAAGTAGGGCAGTAGGTATATTAATTAATTGTGTTTTTTTTTTTTTTAGTTTTAGTGTTTTTGTTTGCTTTTTTTTTTTGACTTTTATGTACATGCGTTTGGTTTTTAGATTTTAAGTTAAGACATAGTGATTTTTGTGTATGTAATGTTATTTGTATTATCATTAGATTATCTAAGAACTAATTAACTTTGCAATTAACCAGATTCTATAATTCGGTAATGTCACAGAATAAAAAACTAACAAAAACATTATATGTTTCAAGTCTCTCATCCCTTGGTCAAAAATATTTTTATTCTTTGATACCATAGAAAATGAATATCATTATGTTTTATGAGTATCATTAAGTTAGGTTTCAAATTTGTGGTGCTATATTCCGCTTCACAATCAGGAAAGACAGGTTTTATTATTTTTTAATATTTTTTTTTTTTTACTTGAAGATAAGGAAGATTAAGGTTGAAGATTAACGGCCTCCTAGGCTAGTCAGTAGTGACCCTGTCTACGAAGCAGGGAGGTCCCGGGTTGGAATCTCGGTAAGGAAATTTGGTCGTGTGTTTAACACAAATATTTGTTCCTGTGTTATGAGTGTTATACATATATGTCGTCGCCTAGTATCCACAGCTTACCGTGTAAGATTGTAGTACAATATTTAAATATTGATTGACATTCCATAGCTTAAGACTATCTAGAAAAGTTCTATCCAGTGTGCTTAGATAGTTAAACGAGAGCTATAATAATGTTTATGCCGGTATCATAAAAAAATGTTTGACAGATGTTTTATTTTCCAAATTTAAAGATTCCAAAATTGCAATATTTACACCATAGATTTAAAAAGCATAGATGACTAGTCTGCACATCCTTAGTGAAGCCACTTCAGGGGCGACATTATGTCGCACTCGTTCGAACGGCCCTCGTAGTACTCAAGGTCGAGTCGGTTTGTGTACACCTCCCGGTTGTAAATTAAAAAATACAGGAATGATGGCTGTTTGTGCGTTGAATGGGTGTCACGATTCATCACTAAATAAAAACAAATCACCTGATATTACATTCCACGCGTAAGCATCGAGTTTAATATCATATTTTTACGTAATTGTGAATACTAAAATCCAAACCTTCGTCAGCCGCCATTGTTTATAAATGTTGCCAGTTAAATGAATCATTTTTCCTCCACATGAGGCATGACGTTGACATTCTAAAATAAGTACGCTTACTTTAAGTTCCTTGTATTATTAAAGGAAATTATATTTTTCGTTATTTTATTTCAAAATATATTTTTTTAAATAATATTTCAGTTTATTTTTATTTCATGTAATGATCGATTTAGAAATCCGACACTATAGCGCCAATACTGAACAGAGTCAGCTTATGAGGTACCTCATTGTTTGTACACTTGTAAAATGTATTCAAACATAGTATTTTTTTCATATTTGTAAAATAAAATAGTAAAAGCCTATTTATTTAAACCTTATTGCCAAAAAACAGGCGTGGCTCTCCCAGCGATTTCGTCGCGTTGCTATTTTTATTGAATTTGTATGCCAATAGGCACGACATAGTGATACCAAAATATTTATCTAACATCTTGTAATCTACCTATGTTGTACAACTAAAATCTTTGAATCTTACAAGTACATGCGGTCCACGTCCGGACCAATTTTGGTGTCTAGCAGTGGTTGCCGCGCACCGCTACGGAACGGATAATTATTGATAAATTTTTATTAGGGTTCCGTACCCAAAGGGTAAAACGGGACCCTATTATTAAGACTCCGCTGTCCGTCCGTCCGTCTGTCCGTCTGTATCTCATGAACCGTGATAGCTAGACAGTTGAAATTTTCACAGATGCCTGTTGCTGCTATAACAATAAATACTAAAAAGTACGGAACCCTCGGTGGGCAAGTCCGACTCGCACTTGTCCGGTTTTATAGACTAATTTGATAGATTTCGTATTATGTAAATGACCTATGTATTTGACATTTCCTGCAGTAATGCGGTCGACCGCAGCAATATTGCAATCACACTCAATTTTTGAGGGTTCAATGTAATAATGGAACCCTAAAAAGCTTTTTGTTACTAAATTAAAAATCTACACACCTCCAAATTATTGATAACCAAGTATAAGAATGTTGTTAAAATACCCCTACTCTGACGGGAATAACTAAATACTGGCAACCCGTTTTTGTATACTTGTGTGCGTTTCTGAGCGTAAGACACGAGCGTCGCACGCACACGTCGATCGTGTTTCGGCTTCACTTTTGGCTGAGTAGCCGCATGGCGACTATCGGTCTCGGTGTACTATGTCTGTGATTTACACATGGAAAAATTTCGGAAACTTTTAGTATGTTGTATGGGAATTGATATTTTCCATTCCAAAATGAAAATCTTTTTTTTCCTGTAAAAAAAATCCCAAAATTTTCGACAATTATTATCTAAACTTTCCACAACTGATTTCCACATCATTTTATTAGATACATCTGTATTAGAGTGCATCCATCCTGGTCTGTCTTGGTAAGTTATAAAGAGATTAGCGAATTTGTTCACCAGGCAAACACCAATGTAAGGGCCAACAAGTATCCGAAGAGGGACTCAATCTCTAAATAGTTTGTCTTTGTAGTGCTTAAACTATATCCAGTGACTGTAATTCGTTAAAGAATTAAACGTAAGAGTAGGGAGGATATGCCGATTCTGGCTCAGTTTAGGTATTTATCTCCCCCCTCCCCCCTCCCCCCCCCCCCTCTCCCCCCTCCCCCCCCCTCTCCCCCACCCCCTGTACGATAACTTAACAAACAAATCTTTTCCTCTTTTCATAGAGTTCATGAGAACCGTTTCACACGTTTCTTTACCACATGCGCCCCGCCCGTCTACACCCCACCCCTCCACTGAATTTTTCTGCTATAAAAGAGCATGTTGAACCATATTCCCACTACAGTGTCACAACGAATATTGCGTTGAAATCATGGATCCGCAAGCTTCATCACATACCAAATGTAAGTATAGTTGTATTATACTCAGATTAACATTTGAGTATTTCACCTCTGTTCTGTCTGTGTAGTTTAAATAATCTATCACTTTCGACCTATCCCCTATGTTCTCAATTAGGAATACTTGCATACTTTTAATATAAATAATAACAATATTTTTTATTATATTTTCCCCAGCCGACAACAATACCATCACCACTTGGTGCTGCCAGTGCTGGTTGTCCACCACCACAAGCGGCGGCGGCGGCGGCTGTGACGGTGGCTGTAGCAGCTCCACTTCGCAATCGTCACCCGGACCACAACCGATGGCAACAGCAAAGGCACTGTTAAAACAAGACGATGGGGACAAGGGAAAAACAAACTGCCTAGAGAGCGCTTCTGAGAGCGATACGAGCGATGAAATGAAATCTTTTTATCAAGGATGTAAAAGCAAGTGGATAAAAGCGTTCCAGAACAATACTCTGATTAATAGATGGCGCCTCCCCATGCCATTTCACACATTTAGAGCGGAAGTAGCGAGATTGTTAAAACGATTGTATATCGAAGGTCACCATGACGATTGTCATATTTACCCGTTAATTGTAATGTGGGACGATTTAAACGATGACGTAGAAGAGATAGTGGGAGATGCTCAAATCAACTATCAAGACTGGATTGCGTTATTAGGTGGCGTTACAGCGGAACTATTTTCACGCGTGGTGTTCAATACTAAATCTTTTAATTATTTAATTAATGTAATATTTTGTGTGCTAGGTCCAAACATAATAGCTTCCGGTGATTATGAATGTGAACCTAAATGTAAGAATGCTCGTACATATTAAGGTGATGATGCATTTATTCCTTGTCATTGTTTAATTTTAAATTGTTAGCTCGCTGCGAATGTAAATGTTTTAATGTACACGTATTAATAATAAATTCATATTACTGAATATAGGAATGTTTTATTGAGTGAAACCTCATTGATTTGGAGTAAATGAATATTTATTGAGTAAAATAGTTACACAATGTTATCTTTTTCTATCCAACTTTTTTCATTTAAGCCAAGCCATTTTACATACACTTTATTTCCACGACGCTTTAAAACTTTTTCCACTAGATAAATGTCATTGTGTTTAGTTTTCTGCAACTCTTGTTCATAAAAACATCCAGAGATGGGTTGGTGATTAGCGTCTTGAAGTAAATAGGTCACTGGATTAGTAGTTTGCACTTTAGTTATTGTAAATATTTCCGTAGTCCAATTGCCGGTGTAGCCTTTGGCGAAAGTGGATTTATATTTACTAATTCTCACATGTTGACCGACCTTGAACTTGGCACGTGGTTTGACTTTAATGTGATTGTAGACTTTATGTAACAACTGTTTAGAGTTGTTTTTATTCACACTCGCCGGTGCCATACCGATAGTACGATGCAGTTTGTTATTGTAGTATTGTTCCACTTCACTTGTCAGCTGTATCCATTTGTAGGAACCATTCATGCTAAATTGTTTCCAAATCCAATGTTTTAAGGTTCTAATTAGCCTTTCCACTATGGAAGCTTTCATGACACTATAGGTAGAGTAGTGATTGATATGATGATGTTTCATGAGCGATTTAAATTTGACATTGAAAAACTCTTTTCCATCATCTGATTGAATATTCTTGGGCTTTCTCCCGTTTTCACTCAAAATTCTGCTCATTGCCTTTGTAACATCTTCAGCGCTCTTAGACTTTAGCGGTTGCATCCAAGCGTATTTGGAAAAGGTATCGATACACACTAGAATGTACTTGTAGTTGTTATTATCCTTGGAGTACTTTTGCATATCAATTAGATCAATCTGCCATGTGTCATCGAGCCCCCTCTGAATGAATCGACGACGTGGAAATGTTTTTCTCGCATACCTGTGTATCTCGTTGACCACTTGAGCTTTACTCATTTTTCTTCAATCGCTTTCCTGGAGCTATTGCCGTTGCTGATGGTGTTTGGGCTGGTTGTGGTGCGTGTGTTTGTGTAGTAATTCTAGCTGATAATTGTTCAACCTTTACCCGTAAATCTTTTATATCTTTAATATTTGCCTTTAGCTTTGTGTTTAAAAATACTACTTGTTCATCCAATTCAGCCCTACAAATAGCATCAGTTTTAAGAAAAGATTTATGAATTCCTGCCACCCGTCTATTTTCAAAATTTACTAAATCTCGTTCCACTTTCAAGTCGTCACGAATTGTAGATTCGCTACCCAAGTATTGTCCAAACTTGTTAAGAGGCATTGTGAAAGTGAACGATGGGGGAGGCCTCATCGGTATTTATAACAAGGTAGCAAGGGGGGGAGAGGCTTAGTTACAAAACATGTCTGTTTTATTAGATAACAGCTCAGAACAGGTTTAAAAACAGCTAACAGAAGAGGGTCTGTTTTCTTACTTTAAAATTATACCGCTCTCAGTCAGTTCCTCAACGATTGCATTGATCTCGTTCGAATGAGAGGTGTTGCCAGCATTCTGTGATGCTATCAAAAGCTGTAAACGGCTCACCAGTTCGTTGGGATCATCCCAATAGATATAATCAGTTTTAGGATAAAAAGTTTTAGTTGTTAATACATCTCTTCTACCAGAGTTCAAACATCCACCTTCTTTATGTTTCTTTGATTCTTGTGGTTGTTTAATGTAACATTGATATTTTACACTTCTATCTCCACTCAATTGGCCGTTTGGCGAGAATCCTCTACGATGAGCGTTTGTAATGTCTAAAATATTATTGTAATCCTCTACATCTTTTCTCAAAACTATATTCTTGTTTGGTATTCTTTTAAAGATAAGTTCCAACAGTCCAGGAGTTAGGTTGAATCGTGAATCTTTAATATGTAACACGTCATCAATGATTTTAACCCGACTATTACCAATATGCATTTTATTATCCTTGAGATAAACACCAAATGGTATTTTTGATGTTTTTAAAAGATGTTTCATATATTTATTTTGTAGATCATCAATACTACTATTACCACTACCACCACCACCTTCATCAAATTCAAGAGCCGACTTCATATCTTCAGCATCGCTAAACTCTTCATCTCCCTCTGTTTTTCTTTCATCATCATCATCATTATCAGCATCATCATTAGAATCATCTTCATCATCATCATCATCAGCAGCATCATCAAACTGTTGTGTTTTTGTAAAAAGATTATTACTCCACTTAATCAGTTTACTATTGGGTTCTTCGGTTTTAATCAGATATTTCCTTTTACGTGAATGTTTTGACAATGGTGTGGAGGTCTTTATCAAAGGGAGCTGGGGGTTATTCATTACTGCTGGTTTAGCATTGTCATCATTATTATTATTACCTTTAGATTCTAAAGCTTTAGTCATTAAAACATTGAGCGGTTTTGTAATTGGTTCAAAGGTTTGAGCTAGCGAAGTGTCAAGCAAAGTTTTATCTGCTCGCAACGCTTTTACTTTTCTCTTTACACTCTCAATGGAATCTACGAGTTTCCGTTTCAACTTTTTATTACCAAACATATTTTATTTTATAGTGTATGTGCTGATGCTGCTTTTGCTGCTGCTGCTGCTTTTGGTACGGCCGATGCTAATATGTTGATAGGATATAAATTAAACGACGTTGTTCTTCAGTAGCTGACAACATAAAACTGATAATAAACCGGAGATGACACTAAATTTTATACAATAATGAAAACGTCAAATCCTTTACGATATCGACCCTTATTAATGTCTCTCTCCTTGTCGATTGTTAAAAAAGTATACTTTTTCTGCCAACACTCGCGACAAATTTCCTTAAACTTTTCCCAACCCATATCGGTGTTCACGTGATCGTCATAGGCATGTTTTAAATTCAACTCGTCCTGTTTGAATAGCAATATAAGATTGGCATTATCACGTACCAACTGTTTAGGTATCCTACTATATGTCTGGCATAAGTAGAAACAATCTAACCAACGATGACGTCCCATTGCAAAGTACTGACGAATGGCATCTTGATCTTCCAAAGCCACATCGTCAAATACAATGACGCTGTCCTCCGCAGCTTCCTCCGGTGGGACGACTTGACTCTTATCATTGTACGTGTGAAACGGTATGTCACCCGCTTGCTCTAAAACGTCACTCAGAAACTTGTATTTAGGTTGATTCAATGATTTCGAATAAAGATAAACATTATGAAACTTTACACCGTTCGGATGTAAGAGCAGAGACAACAGAACATTTGTCTTGCCACAGTTGGAAGGTCCACAGATGAGACATCTAATGTTATTCGCCAGCAACGAGCCATGTTTAAGGGAGCGATGAGTCATTGCTGGTTTCACATTATCACCTAGCACAACACTCCAATTTTTAATAGCGAGTGACGTTTTTGTTTTTTAAGCTTCATTTCACTGTGATGTATCAAATCGTTAGGACATGTATTTTATACTCTCACATACACACATACATGATCAAATTTCAAAGGTTTAAATATTATATAGATATATAGGCATACTTTATACTCACGTACACAGTCAAGTATAGATACTTGAGATGATAACACACATTGGCGGGGTTAGTGTTAAGCATAATCCCAAACGACCTAGACGACTGCGATCTCATAGTAGCGGTGGGGGTATTATAAATAATTTAATTAATAATCTACCATTCGAAGCGCACATACCCGGTTACAATTATTGCGGTCCCGGTACTAGATTGAAGGAGAGATTGACTCTCAACGATCCCGGTGTGAATCCGCTTGACGAAGCTTGTAAATTACACGATATTGCCTACTCACGTGATAAAACATTGGAGGGACGTCATCAAGCAGATTTGCGATTGGCCCAAGCTGCTGAAAATCGTTGGCGTGGTAACAATTCAATTGGTGAACGTATTGCCGCGTTAGCGGTAGATAAGATTATGAAATATAAAGTTAAACACGGTATGGGTATGATTCCCATATCTAAAGTCATTAAAGCAAGTCGTGATGCTGTAAAAAAACACATTGCGAAAAAGAAGGATACAACTACTAATACACTACTAAAAGTGGGTGTAAAAGCTGCGAAACATTTTGTTAAAGGGAAAATTGTTAAGGGACAACAGAAACAGCGAGTCATTCCAATACCTAAGAGAGGCGGTTTCCTACCAGCTTTGATACCGCTACTGGGTGCTTTAGCAGCCACGGGAACTTTGGCCGGCGGTGTTACCACTGCTGCTAAAAATATTTATGAAATGGTCAGGAATAGAAATAATAATAATAACAATGAAAGCAAGATTGTCGGTAGAGGTTTATATTTAGCACCTTATAAACGTGGAATGGGACTCTACATTACACCGGCTAATGAAGCAGCAGCAGCAGCAGCAGCAACAGTATCGGCAACTGCAAAAGTGGCGAAAAAAAAAAAAAACAAGAAATTAGATTTACCTCCGATTGGTCAAGCTCTCACCGATGTGGACATTGTGAGATTTGCACGTAGAGAGAAAATCCCCTACTTTAGGGGTGTTTTCATGCGAGATAATCTCCCAAAGAAACCTCACTATTATGAAACTGGTATTATCAATTTAGACTCTCAGCAGGGTGAAGGTACACATTGGTGTGCCTATGCGAAAAAGGGTGATTATTGTCTATATTTTGATAGCTTTGGTGATTTGAGACCACCTCGAGAGTTTATTGATTATATAAATGATTCCGCTAGTACCAAACAACAGCGCAACATGCGAGTAGAGTATAATTACAATCGATTACAGAAATTTAATACTGTAAATTGTGGACACTTATGTTTGGCCTTCCTGTGTACCAATGCTAAGCGTTTGTTTTAAATAAATATCATGAGCATTACATGTGTAGTTTCATTCTAACATTAATCGTCTACCCGTCAGTATCATGTCTATGACATCATTCACAATAAGTCTGAGCGGTAACGAGCCTGTGTTGAATGTAGACTTTCAACCGGCTCTAGAATTGGACAATGATGGTTTTTACGAGTGTGCTCTCGTGTACTTTAAGACTTTCAACACTATTCCTAATGTTGATAAGAGCAATAATATGTTTCACTTTGG
The DNA here is from genome assembly GCF_033807575.1 of Cydia pomonella. Taxonomy (NCBI): domain Eukaryota; kingdom Metazoa; phylum Arthropoda; class Insecta; order Lepidoptera; family Tortricidae; genus Cydia; species Cydia pomonella. The sequence goes on along the minus strand of NC_084718.1, from coordinate 16,598,620 downwards.
GGATGATGTAATCGCAATTCCTGAAGGTTCATACGAGCTCTCCAGTATAATACACCTCTTGAACGAGGAAATGACAAAGAGGGCTAAAGGTGATGGTGAAAAATTGGTGGATATCTTTGTAAATAACAATACCTCCAAGTGTATGATATTCTCGCCAAAGTATGATATTCGCTTTGACAAACCAAACAGCATAGGGTCATTGTTTGGTTATTCAGCGAAAAAGCTTAAAGCAAAAACATCACATTGGTCGGATAAAACAATTAATATAATCATTACAAACACTATAAGAATAGAGTGCAATATTGTGGAGGGCTCATTCGTAAACAACAAGCCGTCACATGTTTTACACGAGTTTTCACCTGACGTCCCGCCCGGCTACCAAATTATTGAACAACCTACCAATATTATATATCTACCCGTCAAGAAGAGTAACAATCGCATACAAAACATTGAATTGCGCATTGTAAACGAGCACGGTAATACGGTAAATTTCCGAGGTGAAAGCATTGCACTTCGTTTGCATATTCGTAAAAAGTAAAAAAAAAAAATGATTATACATAACAATAAAAGCCTTGGTAACAACACCTTCACAACTAGTCGAGATCTTGCTCTCATCGAGAGAACTACTACAACTCGTCGTATTAACGAGAGACAGCGGCAGTCACTACAAAAACAACAACAACCAAGGAAATTGACTAGAGAAAACAGTACATTTTTACAGAGTATCGGTTTCAAAGTATGTCCTCGTCATCTATCTTAAACATTGATGAGAAGGTGTTATTCGATGACAGTATAGAAAGTATAGAATTTCACCCATACACTCCGTATAATGACTCTTTCAAAAACAACGATAACATCCACATATGTATCAACCGTCAAGATCTAAGGGTCTCCCCAAACTAGTCGACGCCGTTTCGGCAAATCGCGTACGGAAAAAGCTTTATGTCAACGCAATAAGAACGAATAAGTCGTAAATCGGCTCGGCCCACGCGAAACGACGTCTTTCGACGGGAAAACGGCGTTTTGCCGTAAAGCTGTTCGCATTCGTACGACGCTGTTTGCAGCCTACCGCACACGTTCGCATTCATAAATCTCCTTATACCGCCGTACGGTGCCGGAAAGAGTTGAACGGCTCCGATCACGGCCGAGTACCTACGATAAGGACCGGTCAGAGCTGGCGGAAGCCGTTCAGCGTCTTCGACGGCCGAACTTAGCTGACGACGGCTGAACAGAGCCGATGACGGTAAAAATGCTGGTAAGCCTTTTTTTCCATGCCCGTCTACGTAAAATATCCATCATCACAGGTTATTATATAATATGTAACAATTACCAAGGAAAATAATCTTACAGGTCTGTTCAATTTCAAACTCAGGTTGTTACTAACAACCAGTCTCCAAAAATGAGATTTACGATTGCCGATCACCCGCTGTCCTACATCTGTTCGTCGGACTCAACGGCTGTACGTGTGCTGTCTGACGTCTCGACGGCAGGACGGAGCACGGGAGAGCCGACCGTCGCTTTTCAACTGTTGCGATAGCAAGTCGCAGGCGATCGGGCGTCTCTACGGCCGCAAGGAGGATGAGACTGCTAAACGCAGGTGTCCAACCGCGGAGACGGTCGATCGGCTAAATGCGAATAGTGTGGTGTAAAACACTCGGCGAAAGCCGACTCCGCGTCGACTGGTTTGGGGAGACCCTAATTCTACTACCGAGTCAGAGTCAAATATTAGTGGAAGGCACTGTGGAGAAAGGCTGTCTACTGGTCAACAATGGTGCTGCTTTTTTATTTCAAGACATTCGTTATGAATTGAACGGTGTGGAGATTGATCGAGCGAGAAACTGCGGCATCACGTCCACCATTAAGGGACTAGTCTCATACACCAAGGAAATGGACCATAGTCTTCAGACAGCGGGGTGGGAAGTTGGTGCTAAAAAGATACATGACAAGTTTATATTAACCATACCACTATCTCATTTCTTGGGTTTCGCCGAGGACTACAAGAAGGTAATAATGAATGGGAAACACGAGTTGATATTAAATCGCGCCAGTATAGATGTAAACTGTTTAGATTTAGCACCCGTTGATCCGAATACGGTACCGAAACCGCGGACTCCAAATGGTGAGATTGAAATCACTCGTGTCACATGGAGGATGCCAGTCATAAAAGTATCTGATAAGGAGAAACTGCGCTTAATGTCGTATGTTGACGGCAGCATACCAGTTCAGATAGCGTTCCGCACGTGGGAACTGTATGAATATCCCATACTACCTTCCTCAGAACGTCATATTTGGTGCATCAAGACTAGTACTCAGCTGGAGAAACCTCGCTATCTCATTGTTGGTTTCCAAACGGCACGCAGGAACGACAAGACCAAAGATATGAGTATATTCGACCATTGTAATCTTACCAATTGCAGGGTGTATTTGAATGCACAGTATTATCCATACGATCCTTTTTCGGCTGAATTTAAAACAAACAACTATGCGCTCTTATATGACGCATTTACCAATTTCCAACGATCGTACTACAGCCGTGATCATACCAGCCCTCAAGTAAATTATGCTCATTACAAGACACACTCTCCATTAATAGTCATTGACACGTCCAGACAGTGTGACAGCTTCAACTCGGGAGCTAGTGCTATTGATATTAAATTGGAAATGGAGTTTAAAGAGAATGTACCTGCCAACACCACGGCATACTGTCTCATTATCAATGATTCACTGTTTGAGTACAACGCTCTCACCAGTGCCACACGTAAAATCATTCAGTAGAGCATTGACCACCCTCAATTGTAAACGTGTCTTGGAACTTTGAAAATACGTTTAAAAAATGAATTATTCAAACATTTTTTTACCTTCTTACACACCGTCGATTGATTGTTCCGGTGCTGGTGATGGTTGCTGTGAGCTGAGCAAGAGTGTCTACAATCTCAAACGCTGTCCTGCTGGTGCAAGTGCTCCGATTGCAAATATCCATGTATACTTGAAGTTGCAGTTTATTCAAGCTAAAATCAGATTACATACCTGTGTCAGTTTTAATGGCCATTATGAACTCACCTGTGAAGAATGGAATGCAATGTTTGCGGAAAAAGTTGACGTCATTGGAAACTTCTTTCATAGCCCAATGTGTGTTTCACCAGAGCTGATTCAGTGCGATCGTCTTCGGATGTGTATCTCTCCTGTACCGTTACTTTTACTCAGCTGTGACAATGAACCGGTGACGAACACACACCCCTTGGTGATAAACCACATGGAATGGAGTCATATCGAATGTGTTATGGAGTGTATTAACGCACGTATCGGATACTTGAACAAAATAAAGTCTACCTACGAAAACCGACTCAACTTCTTCAAGAAACATTTCAAGATATATCACCCCGCTAATGTTCAACATGCACGCAATATTATAGGTAGTTTGTGCAATGTAAACGATATTGTCGACTCTGAAATCAAGTGTTATGCCACCGATATTTTGTGTAATACCTATATTTTCAATTGAAACGGTTAAAGTTTCATGAAAATAAAAATAAAAAACAATAACTAACCTATTTATTATTTATTTTAACATAGAACCCTTATCTTTCTTCCTCCCCTACACCAATGCAATTGTAGGCTGTACAGTAATAACGCGCAGTAATAATTGAATATTACGTCTTTTTTTTCTACTCACAAAGTGGGTTCACCAGAGTATACTTGAAGATATGTAATCATTCACTTGTGTTTGGTCGACGGGAAATCCCCGTTTTCTCTAACCATTCTCAGTCAAGCCCGATGATGCAATAATGACTCACTGTGTCGACACGTGCAAATCATGTGTGGGCGTCGCATGGCGCGTCGCCGGCCAGGCTCCCCTTCCCCGCTTCGCCGCGCACCGCAGACGTCAGCGCACGAGTCGAGGTCGACCTCGACACGTGCAAATCATGCGTGGGCGCGGCGCCGGCTAGGCTCCCCTTCCCCGCTTCGCCGCGCACCGCAGACGCCAGCGCATGGCATGATGCAACTCACTTAGTTGCCCGCAGCCCGCCTCACGGCACGACCGTACCGTTGTCTGAGCGAGTGAATTGAAGCATCACCATGGCGTTGTTACATCATTGCAACTTTTGTAACGAAGATGTATTATCAAACTGTTTGATATCTCATTCGGAAAGTGACCGCCACATCCTGCTTTGTGCACAAGAAAAGTCTGCCGACGGTGCTGTTTACATTGTTGACAGTGCCTTCAAGTGCAGAATAATTACATACCGGATTAATGGGAGTGCAGACATTTTGGATCCTAAAATGTATTTGTTGAATATTGGAGAAACGCTTGAAAAGCTGATTACCATTGAACTAAAAACACATAAACATGTAAAAATAAATGTTGAACTCTTTGGTACTTTTGTGAAAACCAATGCCGAAGGTGAAGTGATACGTGATCTAAAGTCATTCAACACAAAAAACGTGGTTCTGCATAAAGACTGTATGGATTTTCCATCGTATTTTGAACAAATATCCTTGTGTATTTCCAAAAAATGTGAAGATTTCGACGAAAGGGACAGCGGTTGGGGTCTCGAGAAGATTGAGTTTCTCAACGTCAACGTTAACAAATATCAACCACTCAAAGGATCTACATATATACCACTGCCACCCGAGGTGCAATCGAAGAATGCATGTGTTAACGTGAAAAATCGTGATAACAAGTGTTTTTATTGGGCCATCATTAGTGCTCTCTATCCAGTTGATAAAAACAGTGATCGTCCCTCATCGTACCCACATTATACAGACATTTTTAACGTGACAGGTATAAAAGATCCGGTTTGTCTCTCGGACATTAAAAAGTTTGAAAAATTAAATAAAATCAGTGTTAATGTATATGGTATTGATACAGATAAGAAAAGGGATGACAGGGGTCTGACTATTGTACCTCTACGTATTTCGAAAATGTCTTGCGAAAATCATGTAAATTTGTTATATTTTGAGAGAGGTGATGTTTCACATTATTGTTGGATTAAAAATTTGTCTCGTTTAGTGAGTTCGCAAATTAGTAAGCATGGAAAAACAACATGGATATGTGATGGGTGTTTACACCCCTTTGCAAATAAAAATAAACTAGATCGACACCGAGCAATTGGTTGTGGGGAGACACTTGTAGAGCTACCTAAGCCTAATAATAAATACTTACGTTTCAAAAATTATAAAAATAAAATGAAAGTGCCATTTGTAATTTATGGTGACTTTGAATCGATTTTAGTTCCATTAGCTAATGAAAAGTCTAATACTACAAGTGCTACTTGTAACACCCATAAACATGTGCCATGTAGTTTTTCCTATTATATTCATTGTGAATATGACAATAATTTATCCAAATTTGTTATCTATCGCGGTGAAGATTGTGTGGAGAAATTTATACAGAGCATTCGTGAAGACGCTGATAGAATCATAAAAATCTTGCAAAAAGTCGTACCACCAAAAAAAAATTACAGCGACAGCACCGGTGCTAACACATCCTCCAATAAATGTCATATTTGCAAGAAAAAAATTGGAGATGATGAAGCTTATGTAATTGATCATTGTCATTTAACGGGTAATATTAGAGGCAAAGCACACAATTCATGTAATTTGAATTACCAATTACCAAAGTTTATACCAGTCGTCTTTCACAATTTGAGCGGTTACGATTGTCATCTATTCATTAAGGAATTAGCCAAGATTAAGGGAAAGTTAACCTGCATTCCCATTAACAAGGAAAAATATATTTCATTCGATTTAAGGATTGACGAATACAGTCTAAGGTTTGTCGACTCGTATAAATTCATGTCAAGTAGCTTGGATAAACTAGTTTCAAACCTTTCACAGGACCAATTCAAAATACTACCAAATTTCTTACCACCATCCGATAATTGTTACGAACGTGAGAAATATATGAAGTTACATACGCGTAAGGGAGTTTTCCCTTACGAGTATGTAAGTGACTGGAGGCGGCTTGAGGAAACTGCGCTACCCCCTCAGGCCGCCTTCTATAGCAGCCTCACGGACTTAAATATTTCCGATGAGGATTACCAACATGCAAAAGATGTTTGGGATGCGTTCAATATTACAACTCTGGGTGAATACTGTGACTTATATTTAAAGACAGATGTTCTATTATTGGCTGAAGTGTTTGAAAACTTTAGACAAGTGTGTATAGGTGCGTATGAATTAGATCCGTGTCAATATGTCACTGCACCCGGTTTGAGTTGGGACGCCATGTTGAAACATACCGAAGTATGCCTAGAATTGTTTACGGACTATGAAATGATTCAATTTATAAAGAAAGGTATAAGAGGTGGTGTCTGTCAAGCGTCAAACCGCTATGCTAAGGCCAATAATATATTCATGCATGATTATGACGTGAATCAGGACAGCAGTTTTATCATCTATTTGGATATAAATAATCTTTACGGTGATGCCATGCGACGCCCGCTTCCAATCGATAACTTTAGGTGGATGAGTGAACACGAGGTTAAACTGTTTGATATATCAACACAACGGATAGACTCTGATGTTGGATATATATTGGAAGTAGATTTGGAGTATCCACATAGCTTACATGACTTGCATAATGATTACCCTTTCTGTGCTGAAACCAAACTACCAATTGAGGGTAAAATTAAAAAGTTATTGCTAACGTTCGATAACAAAACCAATTATGTTGTGCACTATGCTAACCTCAAACTATATATTGAAAAAGGGTTAATTTGTAAGAAAATTCATAGAATTCTCACTTTCAATCAATCATCTTGGCTAAAATCATATATTGACTTAAATTCGCAAATGAGAGTCCAAGCTAAAAACAGTTTTGAAAAAGATTTCTTTAAACTCATGAATAACTCCATATTCGGGAAAACTATTGAAAATGTCGAGAAAAGGGTTGATGTCAAGTTGTGTAAACAGTGGGATACTTTGCACAGCGAACATAAGCAACGAACAAAACCTACATATGGTCTCGATCGTTACATTTCCAGACCAAATTTCCACAGTGCCTCTATTTTCTCTGAAGAACTGGTAGCTGTGCAAATGAACAAAACCATAATTGTATACGACAAACCTATTTATGTAGGTTTTAGTGTATTAGATTTGAGTAAACAAATCATGTACAACTTCCACTATGATTACATGTTAAATAAATACGGTGATAATGTAAGCCTTTTATACACGGACACCGACTCTTTTGTTTATCATATCAAAACAGATAACTTTTACGAAGACATTAAACCTGACTTGCAAAGCAGATTTGACACTTCAGATTTGCCTCAAAACAACGTATATAATTTACCACAAGTCAATAAAAAGGTTGTGGGCATGATGAAGGACGAAAACAATGGAAGAATAATACGAGAATTTGTTGGGTTAAGGGCAAAAATGTATGCGTATATATTAGACTCGGATGACAATAACGAAATTAAATGTATAAAAAAAAACAAAGGTGTTAACGCCGCTGCTGTACGTAGGTTAAATTTTAATAAATACTATACCTGTTTAGACTTGAGTAAAACTCTCTATGATAACATGTATAATTTGATTAGTGATAAGCACAATATGTACACTCAAATTAGAAGAAAGAAAATTCTCTGTGGTAAAGATGAAAAGAGATTCATTTTGAACAATGGTAATAAAACCCTTGCATGGGGACATTGTAAAATAGCTAAATTATTGGTAAATAAATAATTACTCATTCACTTTTAAACTTTTTTTTTATTTCAGTATACCTATCTATCTACACACCTGCGCATACATGATCATTTCTCCACATTATTGTTCAACGAGCTATAGGAAATTTCCCATTCCCAATTCAAAAAGCAGTGTATAGGTTTTTAAAGTGTTGGCAATGCGCGTGTAACAATTCTAAAGTTGCAGGCATCCATAGGCTACGGTGACAGTTTATCATCAGGCGGACAGTATTTGCCACCGACGTGGTATAAATAAGTTCACCAGTACCAGGAATCGGAATTAGGTCAGCTAAAAAATACCTATTACATAATATAGAGTGGTTACAACCGGATATAAAAATGTATTTTTCTTGAATACCTGGATATTCGATATTTATTTATTATTCACATACAGATATACTCGACTTTGCTAGTTAACGACATACTTAGGTTTAGAAACTCCCTTTTCTAAAAAGTGTGATGTAAATGTTACCAGATGTAACTAGAAATAGTTACAACTTTTAGATTAACATGAAACATCCCGTAATGTAAGTAAAAACATGTATGTTTAACATTACGACTAGTACCTGGATAAATATCGAATACCCAGGTATTCAAGAAAATATATATTTTTCTATCCAGTTTTAACCACTCTATATTATGTGCTCTTGCAAATATGCCCGTATGCATATTTTAAAACAAACTTATTGGGCAGTTGGAAAAGTACAAAGTCCATATATTTGTTGACCACAAGCTCCAAAACCAACCGCACCTGGAGCAAGCCGATGCCATCGACCTCGACCTTGATGCGTACACGTGCTCTGTGGCGTCAGATACATACAAAGTAGCGCCAATATATAAATATATAAATATATATATGCATATTTTAAATCTAACTTATTCTCTCTCTTATCTCGATCGACCTCGACGCCCACGTAGGAATTTGCAGGTGGCCGTCGGCGCCACGGTGGCGGCTGATGCAACACGTCGGGAGATAAATACCTAAATTGAGCCAAAAACGAGAAATTAGGACCAGTTTCACCGTGACGGGGTGGCCTAGGGGTTCATGACGTTAACTGGCTAAAGACGCCCCGGTTAGCTAAAGACGCTGGTTCGAATCCGACCTTCGCCACTGGAGGCCACCTCGTCACTTTTTGTTTGTCGTACACGTACAAAGTGGTGCCATCTATTTTAGCGAAGTTTTCCCTCGGGAGATAAATACCTTAAACATAGAAAGTAGCGCCAACTGGCGAGGATATATGCACAACTACCAAGGGGCGCAGGGCCAGGGGCAGCGGCGGGGAGGGGACGGGGGAGGGCGGGGAGGCGGCGGGAAGGGGGCTAGTGGTGCCATCTAACGGATCTTTGCCGAACTTTTTAAATTCATCGATAACTAACTTACTTACACGTACAAAGTAACGCCATCTGACGGGGATCAATGAACAACTACCAAGTAGCGCCATCTAACGGATCTTTGCCGAACTACCAAGTGGCGCCATCTAACGGATCTTTGCCGAACTACCAAGTGGCGCCCTCTGGCGGATCTTTGCCGAACTACCAAGGGCGCAGGGCCAGGGGCAGCGGCGGGGAGGGGGGCGGGGGGGGGGAGGGCGGGGAGGCGGCGGCGGGGAAGGTGGGGGGAGGGGGGGAGGGGGTGAGGGGGGAGGGGGGAGTGGGGGTGGGGGGAGAGGGGGTGAGGGGGGAGGGGGGAGATAAATACCTAAACTGAGCCAGAATCGGCATATCCTCCCTACTCGTAAGTTACGTTTAATACTTTAATGAATATCCCTAATATATGGTAACATTGGTAACACGAAAAACTCGCTTTCAACACCGCAAACACTTGACCATTTTCTTTGCCAGTTAAGTGGCAGTTGCACCGGGCTAAGTGAGTAAGTAAACAAGTATAGAAACCACGTGAAACTGAGTCTAAGTAGCTTGCACATTCGCTGTCTCTTCTGATGGGTATTATGGACATTGGACACATAAGTAAATAAATAATAACAAAATATTATAGATCATTTTACATAGATCGACCTAGTCCCAAAAATAATCTCAATAAAGCTTGTCGATATAGTTATAGATAAATAAAATACTTATATACCTATTTATTATTATTATTTTATTTATATTAATTATTAACCTAACTATTACAAGTAATTATACCTAAGGCTCTACTAGTCATATAAAAACATAGAATAGTATTGAAACCACCTTTTTTTAAAACAAATTGAAAAATATATAGTATGAAAAGTAGTAGTTGGCCAGTGGGGTCCGAATGCATCTACACTATTCAAGGATTTAGTTAAAAAATAGCAGACGCCACCGGTGATCGTAGAGCTGGCAGCTTCCTCGCACAGAGAATAAGTATTGCTATACAACAAGGAAAGGCTGCCAGCATCTACGGCACCATGCCGCAGGGGGATAGTTTTTAATTATTTATTTTAAAATTCGTTTTATTTATTTTTAGATTTAGATTTTAAGTTTTATAGTTTATATGTGTAACGATTTATTGTATATTTTATTTAGCACATTATCAGTATGAAAAGTTGATTTTTTCCATAATTAATTTTATACTATTTGAAGGCATTTTTTCAGTCGTGAAATATTATATATACCAATTAATTCCTTATCTACTTTTATATAAATCTTAGTGCTATTACTAAGATATATATAACGAATTTCTCATATTATAATTTCAGCCTAGATCTGCTTTGTGCGAACATGCGCTTGCGCGGAAGCTACTGTCGTGCTCTACTAACTAACTACTGACCGAGAAACAAAGCTGGGGAACCTGCCAAACTACGAGTACGTATAAGTCATGTTTACATATACATTATATTTTCAAATAAAATAATCCGAGCTGGGTGCCTCGTAATAAAAACAGGTCTAGTCTACGACAACGAAACGTTTGCTGTCTCTCTATCACTCTTACATATTAGTGCGATAGAGAGACAGATAGCGTTTTGTTGTTACACCTTGTTTTTATTACGATTATCTTCGACGCAGTTAAATGCTCCGTTGTGAACCTCATTGGAAAGGAATAAGGTCTAGTCTGCATATAGCAAGTTAAGTAAACTGTTTTAGCACTGTCAAATTTTAAATTCGAGGTGACAGTAGATACAGGGTGGTCAATCCAAAACGGTCAGTATGGAGAAGTCTGAAACTATGAGAGATAGCCACATCTGTTCTTAGGAAACATGGCTTCGATTTTAAATTTAATAATAATGACATTCAAACTTTTTTTTATATTTACTTATACTTAAAGCAAGGAATATTACTTTGCTAATCCGCGAGAAAATAACGTGTTAGTCAATCAGTGCTAACCCGTTATACTTATTTGCTTATTTTTACATGCAATTAATGTTTCAGTTGCCGGGTGCCAGACCGTCAACATCTCCAGCATCTCCTGAGGATGCCTCGTTGAGAGGCGAAACACGTGTCGAGTTTTGTACTTTTGGTGGTGGGTTGTTATATTTATTTGCGTATTTATTTTTACGGTGGGAGGGTGGGAACATTAATTGCATGTAAAAATACGCAAGTAAGTATAACGGGTATATTATTTCTTGCTTTAATTAGCATGGATTTCCGCAAAGTAACGCCTGATTCTATTTATTATTTACTTATACTTTCAGAATCAATTATGCAAATACTATTTACACGCGATTACAAAAAGATTGACCACGTTCGATTCCCGGTTATGTATGAGATAAAAAAAAGATTGAATGTCATTATTATTACATTTAAAATCGAAGCATTTCCTAAGAACAGATGTGTCCCTCATAGTTCCTGACTTCTCCATACTGACCGTTTTGGATTGATCACTCTGTATACTGTCACTTTGAATTTAATTGCTTACTTATTCGTCTATGACAGTGCTAAAAGATCTTCAATTTAACATTTGACGTATCAAAAGTATGTCAAAAACGTATTGTTTGAGTGCGTTCGCTTTGGACCACATCGTCAGGTGACAAGCAAAACTCACTAATTACCACCACAAGTTCATAGCCATAATGAACCATATTACTAACAAAATAAGGTTGATTTTTGTTTAATTATTTTTTAGTAATTAGTGAGGTTTGCTTGTCACTTGACGACATGCATGTGTGATAGTGCAGTGCACTGACATTCATACTGAGTTTGATATTAAAAAATTACAAAAAATCAAAATAAAAACTTCAGCGTAGAAAGTTGTTTCGACGAGACTCCACGAGACAGGTCTAGCCTAGTGTGCAGTAATAGACTAAAGAAATGCTGTATACTTTTTGGCAAATGAACTCAATCGGTGAGATATTTCTGAGCATGTCTTTCTGGCATATATTAGTCTGCAACTTCAGATATTTGAGACATCGACCACAAATCTATTGTTTTTTTTTTTAACCGAAACATCTGCAATAGAAGCTTTTTACGTTTACTAAAAAAAGTTGTACTTAACCAAATAATACTTGTTGTTGCCGGTGTAAACAATCATTATTATCCATTGATAACAACAAAAGAAATTAGATAAATGCCATTTTAATTCAATATTATACGTACACGTTTTATGTAAATATAACCTGAACATTAACAATGCAAAGCTAACAATTAACACCTGATTCAATTCAATTAAGGACATGTCACACCTAATTTAAAAAAACTATTAATAAAAACTTACCCGGCGTTCCGATCGTATTTCGAATAACAATCCTCAAAACACAACACTAAAATACTGGCACATCACAATTTCTCTTAACAGAGAAAACGTACGTTTAAAAAAGTTTTTCGAATTTCGAACGCGACCCAGAAACGAGAGACGCGCGCATCGCCGGTCGACGCGAGAGTGCGTGTGATGCGCGTATCACACGTATGGCGGTTACGTACCGTACCAGTATTACGGTAATATTTGGTTTTGGTAATACGGATTAGGTTTCGGTATCGGAGGAAGTTTAGGCATTGCTTTTGATGATAAATTGGTTTTTTGTTATGTTATGCAACGGTATCCGTTATGTATACTAGGTTTCAGAACGGGATATTTATATTTACGACTCTATATAGCATCCTGTTAGATTTCGTATAGTATTAGCATTAGCACTATCTACATGAATGTATTACTTATTTTAACCCATCACAAAGTAATAATTAAATACAGCTGAAAGGAACCCCTAATCCGTGCCGTAATTTCACGTATATATATTTTAAAAAACGGCCAAGAGCATGTCGGGCCATGCTTAGAGTAGGGTTCCGTAGTTACCCGTCCGTAAAAATAGAACTTTACGCAAAAACTCAAAAACAGCTGAACCGATCAGGTTCGCTATAGTTTTCCTTAAGTCTTTAAATACTAACCATATGAGTAACACTGATTTAAACTTACACGATTTTAACACATTATTAACTAATACAAACGGGACTTAATCGCGTATTAAATTTTAAATATTTCATATATTCATCATATAATGTTTCATATACAGTGCCGGATTAACCCTTAAGCAAAATAAGCACTTGCTTAGGGCACCACGTCTAGGGGGGGCACCAAAATCGGAGGAAAAAAAAACGTGCAGGCTGCATCAGCATCGTAGTGTAGTGGAGTATGTATACAAAACTTTATGATACGTGTGCAAGTACCCATCTAATAACGAAGGGTCGTAAAAGTAAGAGAGTGAGGACACATAAGCACGTCTCCAACGTAGGCCCTTGCTTTGACCTTACGCGGAGGCCCCCAAAGCTCATGGCCAAAAAATCTTACCATGCCCAGCCGATTTTTTCGACGTAGATTACCGATATTGTAGCGATCTCTGCTCTCTTGCGCGCCAGATTTGTCAGCTAGGCAGAGTTGCTGCAGAGCCGCGATCCTACGATCTAATTGTCAAAATAAAGGGCCCCGCGAATTCCAAAAACCCGCATCTTAATTCATGCTTTCGAGTTAAGCCAAAGGCAGAGTAGTAGGAGAACTGTGATATGTTGATTTTGAAGCCACTATTTTGCAGTTCGGCGTTAGGTCTTATGCGACGCTAGGCTAGTAGGCATTCTACTTTTTGCAAATGTCGATCTTCTGCCTTATTTTCACTTGCCCATGGGTCCAAATCCAAGCTTTCCTCTCTCGCAGCTGGGCCTTCTGCTTTGCTCACACTTCGCCACTGGTTGTATTGTATGATAAAGCTCCGGATGTCCAGCCATTCCCACCTCGCCATTGGTCAATTCCAAGCTTTGCTTTCTTCCAGCCCGACCTTTGGCGTCATTTGCACGCGCCAATCGAACGCTCCGTGTCAATCTCATGAAAAGCTAAACCTTAGACTTTGCCTTTAAAAACACTGATTTAAACTTTCACGACTTAGGCCAATCAAATTAGATAAACATAGCGTTTTGAGGAATGAATTCCCAGCAAGCTGGAAATCGTTTTAATACTTTCATTTGGTCCTAAATGCGTGTAATCCGAGTTTGCTCCATCCCAGGAGGTGTGCGTACATTTTGATTTCAAAAATGTGTTCAAGAACGACTTGTTGTTATTGCTCAGAGATCCTTAGGAGATATTTTTTTCCTTGGATTGCCAAACCACTCCATATAGAAGGAACCTACCATTAATTACAATGGCCCTACCATAGGTTTGGTGGATCAGACACTGATGACACTGCAGAAGGCGTTTTCAGATTATTAACATGATTTTACCAAAAATAAGGAAATTAAAAACGGCGGCCAATTTTTAACAATTCTGACTATGAATATACATTCAGGTAACTTTCGGATCATGATTAGAACTAAGTAACTTCCCGTCGGACGTACCGTTTTCGATCTACAAGCAAAAAACTAAATCTACTTCCTTGCGTTGTCCCGGCATTTTGCCACGGCTCAGGGGAGCCTGGGGTCCGCTTGACAACTAATCCCAAGATTTGGCGTAGGCACTAGTTTTTAGTAAGCAAAAAACTAAAAAAGAGGAAAAAATTATGCACACCTCTTGGGATGGAGCAAACTCGGATTACACGCATTTATAGGAACAAATTAAGGTATTCAAACAAATTCCAGCTTGATGGGAATTAATTCTTCGAAAAAATCTAATTTGATACATTATTTGTGACACAGTATTATTTAAGAAAACGGGAATTAATCGCGTTCAGTTAAGTTCTAAAATTACCTTCAACATCAAGATGATGATGTTGACTTTACTCAGTCTTCTCCGAGACTATAGGGACAACGACATCCTTGAAAAGTCGGGTCAGAGGTAATTTGAAATCTTACGCGATTAAGTCCCGTTTTCTTAATCAATAATTTGCTATTTAAGACTCTTGTGGCCATCTTGTCAGAGCTTAGCCTCACATGAATAAGCTTAGCAGGAAAGCTCTAAAGGTTGCAAAACCCTGTGCGGAGCATGGCCTACGTCCTACACGTCTTCGCTTACAATTAGACATTGGTTGGCTTGGCTCTACCTCCGGCCTTTTGCGAAGCACGGTCTTTGGATTTGCTTACACTTGACCATTTTTTTATTCCAAAGTCTGCTCTAATTATAATCAAAATACACTGTTCAAAGCTTTCGGGTTACTCTTAGGCAGGTGTATAAGTCATGTTCCGAGTAGGTACCTTGTGAACCAAAGCAGGTTTTAATCGCATAGTAAAGCACACAGTGATAGATATAGGTACTCGTAATTTCGGTCATTTCGTTTAGGCCAGCTATTCAGTCCATTCAGTCATTTCAGCAGTATTCAGTCATTTATTGCCTTCATAGGTACATATTAAGGTGATACATAAGAATATCGCGACTGCAGGAGCATTAACTACTATTGCAACAGTACTGCTGCTGCAGCATTGTCAATTTCCGTGATAAAATGATGTGACGGATTAAAAATTCTATTCTCAGCAGTAATGCGGCAATAAACGTCAGTTAATTCATCAAGAAAATTCCATGTAATCTTGATGAGGGGGCACCACGGTCTAGAAATGCTTAGGGCATCAAAATATCTTAATCCGGCACTGTTCATATATTTTGGACCCATGGTTCAAAACTTAGAGGAGGGGAGAAACGATTTTTGTTCTTTCAGAGTCATTATATCCGAAAAAAAATCGTTTATCAAATAAATGGTTAAATAATGGAGAAATTACAGCTCCTGTTGGCTCTTAATCAGCATATAACATTTCTACAATTTCACTACACTGAAAAAATAATAAGAAATAAAAAATCCTATAGATATTGCGTACATTCGGTCTGAAAATTTTCTTGAAACGAGCTCACGACCTACGACCTCCGAATTCCAAGTCACATGAACCACTCGTCATTATATCCGAAAAAAAATCGTTTATCAAATAAATGGTTCCTAAAGACCCATATATTCGTTTTGAAAAACTTATCCAACGACACCCTATACTATAAGGTTGAAGAGAAAAAAATTCATCCCCACTTTTTACGTTTGGGAACCACCCAAGAAAAAAACATTTTTCTAGTTTTTATTTTACGATTTGTCAGCGAAACTGATTTATATATTCGTGCCAAATTTCAGCTTGCTAGCACTAAGATCATGGATCATGGAGCAGAGCCGCGGACTGAAAGATGGACAGACAGGCAGACATGGCAAAACTATAAGGGTTCCCTCAAAACGGCCTATATATAGCCTCCTCCTTTTTTGAGGTCAGTTACAAATTGGTGTTAAGTAATTTCACATCGCAAATTGTTGCGTAGTGCTACGCTTTAAACAAAGCACAGCTTTAAGAGGATACAGGAGCTGAGATTATAGGATTAGTAGAAATATTTTAGGTGAATATATCCGTCCCGCTAATGGAAGCGGCTCTAAAACTAGTCCGATAAGGACAATGCCAGGCTAGGCAAAATATCCTGCGTAAAAATCTCAATAAACAAATGTTTCGTACTCGACTGTTTCCTCCTTCAAAACTTAACCAAATGTAACGAAATTTTGAGATCTAATTGGTAATGAAATTATCTGTATCGGACTGTTTTGCTTTTTAGGCTAATTGATGTCAGTTTTCAGTACCATGTTTGCGGCCTAATAAATTAGGCTGTTTTTGCAAATATTTGTTTTGGAGGCCAAGACCCTCTTTGGATCACTGCGCCACAATAGTTAGTTTGCAAATATTTAAATTGTACTAGCGCCTTAAGAAACAAAAATATCAAAAAATACATGGATATTAACATATATATTAAACAGTCCGACATAGATATTACTACTTATAATCTGTGTTGAAAAAAATCATTGCTCTAGCTAGCTTCAAAACCCCAGGAGGAAACAGTAAAGTACGTTTGCATGGAGAAATGACAGCTCCTGTTGGCTCTTAATCAGCATATAACATTTCTACAATTTCACTACACTGAAACAATAATAAGAAATAAAAATTCCTATAGATATTGCGTACATTCGGCCTGAAAATTTTCTTGGATCGAGCTCACGACCTACGACCTCCAAATTCCAAGTCACATGAACCACTCGTCACACCGTGTTTTTAGGGTTCCGTAGCCAAATGGCAAAAAACGGAACCCTTATAGATTCGTCATGTCCGTCTGTCTGTCCGATTATTTTTATTTGCGTTAATTTCAAGGGTGCATTCCTGAGCTTAAATTAAGTAACTTTCTCAAAGACACCGATATTCTAATTAATTCCATTTCGGAGATAATCAATATTTTATTTTTATCTTATAGAGCCCTTACGAGTGTGTACACTTACCTTAGGGCCCGTTCACATATTGATTAGTGTTTAGTACGGGTTAATACATTTGCTACTAAACGTAAGTACTATCTCGGACGAACGATGTTCGAAATGACATTGACATGTCACAGTTTTCAATTGTTTGATTGAGATAAATGTAATGCCCGTGCAGCAACAACGCTATATACAACATTTAATTACCTTTTAAAACAAAAAAAAATGTTTAAAAAAAATATGAAAAAAAATTTTTTTTTGGAAAATTTACTAAGATGTCATGTAGTTTCCTTAAACGTACTTATCAATACCCCGAAGTTAACGGAATTCAATAAAAACACGGTGTATATCTATAATGAAGTAATTATTGACCTACGAAAAAGTGACATGATATAATTATGAAAGTGTAATAACACAAGATCAATACAAGATCATGTCAAGAAGATGTCGCGTCATCGGTTTTCTATTTGCTCTAAAGCGACCCATTCATAGTCAGTCTGCATCTCAAGGGCATGATTAAGCCATTTTCGCAACCAGCACTTTGTACGAAGTTTCTTAAATATAAAATGTTTGTAAATACTCATCAGTCTCATCACACATAAATCCTCTTCTCCACCATCACACATCTTCCAGAATTCGAACCCAGGAGAAGTAGCGGACTAGTTAATGTATATATTATACTTATCTAATAAGTATACTGATCTAGTACGAGGTAGTAGTAGGTAGTAGTGATACGGAAGCCTTCATTTTGCGTGGTCCGATGCGCACATAGCCGATCCTTTTTTTATATTCTTATTTGTATTTTCTATTTATGTTATGGACAAAAAAACAGATTTTATAATATATGCATACAACTTTGTGTCGACTATCAACACTACTCGACTATACATACCTACCTACATTTATTTCTGTCACTTATTAGGCCAGATATATTGCTATACACAAGTAAAAAACCAGAAGTAGCAACTATTACTATATTATCTTGAGAATGGAAGAAATGTTTTACATATAAACTTATACCGACTTACGCCATTCGACAATCGGGGGAATGCAGACAAGATGTCACTCCTTACATGTATCGCGTGACAGTTTCTTAGACTAGTCCGTGAGATAGATGGAGATTAGATATTGTATCGTGAAATTTATTTGGTGCAACAACGAAATACTAGTGGATAAAACATAGTAATAATTAAGCCTATATACGTCCCACTGCTGGCACAGGCCTCTCCTCATGCGCGGGAGGGTTTGGGCTAAAGTCCTCGCGCTGGCTCGATGCAGGTTGAAGACTTCACATATACCTTTAAAACATAATAAAATATATACAAAAAAACTTATATAAAAATTACCCTTAGTCATGATCGTTTGGTAGGTTGCCCAGAAGCTGATCGCATTGCGCCATTGGATAGCAATGCTGATCCGCTGAACCAAGTACTCTCTAGCCAGCCCTCTTGTCCTCTGTGTCAAGGCGTTTTGCTAACTCCTTATAAGCAGAGGCAAAGCGCGCTAGATCCTCACGGCCCCAGGGTGTCATTTCAACCCCAAATATCTTAAATATAACCACAAAGCCTACAAATTTTATGTTATTTAAAATACAAATATTTATTCATACAGAGCATATGCCGTCATATGTGAGCACAAGTGTCTACACATGCCTAGTACAACTTGTAAATGTAATCAACTCGATATTGTAAAAGAACATACTTACCTCGGGCTAATTATAGACCATAACTGGACGTAGTTAAAGGAAAAGGATTCAATCCACAGCGAGATGAGCAAAAGTTATGGAGGTTTAAAGTTAGAAATGGTATTCCTCATTACTGATTCACTTTTCCCATAATACTTATTTGGATGAAACATGAGTTTTGACGTGTTTTAAGATTCTGTACATAAACGATTTAGTTTAATGTCGTATTTCTTGAGATATTTAACTAAATGTGGGGTTGGATCCATTTTGAGAAAATACTTTTTCCATGTAACCTTTTTCATTTTAAATAGGCAATAAGGATCTATCCCAATAAATTGGAAAAAAAACGAGAAAATCACCAAGAAAAGATAAAAAACTTTATTAAAAAAACAATGTAATAGCTTATCAAAGTATTGAGTATTAACAAAATTGAGATCACTTCTGTTTAACGATAATAAAAGCCTCTTATAATCACTAATCGTTTTTTTTATTTTTTTTATTAGCCTATTTGTGTGTCCCACTACTGGGCAAAGGCCTCCCCTCTAGCTTTCCAATCCTCCCTGTGCTGAGCAAGGTCCCGCCAGTCCCGCTGAAACGCATCACTAATCGTTTACATAAAAAAAATTTTAGGACATAAATCAAAATACCATTTTTGAACAATATTTCCCATGACATACCAAATTCATCACATATTAATCTTTTGTAAAACCAATGGAAAATGAATATTTAATAGTTAATACCAAAGTAATTGTAGATTAAAAGAAATATAACTATAACCATACCACTTACTTTTATGCCTATTTTCGTCATTTTTTTCATTCTTGTCATAGCATGCCTTCCGTGCAAAAAATTTAGGATCGCTATTCTCAGCTAAATAATAACATACACATATTAGAACAGAACTTTAATAATTTATCTTATCTTATCGGAAGAAGTTTTGATGGATTCAACCAAAATAGCTTTTACTCACCATTTTTGTCGTTACAAATCCACAGACCTGTCTTTCGCGACAATGCACAGCATGACGCAATAGCAAAATCAGTTTTTTTAGTTACAAAAATGATAGGTAAAGTTTCAAAATTATAATTACTATAACATTATTAATACCAGCAACGTATAAACGAAATTAATACTAAAAGCAATTTTTTTTATGAACAATATAATTAACATGGATCGTTATTAAAATTTAGCATTGTATTGCCATTTTAAATAAAAAAATCCCTATAACGTATTTATGTAAACTGGATCTTTTCCGTTGATTAATTTGCCACTATGAAACTATACCTGGAGTAAATTATCAAAAAAGATCCAAGTAACTTAAATCGACTTTGATGTTTGACGCTGAATATAAGAACAAGTTAATTTAAACCTGCAAAAATGATTCAAACAGTTTGAATGATTTCTTTCTTGTTTATGAATTACGATCCAAGTCGACATATATAGCAAAAAATTCAAAATTAGCCTATCATAGCAGTAAAACTGCCTTTTAGGTTAAGTATAAAGTTGTTTAAATTTAAAAAGTCAGCCTAAAGTTAATATATTTAACATGAATCGTTTTTGTTGTTTACTGACACACCAATGCTGGAATAACAAGAATTTCACAAATGTGATCCAAGTTTGCTGAATCGTTTTTGTTGTTTAGCTAAAGTATTTACACATCGTCAAATTAGTTTCTCAAAAATGATCCAAATGGGTTGGATCAGTTTTGTTGATATATATTTAGGACGAAAAGTATTCATTGCATTTTCTCAAAAAGATTCCAAGCAGTTTGGATTTATCTTGTTGAAATTTATATAAACCAGTCCTGTCACTAACATAATTTTACAACAAGGTACCAAGAGTATTGAATACTTATTGGTGAATATCATTTTTAATCTTTCATACATGGGGGATGGTATCCGATGTCGATTAAAATATGAAAACGCTATGTGAGCTCAGTGCTTTTTTGCTGAATGAAAATATACACATTAAAGGCCTGCCTGGTATACTTAACTCATGTTTTGGTATTTTTGTGGATTGGATCCTTTTCCTTTAACTACGTCCAACTTTAACTGGGGTCCACATATCCACCGGGTATGTAATAAACTTAGATCTATATTATCAAAGCTATGTATACTAAAACATAAAGTCCCTTTTAATACATTAAGACTCCTTTACATGTCTATGGCGGATTCTGTTATAAACTATGGCCTAGAAAGTTATGGAAGATCATTCAAAACCTACCTAAATGATATCTATAACCTCCAGTTACGTATGCTTAAGACTATTGTACCTATGAAAATTAAATATAAATACAAAAGCAATTATGAAAATCTATTCAATTACTGCGGAGTATTAACTGTATTTGAAAAAATAAACTTATCCATTGTAACCCAATACTACAATAGCATAAAATACTTAAACAAAAAAACGCGACCCTTACGGTTACGTAACCTAGATAACATTCCAACGTTTGAGGTCCGAAAAACAAACAATGAATATGGTCGAAGAGTATGGAAATGCATTGTACCGCGTATATTGAATAGATTTCCATATGAATTAGTAAGCTCATTAGAAGGTCGAACATGTGGGCAAGTTAGATCTATGATAAAGAAACACATGCTTAAAATGCGAAAATAATGAAAATTTATACAAAGATGAAGTGTACTGTATAATTAATTCTACACGCCTAGACTCCTTAACTCAAAAAATCTTTTTAATTTAAGATTAGTAGTTAAGTTAGAAAAAATGGCATGTTTTTTTGGTATGAAATAAACAGATTAAATTTAAAAAAATTTTTTTTTTTATATCTAAGGGTTGTTTATTACTGTATTATTTGACAGATTGAAGGTTAAAACATCTTCCTGTGTTGGAATTGTTTTACATATTTCAGTCAAAATTGTCACACACTGGACATCTGAAGCTGAACTTGCAGCAGGACTTTTTGTGTAATATATACCCTAACTTTATAGTTGGCATGCATGATGGCATAGACATATTTCGTTGTACACTACATTTATTTTTAGATTTGGGAATTTACGATCATAATAGGAGAAAATAAATGTTCCAAAATATCCATACATTTTTCGTTCCTTCCATTCCGTTATCGTCATACGCTCGTGATCTTGAATTAAAAAATCCCGTATCTGAAAATAATACTACTACTTACAATTCAAAAAAAAATGGCCCAGATGATGTAGAAGAATAAATGTCCGTCTCTCGGACTAGTTTTCTAAAAGTTGTGTGAGATTCCCTTGTGTTTCACTGGAAACGAAACGAGGCTTCTTATTTATAGGTAAGCTAGTCTTTTCTTAGTTCAAGTTTTATATTTTCTCATCTATATATAAGTTCCGTTACCTACATAGATTCTGAAAGACAACGCACGCGAAAGTTTCTAAAACAAAGAAAAATTCTCCGAAATTTCACAGGAAACAAAGGGAACTTTCATTTTGGTTTTGGAAAATTTTGATTTTCAGCACAAAAATATGAGAAATTTCTGCCATGTACAGTCACAGATTTTAATTATTGAGCACCTTAGAGTTCACTTTACATTGGACATTTCATACCCTTAGTATAGTAAACCAAATTAGCTTGGACCGTACTTAGTTATTTCGCAATTTTTCAATGTTTCCCACGGGACGTACGGTCACGTCTGAAAATATCGATACAAAAAAAGTGCCAAAAATATGTATACACGACTTTATTACCCATATATTAAGTTTTCGTATTGATATTTTCAGATGTGACTGCACCTACAGGTAAGACCGATCAAGGTATTAAGGCCTTGAATTTCGAAACATATTTTTAAATCTTACGAAGGAACGATTATTTTGATATTCAACCACTTGTAGGGTGATAGTGGGGTTGAAAGTTTTTATCGAATTTTAAAAGTACGATAAATATATTTATTGTACAAACAGTTCGAACATATTTTACTTTTTAAACAATTAATTTGTTGTTTAGAAATATAATTAACTTTTAAACTCGGTAACATAACAACATAATTGAATGCACTTTCATAATAAGATCAAGTGTCATTCGCAAAGTTTGAGAAAGTGTATGTCAGGTTCCGCAGGAAACCAATTTGGATGCGTCTAAAATATTGCAAAATTTATTATTTTAGATATGGGGCCCATTATTTATATATTATTACAGTAGCCTCCTAAGCCCGAAGTCCTTTTAAAAGGACAAAATTAAATCAATTTTTTAACATAAAGATCCATATTCAAAACTGCAAAAATGACTGGGACTTAGAAGGCTAGAGTCAGACCAAGATAAGTTAGCAGCGATTTTGACAGTCTAGACCGTCAAACATCTAACACTTGAACAGACCGGGCTATTCAAATCGCTGCCATCTTAGCTTGGTCTGACTCTGACTCTAGACAAGTACCTATTCACCCTTAGTTTAGATGAGTTTCCACTTCACTTTTTCTATTCACCCTTAGTTTAGATGAGTTTCCTCTTCACTTTTTCTATTCACCCTTAGTTTAGATGAGTTTCCTCTTCACTTTTTCTATTCACCCTAAGTTTAGATGAGTTTCCCTCTTCACTTTTTCTATTCACCCTTAGTTTAGATGAGTTTCCTCTTCACTTTTTCTGACCGATCTCTCATTTTATCACACAATTGATATTAAAGCGGTATTAGGTAATAAATGGGCCAACCATACCGTAATTAGGGATATAAAAACCGAACTTATGGCGTTATACATTTATGAACTTTAGGAAACCGTTGATAATCGTCTGTTTCTGTCATTTTTACATTAGCGTTTGTTAGAAATACAGGCCAATTCGAACGCACACAAACCTAGCCAAGATGCCAATCTATTTTTTGCGCTACGACAACGAAACGCTTTCTGGATCTGTATTAGCGCCACTTGTACCATCCCACTAACCCAAGGTTAACCGGTTAAACCGTTAACCCTTTTCCCGGCCGCACCAATCTACAAGGTTTTCCCAAAAAATCCAAATATATTCCAATTAAACCAGCTTTGATGATTCATTTGAAGACAAGTAACATTTCCTGAAAGTTTAATCTAATTTGACCCTTAAATCGAAATGCTAAAAGTTGAAATTCTGGCGCATATGTGGTCGATAAATCGTACTATGCCTGGAAAAGGGTTAACCCAGTGTCAAATTGTACTGGTAACCATAGTAACTCCAGGTTTAACCGGTTAACTCCGGGTTAGTGTTATGGTGCAAGTGGCGTTATATATATTAGCGCTAGAGATATATAGCGTTCCATTGTATCGTAACGCAAACAATTGGCATCTTGGCTAGGCCTGACATCGAAACGGTATCTGAATGATGTCAGTTAGTTATCATCAGCGCGTGCGTCTTGCTCGCGCTAATACCATATAATACAGAGTCAGACCACGCTAAGTTGGCAGCGATTTTGATAGCCCAGTAGCAGTGTTAAGTAAACGTCATAATTTCATAGAAGTTTGACGTTTAAATAACTTTAAAATAACACTTGTCTGGGCTGTCAAAATCGTTACCAACTTATCTTGGTCTGACTCTAACCGACATCATTCAGATATCGTTTTTATGTCAGGTGCGCGTTCGAATGGACCTGAGAGACAAATTCTATTCTTAAGAGCCCATCAACGTGCTCACTAGCGCCACTGGAAAATAATTGTGATTGTTTACGACGACGACGACGACAGTTGACGAATCCAGCAACCTAAAAACTATTATGTTGTATTCAAAAGGTACTTAAATACAAAATACAGTACGTAGCGGCCCCCTTTTTTAAATACCTATCGTTAAATTTAAATAATCACAATTATTTAGCAGTGGCGCTAGTGAGCACGTTGATGGGCTCTTAATTCAAAGGATTAAGAACAAGATTGAACCCTAATTTAATAAGAACCAGCACTACCAAGAATCAAAACAACCACACAATGGCGATTGTTTTGCAACTAGAACTGGCACACATCCTTAACAATGCAGGCACCTTGACCGCTTACCCGACCAGGGGAGGGTTATGAATTCAGGGCTCGGAAAAAATCCCGTCAGGGATCGGAACCGGTTTTTTGGAAAAACTTTAAAATAAACATATATTTCGGTTTATTTTATACTCCAAATATAGGACTTGGTTGTGTTTTTAGGTAACGACTTCGTATTATTAGATTGCCCAATTAGAAATGAAATAATTAACAAAGAACGAAAAAATACCGTTTTCGTTCCCATACAAAAAATACCCGTTTCTGATCCCTAAATCCCGTAATTTCGAAAACATAACCCTGTTTCGTACAATATTTTCTTATACCAATGTCAATGATTAAATATGTCGAAATGACGTCCGTAGACTGTGAAAGAAAATTTTCAACTCGTACAAAAAGCCTTTTATTTCTCGACGCTTACAGTTTTTTCGAATTTGTCTTCTTTTGAGGGTTCCGTAGCCAAATGGAAAAAAACGGAACCCTTACGGATTCGTCATGTCTGTCTGTCTGTCCGTCCGTATGTCACATCCACTTTTTTCCGAAACTATAAGAACTATACTGTTGAAACTTGGTAAGTAGATGTATTATGTGAACCGCATTAAGATTTTTACACAAAAATAGAAAAAATAAACAATACATTTTGGGGGTTCCCCATACTAAGAACTGAAACTCAATTTTTTTTTTTTCAAACCCATACGTGTGGGGTATCTATGCTATTTCTTATTTAAACTGAATAGTTTGCGCGAGAGACACTTCCAAAGTGGTATAAAATGTGTGCAATTCTAGTATCGTATTGTAGCAAATTTAGTCTAGTTTAAAAACGCCCGGGTTATAATCGCCCAAATCTAAAACAAAAGAAACTTTCGCGGTTTTTTTCGATTTTTGACAAAGTTGCGTTCGGCGCTTGAGGTCACAAACTTGAATTATTCATTGGGCCAATATTATAAACAAGTCTGCAATAAATCTAACGCAAACGCTACTGTATAACGTTACTGTTTTATTATATTGTTTATCAAGAATACAATGCACTAATAAGTTTTTGGCAAAAATTTCGTTTTTGGCAAAAATTTCATTTTTGGTACAAGCTTTTATCGCTGATTGTACTTTTCTTTCCACAAGTAACTAATACTCCATCGAGACAATTCTAAAAACCCCAAGCACAATTAGGTTACGTTGTTTTATCACAGAGTTCCTATGGCTACCTCCTGTCTCCATCATCAGATCATCTCGATGGTACCATAATATTGCATTGTCACCCGACTTACATATGTATGCAAATTTTCAGCTTCATCGGAAACCGGGAAGTGGGTCAAATTTAACTTGCAAGATTTGATTACAAACAGACAACGGTCAGGTGAAAGTAAATAAAAGCATGTAAAAATACCCCATTTTTCTCTACCTATCAAGCACCAATAAGTAGTATGAAACTGAGGGCCGACCGCGAAAAATTTAAATTACGTTATCATCGCTCGATATTCGAGCGACAGAGGCAGCTAAATTAATATTGTATTGTTACTAACAATTAGTTGTAAGTTCGTGTAATACTATTAAGTCTATGTACAACAAAAGTTTGAAATTCAAATTAGTATTGTTTCCAATCTGACTCCACAACACAGGCTTAGCCTAGTGTGGCAGTCATAGGTTAAGGAAATCTTGTAAAATTTTTGGTAAATAAACTATTTTTATTTTTATTTTATTTATTTATAAATAAAGAAATGTATTATTATTATAAAGACATTTCGATTTTCGTTTTCTGCCGTAGAGCCTCAGGTACTTATCGTGTGTGCCCCTCTTCTGTGGTGTCTATATTTAGAACATCGGTAAATATCTCTAAAACGTGAAGCCGCGTGTATCGTTTCCGCATGCCTATAAAATATGCAAATCGTTACGAGACGTTATGAAAGCGTGTTTTCTAATGTATCTCCAATTCATTACTACAATTGTAGCTTTCTCGGTCCTTGAAAATGTGACCGATAATGTTTCTTGCGTAGAATGTAGATAAAAAAAAGCCAAGAGCATGTCGGGCCATGCTCAGAGTAGGGTTTCGTAGTTACTCTTCTGTCACAATAAGCTAAACTGGAGCTTAAAGTATAGTAGATTGTTAGCCAAAGGATGAACTGTGGATGTAGGTACGTCTTTTTACTATGAAGGGGAAACTTTTTGCGATAACTCAAAAACAGCTAAACTGATCATGTGCACTATAGTTTTCATTTAATGTCTTTCTTAAGGTCTACTTCCACGATGTTTTTCATATTTTTTTTGACCTATGGTTTAACATTAGAAGAGGGGACCAATTATTTTTTTATTCACTTTATCAAAAAATGTTTGTTGAAGACCCCTATTAGTTTTGAAAGACCTTTCCAACGATATTCCACACTGTAGGGTTGAAGTAAAAAAAAATTCACCCCTACTTTACGTGTACCCTAAAAAAACTTATTTTTTTTATTTTATTGTATGTTTTCAGCTTTATTGATTTATATATCCATACCAAATTTCAGCTTTCTAGCACTAACGACCACGGAGCAAAGCCTCGGACAGACAGACAGACAGACGGACATGGCAAAACTATAAGGGTTTCTAGTTTACTACGGAACCCTAAAAAAGAGCATGTCGGACCATGCTCAGTGTAGAGTTTCGTAGTTACTATTCTATTTTGACAGAATGTTAATTTAGTAAGTAATGCTGTAACTATTTATCAATACGCCTGAAAAATAATACCTACTACAGTTTGAATTGGCGTTGGAGTTCCATGTCAATAAACGACGTATTGTTGTGCGACTTGTGTGTTATGCTTCACTTTACGGCATGTAGTGTGTACTTAACACATTGAGTCAGCCAGAGAGTATTGAACGATTATAAACTCAACTACTTAGGTCCTAATTGCAAATAAGATGCGTAGTCAATGAACGAATAAGTTTTATTAAATAATTATAACGCATTGGATAGAGATAAATTAGATGAGAGCGAACTAAGGGATGTCCTTCTGTTTTGCAGGAGAATAAGATTTGAGGAGAAAGGTGTGCGGATGCCGCCGGCGACAACCCGTCTGTTTCTGGGGGCCTACCGCGAAAACTGAAATTCGCAAATTGCGGGGATCTTTCTCTTTTACTCTCACTAAGTAATTAGTGAAAAATCCCCCGCAATTGACGAACTTCGATTTTCGCAGTTGTAGCCCTGGCCGGGCGTCCGTCCCTACACTATCTATACCACAAACTAAATAGATAGCCGGGCTAGCGGCGGCGCGCGCCGGAGCAGAGTTCGCTCAGTACAAAGTGCCATTATCGCCGCACGCACACAGACGTGACATTTACGCACATTTGCAGGCGTTCTCGGGCACTCTCGGGCAGAGCTTAGTCGGGCTGTGCGCGCGTTGCTTACTTGACGTCCCCACCGCTACGTAGGTACCTATACTGTCATGTACGTCAAAATGCAGTATCTAAGGAATGTAAACATGATAAGATGTATGTATTAACGAATCGATGTATGTATGTCTGTAAACTTATATTACCTACTCCTTTTTAAAATTCGAAATTAATACAGAAGCAACCCTAGTGCGTCGGGCACGTTTAGGTATGAACATCAAACATTTATTCAGCAAATAGGCCACAGGGGCACTTTTACATGTCCATTTTTACAAACAAAAAAAATTACAAAAAAAAAATTACAAATATGGAATCGATGAAATAATAAATACTTTATTAGAGATGTATACTGTCTCTAAATGTCAAATTACACAAAAAAACTGATAAAAAAATAAAACCAACAAATACTAAAATTCTTTAGAGATGTATAAGTTTCTAAGTGTCAGAGATAAAATATAAAAAAGATATTAAGATTTAGAGGTGTAGAGGGTCTCCAAGGCTTGAGTTCTTATATAAATAATTAAAAGACAAAAGATTAAAACAGACAAGAACTCAAGAACCGAATGAAGTGTCTCACGTTAATGCCAATCAAAAGTAAAGTTACATACTTATAACATAACCTGTGCCCCGTGTAAGCTTAAAAAGACCGGTCTCCACAAACAGCACCCGTTCACGAGTATGACGTTGACGTGTATCTCAGCCATCGCCTCCCTCAACCTTCATTCGGGAAAGTGGTGACCCGATCAACGACGCCACCGTAAGTAAAGACTTTTAAGCGAGTATGACATGTTCAAGCTGCTGCTATGTATTTTCAAGAACGGCGGGAACGGACCTTCTGTTTATTTTTTATTTTGTGACTATACTTCGTATTTTTAGCATTAGAAACGATGGAATGGGAGGCCTTTTTAAAGGTATCTGGGCGGTTAAAGGATACCACTAAGTTCATAAACTCGCTGTCTTTACATGTCACTTATTTTTTTTTTTATGTTAGAGGAGGCAAACGAGCAGACGGATCACCTGATGGTAAGCGATTACCGCCGCCCATGGACACCTGCAACACCAGAGGGGTTGTAAGTGCGTTGCCGGCCTTTAAGATGGGAGTACGCTCTTTTCTTGAAGGTTCTTGAAGGTTTGAAGGTCGTATCGGTCCGGAAATACCGCAGGCGACAGTTCATTCCACATTTATTCGAAAAATGCATGTTGTTAGCTATTAAGAAATGCAATTCCAATGTGCACGGAAGGTTGAACTGTAAGTGTTAATTGTATGTTACAAATAAATTGTAATGTCAATTTTTTGTGTGCTTGACTTCAACTTTGTAGCCGATTCAATAATTTAGTTTAGTTGTCATTGGCTATAATATATAGTCGCTATACTCATCTAGACTCATGTGTGTATAAATTATTGGCGCGGGCGGCCGTGGAAAGCGACCTTGCGGCCCGGTTCACAGAACGTCATAAATCAGACTTATAAATAATATATTAGATGAAGATTACGCTTCTACTACCTTGCCTTTGCTTGCCTGGCTCGCTACTAAACAAATTGTAATTTATACTCAAAACACACCCATGACTCAAGAACAAAAATCTGTTCATCACACAAATAAATTCCCTTACCGGGATGCGAAATCAGGACCATCGGCTTCATGTGCACTTTAGGCAGGTTCACTACCCACTAGTTCGTTTTTTTAGCATGACTCGGTGGCCACCTCAGAATTTATACGAAAAAGGATAGTGCCGAAAGGGTTGGGCACAGTAACGCCACCATCTTGGCTAGGTCCTCTGAAGTCTCAAGCGTCCCCCAAGCTGCTGTGTCCAAGATAACGTATGTGTTAAATGCAAAGCAAGGTCCTAATCCTACCCTAACCCTCCGCTCATCTTATCGTGCGCGAGATTACGTTAAGTATATGAAAGTGAAACCTGTCGTCTGCATTATGCGAGCCGGATCCGGTCAACACTCCTTGCTTATTACTAAATTATAACTTTCTTTAACTTGTTTTAACTTGGGTCGAGTTACCGAGGCATATGACTACACGTAATAATAGGTTTTATTAGCAAAAACGCTACGTATAGGTACCTACTTGAGAAAACCAATCGGCATGCTGTGTGAGGGATTACAACTATTACAACCGTGTGAAGTATTTATGTGAAATGTTTTGTATGCGTCCAGTCTTAGACCTTCTGCAACAAAGCTAAAATGAAAACATAATAAACATCAGCATCTGCAAAAACTATTATGAAGCACGATGAAGCTTTGCACCGAAATTACACACTTATTAACTTCAAGGATCTGAGTAATGAATGATCAGCTTTGATAACAGCGCCCCCTTTTGCAAAAACTTCAAAACTGTAACAAAGCGCCATCTGTCAGCAAATAGTAAAATTACTGTATGGGGCAAGTGTTACGCGTGTGCTGTAGTTCAACTACTCGGCGGTAGATGGCGCAGTTTTCAAAAATTAAAGTTATGAATTGAATGCAAAAATTACACGAATTAATTTATAAATCTTTTAAAACCACTACCTAATGTTTATAACGACCTGAATAATAATTAATAATATTATTTTTAAAACTAATTCCTAAACTTTCTTATTAAAATAGAATTTCATAAACAAATGGATGGGATTTTATAAATTGTAAAATGTTTTTTATTAAACCATTTTCTAATATCAGAGGACTTTCCATCTCAGTGAGCGATAATAATTAAAAACAAGTGAAAAGTAGTAATAGCGACATGGTCGAACGGGCGAAGTAACGACCACTTTTCTAGCCCTAGCCACTGGTCATTCCCCTTACTTTAATAACCTATTACGACCGGCAAGAGGTGCAAATCTAGAATTTATCCACTTATTTCTTCTAACAACAGTGCTTCTCTAAATTAAACTTTATTTTGTGAGGGAAAAGATTGCTAATCGCACTGGTTAGATTACTCACGCATGAAAGAATGCAGTTGTATGCAATGAATTTATGAAGAAGAATAGGAATTTATTGTTATAGATTTTATAGTAACTATTTTATGAGCTAATATAACAATAAAGAAATAATGATCTTCAATCTGCAAGTAGGTTAATTCGAGATTACCAACAACACGGTAGGCTACAGGAATTTACAATTTTGCAAAATGTCATTAAATGTTTCCAGTTTTAAACTTTCACGATCTTCACGCATTATTATTTATTTTACTTAACGAGACTTAGGTATTATAATTGTGTATACCTAATCACGACGCAATTCTTCTCAGTCGTTATTTGCTTGCCGTACAATTTCTCGCCATTTTCCGCGGTTGGAGGTCATTCTGGCAAATTCGTTGGGGTCCTTCCATGACAGATTTGATCTGGTCAGTCCATCGCATGGCCTTTTACGTGGTCTTATTCCGTTTGCTCGACCCGGTACCACTAGACGCTCCATGGAGTCATCATTAACGCGACCTACGCGATTAACTCCTGTTAGAGTATGTACCTAATAGGTACCTAATATTTCCAGTTTCTTGTGCAGGTTTCCTAGTATTTTTTTAAAGAAAATAGTAAACAACTACGCCGTTAATTGTTTCAATAATCATACACCGAACTTAGTTCATTGTTGTGCGCAGGGATGACCTAATGACATGCTTCGCTATGACCTAAAGGTATTTACACAACAACCCACAACGGCCACAACATGTAGTATTGTGTCATTGTCACATATTTATTTATCCCTACTGCTGAAATCATCGGTTTCACACAGTATCGTAAACATTCATTTATCTTTATATATAGCGATTGGTCAAAACAAATCTACAAAAACCTTCTAACAAAAACGTTAAATCCTGTAGGTGTAGGTTTACCAAACATTAGAGATGAATATAGTTCGTGTCATCCACGATGACGCGCAGATTTGCCAGATCTCACCTTTAATAACATGACAAAGCGAGTCAAGGCACGCGTCTTCGTGAATGACACGATCTATAGAGTCCCCATTAGCAAAGAGAATTTCAAATTAGTTTGTCGTAAATATCAGATGGCTATCAATGAAATATCAAGAATCTTTATTAGAGTGTATGTTTATTTAGTCACCTGCAATAATTTACGGGCTAAATATACATATAGGACATAGTGAGCAACTTTTACCAACGCCAAAAACGCGAAAAAAAATTACTGTCCAATAGAAAATGTCAAGGTCAGGCAGCCAGAATGTATGAAACAGTCAATTTATTTTCGCGATTTGGGGGTATGTCCCATAGTAAAAGTTGCTTAGTATGACCTATATGTATATTTAGCCCGTAAATTATTGCAGGTGACTAAATAAATACCCTGTATAGGTTCTTGACCTCATAGAAACGACAGAGCTTTTTACTAGAAGACTTTTTTTTCTAAGTTTAATAACAAACAGCCTAGATGTCCAACCCTGATTTAAGAAATACCTAGATCGCATTTTAGGGAATCTCAGTAAAGACCAAAATATGGGGGTAATGCCCATACCTTAGCAGTTTGTAAGGAGAATAACAAGACAAATCGGTTCAATAACATATTAGGTGTAGAAAAAAAAAAGATATGCCTAGCACAGCTTGACTGTGGAATAAACTGTCGCTTCCGGTATGTCCGGACGTATATAGCCAGCAACGCACTTGTAACCCCTCTGGTGTTACAGGTGTCCATGAGCGACGGTAATTGCTTCATCAAACGATTTGTCTGCTCGTTTGCCGCCTATATCATAAAAAACCCACTTGAGTGATCGCATCATCGCACAATCGAAATCACTAGGAGAAAGCTCAAAATATCTATAAGAGTCCTGAAATTCGGTATGTACTTATGGTAATAAAAAGGTCCACTTTCCATGTCGACACAATTTGATGTTTGGGCACCTTTGAGGAACCGCTGCCAGCCGCCATCTTAGATAATGTGAATGTATATTGTCCTGGAGAAATCCACCTTTTACTATAAACCTACGCACTCGCGAATTTCTTACCGGCGGCTCTTCGAGGTACCCAAACATCAAATGGTGTGGACGTGAAAAAGAGACACTTGATTAACATAAATACCAAATTTAAAGTTTTCTAGAGATTTCGAGTTTTGTATTATTTCGATTGTGCTATGACGCAGCACGATGATGACTCCTCAACCAAAGTAAATGTTTTGATGTCAATCGTAATAAGTAGCGCGCGGATCAATGGCGGTTGTATAATCGCCGATAAATCAATGTTCCGCCAACGGCCGACTTTTCTTTTTTAATTCCACTTTCGACGTGTTTCACGGCTTCTAATTGTTGGTTTTGTTTTACAAACGTGTTGTATCGTTGGGTTAAGAAAGTGAGGGTTAACAAACAACTCATGATACCGATAGGTATCTATAAAGCAACTAACGCCTATAAGTATGTAAAATAGGCTCGAATAGCGTGCGATAATACATTACGAGTATTTTTGTTCTAAATTCACATTAACCTTTTTCTTACTCATCGTATTGTGTGTTACTTTTCTTTTGTTGAATTAAGGGTAACTCACACTAGAACAGTGCAGGTCCGGGCCGAGGCTTCCTTTTCTATATCTTCATCACGTGATCACCGATCACCCGTCATAGAAAATTAAACCTCAGCCCGGAACCAACCCCCGGGACCTACCGCGAAAAGCGAAATTCGCATTGCGGGGATCTTTCTCTTTTACTCTCATTAAGACGTAATTAGCTCGTAATTCAAGCTCGTACGGTTGTCTTCTTGTGCAAAAAAAATTACAAAACGGTATACACAAATTCTGGAAAAAAAGTATCTATCACCAGTTTTCAAACACGGGCAACATTAATCACTGCCAAGTTTGACGTTTCATTATTTTTTGTTTGTTTTAAAATTGACATGACTGAAGAAAATAAATAGTTTTAATTTGTTAATTATGTAGGTAAATTATGTTGACATCGAAACACAAAAGAAGAATTAGGACAACTTTAAACGCGTAAGGCGGTATACATTTTACAGGTGCAGTGAAATTTCAACAATAGTTACTCTTAAATGCCTCATGATTGGTGTCGTACCATAATAACCTTAGGCACTATACGTAGGTAGTACTTGTAAGTAGTTTTCAAGTCAAGCAAGTCCTTGAAGGGTGTGGTTTTCCTTTCCAAGTTATGTCTTTATGTTTAAATTACTAAGACTAGATTTTGTCAAATATCCGATGCTCTGGTAATCGCCAGGAGAGTCGAGGTTAATTATTACTAGCTGTATGTAATTGCACGATTTCTATAGTACACTAAATTGTATTTATATGTAAATTCCATGTTGACGTTTAAAACTGCCCTTGTGGCCTATTTGTTGAATAAATGTTGAAATTGAAGAAGTTGAAGCACTAATACCCAAAATTAGACAAATTAAAAGCATCTAAGAAACGTTTATATTATTAGGGATGTGGCGAACCTAAAGCCGGCGTGGACTGTACTAACGGCCCGATTCAAAGAATGCTTAAGACACGTTTAAGATCCTGGAAAGATCTTTAAAAGATCGATAACTAAACGACATACCAAAATTGACATTTATTTGATTTATTTCGATTCCGCTGTGATCCCAATAAGATCTACCTATCTACGATATATCTACGTCAAAATGACATTGGTTGCCCGAATCGAGCTGCTTCTGTCAATTATGCGACTTACACACGATATCTAAATGAGAACTTATCTAAACCAGAACTTATCGTTATCGTATTTCATTCTTCGAATCAGGCCGCTATTCTAAATGTGGTATTAATTCAAGTGTTTTTTTCTTACCGGTGATAATGTGGATTCTCAGCTTGCAGATGCCTCTGCTGGTGACCCGCCGATATGTACTTATTGTCTATATTGCACTTTATGTTTTTTAACTAAAATTAAATAATCACGGTAAAGTTATAATGGACGTTTTTTTTATATTGTTAATACTTTTAGGGGCCTCGGTTAGTAGCCGTGTCATTTCAAATGAGTTAGCATATTATGAGTTTAATTAAAAGCCTTTAATTGTATAGAGGTTGAATACTAAACAAGGGGTAAGGTTACATAAGATCGAAATATCGATGTTAAATCAGGGGCGTATCTTTTACGACAAAAAATATACCTAATTAGTATGAGAAGAATAAGTTGAGCAATCGAGTTTTTAGGGTTCCGTAGCCAAATGGCAAAAAACGGAACCCTTATAGATTTTTATACTATGTCGGTGGCAAACAAGTATACGGCCCGCCTGATGGTAAGCAGTCTCCTAGAGAGTAGGTAGAGTTATTAATGAGACCGCAAATAATTGCAAACACCGCGCGGTACGCCTAAATTCGCGGTTTGACCTCAAAATTAAAATTTAACGACGATTCCTAACAATCAAGACTTTATAACCATCTAGCTGAGTTATATACATAGGTACATACTTATATTCAAGTAAACAAATCGTTATCTTATTAAATGAATGCACACATTTTATAAATTGTGGCGCTCCACGGATTAAGGTACCTTATGGCGGTTGGGACTTACGTCGCGAGGAACCACATCAGTATTTGAGCGTCATTAATAATAGCGTAAGCGCCAACCGCCATAAGGTACCTTTACGCGTGGAACGTCGCAATTGTTTAGTAGGTATACCCACAACCACGTACGTTACCAGAGTTTGATATTAGGGCGTATTCCCTTTGTCCCCGCCGGGCGCAGATGGGAATGGGGGGGGGGGGGGGGGGGGGGGGGTTAGGGTCGGCAACGCGCATGTAACTCCTCTGGAGTTGCAGGCGTACATAGGCTACGGAGGCTGCTTACCATCAGGCGGGCCGTATGCTTGTTTGCCACCGACGTAGTATAAAAAAAATAAAAAAAATGGGAATTGGCGCTTCATAAAAACATTAAATTACATTAAATACTAAGTAAAAGGTAGTATTATCATATCATATTATCAGTATTATAAATCCGCACCACGTGACCGTCGCCATACATGAGCCGGGGACAAATGCTAATTAGCAGGAGTATCATTTTGACGTACGAACGCGATCGTCTTCAAGGATGCTCGGAACATACCACCGGTTACCATTCGCTGTAATTCTTTCTAAGAATACTGCCGGCGTGCAATAGTGAAGCTTGCTTGGCGGCTAATAGGTATTTGAACAGTTGACAGTATGAAATTAGTACCTGTGAATGTTTGAACCCACTTAAAACTCATTTTTTTTGTACTCATCGACTGTAAGTGATAGTTCAATTATGAAAAGACACTAACGCGCGACTATTTCATGAATAATAATATATTACTTGTAGTATATTTTTCAAACTCGATGGGTACGCTGACAGGTCTTTTCAATACAATTTTGCGAGATTTAGCGTTTTAAGGTTGTAAATTATATGAAGATGACTGTCACTCTACCCATCAAGATTGAAAAATACTATATGCACGTGTTAAGGTCTTTTGAGGTTACTGAGATACTTACCTAATTTCCTTTATTTTTTTAGGTTTAATAGTAGAAAATGTATTATTTTAGATGACTCGTAGCAAAAGTATTGTATACAATAGTGAGATAATCAATCTTTTCAATTTCGTACCTTCATTAAGCCACTCAGCAAGCCGCGTGGCCTAAACACGGTACTCGCCTGAAAAGTATTATAGTATTATATCACGATTGTATAAAATACTTAGTTCTCTTGTTGACACTGACTGTGTTGTAAAGTAAAATTGACTTTTTTTCTCAATAAATCAATACTAAGTATATTATGTGCTGATAATACAATGATATGATAATCACCTTGCAGGTGGCGCATCTTTGGAAATTGCATATGGAATTGCTACACTTTACGTAACATCAAATGTGCATCAAATATGTTGGTAGTGATGTAATGGTAATAACAAATCCAAGTTTTCCACCTCGAAAGCCCTTGGGATCATTGTAAAGTACATGAAAATCCATTAAATTTTAGGGTTTTTTCACTTTTTGTAATTTTTTTCCACTAAGAACCGGAATAAGGCAAAAGTCACTATGCACACTTTTAAGAAGATTATATTTGAAATTAATTAACTATAATTTAGTCTCAGTAAGCCAAGGAGTTTCTAAGATACGGTCAAAGGTTTGCAATATTTTAAAATTCAAAATTCAAAAATTATTCTGCCTCAGGCCTCAAGGGCTCTTTTACAAGTCAATACAACATTTATAGTAACATCATATAGTGACATGAAAAATACATAACAACATTTATAAATACAACAGCCAATACCTGGGTAAACATTACATTATATTAATCTTAAAATAAATAATTACTACAATACAATAGAGATGTATAGTCTCTATGGTTAAAAACACATTAAATCTGGAGATGTAAAAGGTCCCCAATGTCAGAGTACTAATACTAATAAAATTAGGAGGTGTAAAGTCTCTCCAAGTGTCAAAATTAAATTTATACTAAATAAATAAACCGCGTCTGGACTTTTGAACTAACTGTAACTGCAAAAAAGGTTGTACCAGCAGTTGTGGTTGCAGGAAAGCAGGACTCAAATGCTCAGCATGTGTGCCGTCTTTGAAAAACAATTCATTGATAATCCACCATCAAATGACAATTTCGACCGGCCTGATCAGGTTGACGAAAAAATGTTACCGCACACGCTGGCCCCAAAAGGAGTGCTGTGGATTCATTTATATATATATATATATATATTGTTTAATTTGTTTTTGCTGTTGCAATTGAAACACCGCTCACAATCTCTCTGCTTAGACTTAAGGTTGACTGGTAGAGAATGCCTGGTGGCATTAAGTCCG
This sequence comes from Cydia pomonella, assembly GCF_033807575.1. Classification (NCBI taxonomy): domain Eukaryota; kingdom Metazoa; phylum Arthropoda; class Insecta; order Lepidoptera; family Tortricidae; genus Cydia; species Cydia pomonella. The sequence continues at coordinate 16,560,671 of NC_084718.1, read as the reverse complement.
CCTTTTGTACTGTAAGATTTTTTTAAATCTTTTGTGCAATAAAGATTAAATAAATAAATAAATAATACCTTTTACTAATTAATGTAATTATTATAATAGTTTTTCAATCCCACCATTGTTTGGTCCCTAAAACTCATTATTTTTCTCAATACTAATTTCACGGTCATTATACGCTCAGCCGTGCCGACTTTCTTCTTGGCATATAAATTAAACACTTCAATAGACAATGCTGCTTCACTTAAAAACAGTTTACGTTTTACGTAATATTTATCTACTACAGTTAGAAAGGGAGGTACATAGGTACTATTTTTGTGTTCATTTAAATTACCTCTGGTGAAAAGTAGTTTTACGTTTTGTCGGCTCCGAGGTAGGATTTATCAATTTACCCCTGAACCATCGAAAGTATCAAAACAACACCATTCAGCCAAAAATCTGAGAGAGGGCCTACTGCGAAACTCAAAATTGTGTTATCTGCTTCTCTGTCACTCTTGCGTATTCGAGTGTTAAAGAGGCAGATAACGATTTTTTATTTATTCCTCCGATCCGTCTGCGCACACGATAGTCCCGCCGCGCACGCAACAACGGTATTCAGCGTACGCACAGCCATCGATTCCGTGTGTGTTTCTGATTGTATGCCGTCAATGTCAGTAGTTAGATAAAATGGTATTAATGCAGAACGAACGAACACATGTCAGTTACACAAAGATAACAGTATTTACAGTGTTTGCATTCTTCCGGAGAAATGCGTAGTGCGTAATAAGTAAATAAATTACCTGTGTAAAGCTATGTATAGACAGACTAGAAAAGAAAAGACTTAAAAATTCGAGTACTACTTATTAAGTACTACTATCCTTCTGATTGTATGCCGCCACTAATATCTTGCCGCCCTAGGCCCGGGCCTACTCGAGCCTCACCTCAGGGCATATCCGCCACTGAGTTCCAAGTTATTTCAGTAGAGCGTAACTCCTATGGTGTAAATGATGAGTTTATATAAAACTAACGACTTATTGTCATTTGTGGCCGTAAGGATGTCTACGTACTTATGTAGAAGAGGCCTTTAAAGCCGACCACTGAGTAACAGGCCGCCGGACGATATCGACCTGTCAGAACAAAAATTTGACAGTTCCGAACTGACTTAACGGACCCAGAGGTCGTGGATCTATTCGAATGGCGAACCAAATAGCGGGGGGCATCTTTCCCTTTTACTCCAATTAAGCCGTAATTAGAGTGACAGAGAAAGATGCTCGCAATTTGCGAACTTCGGTGTTCGCGCCAGGCCCTCTGATCTCTTATACCTGATAATACGGGAGCGCTCGTCGAATCTCCGCGCAAACCAGATAAACGTAACCTGGAGATACTTAACAAATATACGTGATCAGAGTACTTCAATACTGGTTAGTGTGGCTTGGACTCGGCCATGGTAGTGAGCGATTGCAACATAAGATGATTGGAGACAGCACGCTATGCCGTCGCCACGGATGTTGGCACTGCTTTAACATGTATGATTACTACAGCTTGTTAATGACAGAGGAGGCACTTGACAGAAAAAACGCGGAAACTGTAATGAATTAAATTGACTTTGAATTGAATTGTAACTATACGCCATAAACGTAACTTTGAGACACGTGCCGCTGAGGGTTGCCTAGTGGAAGTTAGTGATTTTTTTAAACCTGCCCTCTAATTATATCGATAAGATTTATTTTATACTACGTTGGTGGCCAACAAGCATACGGCCCGCCTGATGGTAAGCAGTCTCCGTAACCTATGTACGTCTGCAACTAACTAAGATAACTCATTTAGACCAAGTGTTTGTTAGAGCGTTGGTTAGAATATATAACTTTTAATGTTTTAATCCGTACCGTGCTTAACTATGTTTTCTCCAAGGTGTATTTTAAATGCAGTTCAGCCGCACTTCTTCCCTATTATACGCGTAATAAGGATTTGAGTTATTGTATTGGAATTAGTTCATATATTTACATGATTGTAAAAAAATATACAGGTAGTTTTGACAACAAAACTTGCGTGAAACTCCGATATAATAAGTATATTGAAACATGAGTGACCATCTTTAAGATATTTGATATACCTAAAGGTAGTATAGCTAATACGTAGACGAAGCATAAGTATAGGTGATCTACACGAATAAAAAACAAATTTATCCCTATCCGACTTCGAACGAATGAAGTAGGTGTGCACGGTTTACGAGGGTTGCCTTAGTTAGCAATAGAGATAGGGCTAGTCACTCTGAGCGATATTTTCCTATAGTCCTTATAAGGGAATCAACCGGCGCGGCAGTTTCGCGCCCAACTGGTAACGCTGTTTAACGCGTAAGCTATGATCATGTTTAATATCAGTACCCAACACTTAGAACTTCAATGTAAAGCACTTATTTAATATTTAACTCTGCGGATACACTTTCATTTAATGACAGGTGTTTGGAAACAGAGGTTTTAATGTTTTTGCGTGTAATAAGTATAATGCAAGTACGTACGAGGTACGAGCAAATAATAACACTTATCGTTACACGCGACACGTAATCTGAGGAGCAACGTAATTTTTGAGCCGGACATAGCCTTTATTTTCACACTTTTTAACAATTGTTCATCAAAGATATTGATTTTATTTCGGATTTTAGTCTAAATCTGATTTTCGCTTCGGAATTGTTGTTTCTGATTTTATTATATAAGTCAAAAATACATTCTATGTGTATACCCTTAAAAATCAGTATCTACCTTTTGGAAAATTTGGTATTCACTGTCGAAGTTTTATTTGAGTCAGCGAGATTCTGACCTGGACGGCGGCTGAATATGTTCCTTCGAGCCGGAGCTTTCTCAACAAAGTATATAGTCAATATGTACAATGTACAGTAAACATCAGACATCGCTTTTTCCCTCAGTCTGTTATCTGTAGGTCGCGGTACTTAGTAAATGGAAATGTTACAACTACATAAAAATCATCAGAAGGCTTACCGCGAACCACGTTCGACGTGTTGCCTCCCTGTCACACTTACGTACGAATGTACAAGTGCGTCAGAGAGGCAACACGTCGAACGTGGTTCGCGGTAGGCCCTCAGCTCTTACGTTGAAAGTCCATTTCATCCTTCCATTTACATAACATCCTCTATTACCTATGGGCAACTTTTCTAATTCATGTAAATTCATACTACATATCTCTATGGGTTTCTATACTTCACAAAGGTACGTATATGGAAACGAGGAACTAATAACTATAAATAACGGAAAGTATCTTAAATTTCGGAAAAGCACTTGCAACCCCTCTGGTGTTACAGGTGTCCATGGGCAACGGTAATTGCTTACCATCATGCAACTCATATCTATTTGCCAACAAGGTGTTGCAGCCATAAGAAGACAATGGAGTTGGCAACTGTTAAAGGTTATTAACAGATGGCGCCAGCATAGGTTTTACCTGTGTCTAGTTTTGTTCTATGAGATTTGGCTTAAAGGTCTGACACCTAGGCTATAATAAAGGGTCTTGACAGACAGACGGACGGACGGACAACAAAGTGATCCTATAGTGGTTCCGTTTTTTTCCTTTTGAAGTACGGAACCCTAAAGAAAAGGATTTGACACTATTCGTAGGATTGACAGGTAAAACCTATATTAGCACTAGCGCCATCTATAAAAACCTTTAACAATTACTAACTCCAACCGGCCATTAGAAATCGCCCCTATTGATAACCGACAACGTGGTGACTTTTGGCTAAAATCTTCACATTTTTATAGCTGTAATTAGTATGCCAAGTGCTGCCAACCTAACCACAGGCTGTTCACCGTTTCCCATGTCGAACCAGCAAAAAAGCATTACATAAAGAGCTCTATCGAGTCTATGGGAAGCGGGCTTTTTACGGACGGTTACAATTTATTGTGATTCTATTTCATTCTTGATATTTATGAATTGAACCCTATGCAAACAAAGATCATAGTTAGCATGGTTATGTTTATTTTACCATCTAATGAAAGAATTCCTATGTTGAACTTATAATAAAGCTCAACCTTGTTAACTCACTTAAGAATTTATTATTCTAAAAAAATAAGAATTCACTTAAATAGATCGAGAAATAGGTACAAACATAATATACATTATTTAGAGTGTACGAATAGCTTAAAATATATTCTAAAACTAAACAAAGCAACTTATTTTTTTTTTAAGAAAAAAGTAGGTATACGTACAGTGTGAATCGGCAACTGGTAAACCAGTAAATACAGGTACGTTCGGGCTAGACAACTTATAATTACCTTTTCCTGAGAAAATTTCGTACTAGATATATTATGAAGAATTTCTTAGAGAATGTATGGACTGTGTACGTAAAATATTCTATTTATTTTAAACTGTCATACTGTTATATTATGGTGTTTTCCAATTTGTTTTTGCTCCAGCGATAGCGATAAAATGGTATTCAGTATTTATTTCTTGCAAGCCATGTTCGATAGCTTCCAAATGCATCGTTTATCTTCTTATAAATAAATACACAGGTAAAATTAAATCTGGACAGCAAGTTTCATTTTCATCCACCCCTCTATAAACTGAAGAGTATTTTAAATCCCAGTATTATTGAAGCATTCGCGATATGTATCTCCTAATAGATAAAATTACGGAGCTTAATGTGCTATTAACATAGCTATTTAAATGAAGGAAAGCATATTCCAATCGCTCACCGAACTCATGTCGAGCTCTCGTGGAAACCAGAAGGTTGGTTGATGATAGTAAGTACTTTCGGACTTACTTACATAATTTCTTATGGTCACGGTGATAGACAAAAGCGCAACTACTTCGGTATCTAACTGCGTTCTTCATTTCGATTATTACGGATAAAAGAATAAGATATGCTTTATTTGTAAACGCAAGCATAGAAGAGAAGTAAACAAAAAAGGTTTATGGCTACCTCCAGTATGACACTGACATTCGCAAGTGTGAGCGTAACTAAGGTTGACTCACGCTACACAGGGGCAGGGCCGGGCCGGAGCTTCCGGCGCTTCGTTTTCTATGGAAAGCATTACGTCATCACCGGAGCTCTGTAGTGGCCCGGTGCGGGCTCGGACCGGAGACTAGCCGGTCATGCTATGAGCAAAAATCGGACTTCCCGGAGCCTCCGGGCCACCCGGTGACTCAATTCTTCCTTTCGGGTGATATTCCACTAGTCTAAGATCTTTGTCCAATGTGCATTGCGTCTCACTCTCTCATTAAGCAAAATGTCAGACGCAAATACACATTGGACCAAGATGAATAACCAGAATACCACCCTTCGCAATGTGCATGCTCGGATGTGTCGGTATATATTTGCCAAAATAAGAAGGTTACAAAACGTCATAAATTTGTTTGTTAAATATGGATGATATAGCCAATACATTACTTGGTCGGGTTATATTTTACTCGGCGCAGAGAGAAGTTAATTAACAATGACTGCCAATCTCTATATGAAACCAAATTTCTGTAAATAAAGCTACACAATTCTGCATATTGCCGGTTTTGTGGAAAGCAATAAAAAAATAGTACTTATATTTATTTTAGTCACGCTGGCTCCACATTTTACTTGAGATAGTTGATAGCGCCAGACAAGTTGCCTAAGAATTTGTTACCAATTTTAATAGTAAATGAAGTGGAATAAAAAAATGTTCAGAAGAAGCAGAGCTTTAAGAACTAAATACTGCCGTTTCGTACATATTGTCGGATTATCATATTATTGACAATGAAATAAATTATATAACAAAAGAATAACGTACTATAAGTATATATAAGTCGTTACGTAGCCGCCTGTTGTCTGCCTCTACATTTAATCAATTGTTTGTTTTTTATTTTCTTTTGTATCTTTTTACTGAGGTGTTCCAATAAAGAGTATTCTATTTATACATCTATCTATCTATCTATCTACGCAAGGTTTATTACAAGCGACTTAGTTAAGTATTTATTTGATCTATATATATTTCCCGAACAACGCGGTATCCGTGAAGATTCAGTCTTTACAGGCGCGGATACAAGATTTGGCTTAGGGGGGGGGGGCATTTTGAGAAAATCATATATTTTTGCACAGAAAATAAAATTTACTCAATTTAGTAATGTGAGAGCCAGGGTTTTAGGGGGGGGCCATTGCCCCTATGGCCCCCCCCTTGTATCCGCGCCTGAGTCTTTATTATTTACTTTTCCATGTTAGGTGTTACTACATGAAAGTCGCGACGGTCGCAACACGGGCGACTCGGATATATACGTCAAAATTATATAAGTTGCATAATGTCTTGATTTATTTTGTGAAATACGGAGGTGTTGCGGAAATGTAATTTAGTCGGATTATATTAAATGAGATATCTAGTAATGTTACTGCTTGTAAAAAATATTCATTAATGAGCATGTAGGTTATAAATTAATATAAATATACTAATTTTTTCTCATATTCCCACGTATTACTTTTCATTTCGTACGAAGTTATATATAATGAAATATCTCGTTAATAAATTTGTAGATTACGGGAAACTATTTCTTTTACTTAAATTAAAGTCCAACTGATCTTCTGTAAATCTGCCTGCAGAGAGTACGAACATCATATTTCAGTGCAGTTATTGAATTACTCATAAAGGTGCCTATATTTCATTTGCAATCAGTCGTTGGCGATATTATTGCTAGCTGCTCGCGTACGATGCATTCTCCTGAAATAGATAGGCCATACATTTTTTCAGGCTGTAGAGAGCAGCACTAGCATGTATTATAAACCTGAGAGTAACTTATGCATACTATGCCTTAAACAGTTTTTTGACAAGTTTTCACTACGGCATTGATGCATCAAGGCGTTTTGGTTACAGATGGTCTAACGCGAAACGAAATTTCGTTACCTATCTGCCTCTCTGTCTATCGAATATGCAAGAATGATGGAGGCAGAAACCACAATTTAGATTTTCCATTTCGCGGTAGGCCCCGTGTGCGTTAGTAACGCCCTCTACGCAGAGTTTTGCGTAATAATCCCTATTTTATGCCTATTATTACTGTAACTACTGAAATAATACAATAATACTCTTCGTATGTTTTATTGTTCTTAAATTAATGATTAAGACGTGGAACGCATAATTTCGTCAGGGGGAAGGGGAAGCCTATGTGCCTCTCTTTCGCACAAAGAAAGATCGCGCAGTGATAGAGAGGCGAATAGATGAACTAATGAAGTGGTTCGCGGTTATAGCCCTTACTGTATTGTAGTATCGTAAGTGTCAGGATGTCAGGACCATGATAGCTATTTATAACGATATAAATAGCTATCATGGTCCTGACATCCTGACGCTTACTCCCAGTTTTAGTACCTTTTTTGTATTATTTGGTACATGACATCAAAAAAAATGTACCTCGCTAAAAATCGAGAAATATTGAAAATAATGTGGTCAAAAAAGTTACAGTTAGAATAAACTTTGTATGTGCACAGTGGTGCAGCCACTCAATGTGAACCGGGCCTTCAATATAGTTCAACAGTTAATATTTTTGGCTAAAACAGTTATGTATTTTAGAGAAGTGGAAGTCTTGAGCGTTTCGGGGGTTTGAAGACACGAGGGTTAAACAATTTTTTCTAACGGCTGAAACACAACATTTTTTATAGTACATATGGTACTACTTTACCGCACTAGGGCGTTAATTAGCACTTTACGCGCCTATGTCGAAAATTTAAAGTGCCATATGTACTGTAAAACGTTGTATATGTGCGAATAGATAATTGGCAACTCGTTTCGATTTAAAACACTCCTTTCGATCGTGTTTTAATTTACTGCCACTGGTTGTGAATAATTGAACTCGTTATGAATTAATGTATAATTACCACACCAACGCCAAAAATTATTTAAACTTCAAAATCATCACAAGTCGTCGTCGTCGTTAATTTTACATTCCTAGGTGATAAAATATTTCAAAATTTGAATGATTAAATTACTTTGCATTTCTTGTGAATAAAATGTAAGTAACTTTCCCATCCGTTTTTAAAGAATAACGGCAATACATGCGAAAGACCGACTATGACTGTTAACCACCGAATCCCAGCGCTCAAAATGTATTCCACTGATGTCATGCTTAAAACAATCCAACATTTTGAGAATAATATGGTTAGTTATAATTTTTTACCCCTCTCATTTCTTGAAAATATAAGTAATTATGTTGAAACTCAGTAAGAGTTGCTGGAGAGATGCTATCTAGCAACCCTTACTGGACTTGTACTCCCTAACTATAGAGCTATTTTTTAATAAGTAAAAAGAAATGCAAAAAAGCAGTTACTTCTTTTACAGTCAAATATCCATTAACTTTATAACTTTTTAATATTTTGTGTTCTACGTTGTATCGATATATGTGTACCCGAAGTCGATAAATGAGAACTCTCTATGACAGTTCAAGAATGCCACAATAATTCCGGTCTCTGTTAATAATAGTTTGCCACCTTATTAACGTGCATTTTTACATATCAAACAAAAAATAAATAAAAAATATTGAATGTGGATACATTCATCCTCCTTAGACGTGGCTGCTACAGTCTTCACGATTTTATTTGCCGTGTGATCATCGCTTTCCAGTTGCAGCTTGGTGCCATCGAGGAATGTCCATAGTATATGAAAAAAGAAAAATGTTTATAATACCATTCATTGTATCACAATATCGACTAAGTACTACTAGAGGGCACCTTTAACCTTATTTTGGCAATGTTAAATATCCTTACAATTGTCTATTAATGATAGTTTTCAGTAAGTAGCTCATAATTGGGTAGTTTCTCATCTACACCCTAAATTCATCCAACGAAATAAAATGTTCCGTAGGGTATACATGGTGGCCTATTTAGATCGTTCAGTATGGGAAAGTTTGAAACTATAACACATACGAAGATCTGTTCCTAGGAATCATGCCATCGATTTTCTATATATAAAGACGGGCCAATAACACCTGCTTTGTATCTACTGTTTTATTTTTGAAGATTCTATACCTATGTTATAATTATCACCTACTAAGTTTTTGAAATTAACAAAACTAAAGCTATTTTAGTCTAACAAGCATATTGTTATACTTTCTCTTTCACATATGTAAACTATTGAATGAAAAACAATAGCCCATAGGTAAGCCCATATAATATACCTAAGCCCTAACTCGTAAAATACTTGTCAAGGAGAAGTTATATTCTAATCTTCATGAACACGTTTCACCAAATAGCACTGTTTAAATGTAAATATAAAAATATACTATATGTAAAATATTTGAAGAGTTTCATCCATTATTCCTGGGATCCATTATCAGAAATAGATCTTGACTAAAATGAAGCTTAAAAAATAACTTGCAGAACAATCTCAACGAAGAAGATATCGCCAAACGTGAAATACGCGTAGTTGAGGTGTTCCGTCTGGTCTTCATCAGCAGTTCCACTTAATTAAATGTCACTCACTTTTTTAATGTAAATGCTTGATTTGTTGATACAACAACAAATATATACAGGGTGTTTATTTAGTCACCTGCAAATAATTTACGAGGTGAATAAATTACGAGGTCATACATTCCTTTGTACATCTCTACAAATCTTATGATATGAGCTCTGTTCATGGGTTCTGCTCGTTTGCCTCCTATATTTAAAAAAATACTTCTACTTAACATAACGCCATTCCTTTGTACATCTCTATAAATCTTCTGATACGAGATCTGTTCCTGGGCTCTGATCTTATGCCTCCTATATTTAAAAAAATACTTCTACTTAACATAGCGCCATTTCTATGTACATATCTACAAATCTTAAGATACGACCTCTGTTCATGGGCTCTGCTCGTTTGCCTCCTTTATTTAAAAAAATACTTCTGCTTAACATAACGCCATTCCTTTGTACATCTCTACAAATCTTATGATATGAGCTCTGTTCATGGGTTCTGCTCGTTTGCCTCCTATATTAAAAAAAATACTTCTACTTAACATAACGCCATTCCTTTGTACATCTCTTTAAATCTTCTGATACGAGCTCTGTTCGTGGGCTCTGCTCGTTTGCCCCCTATATTAAAAAAAAAAAAATCTACTTAACATAGTGCCATTTCTTTGTACATATCTACTTATCCTATGATACAACCTCTGTTCATGGGCTCTGCTCATTTGCCCCTATATTTAAAAAAAATACTTCTACTTAACATAGCGCCATTTCTATGTACATATCTACAAATCTTATGATACGACCTCTGTTCATGGGCTCTGCTCGTTTGCCTCCTGTTTTTTAAAAAAACTTCTACTTAACATAACGCCATTCCTTTGTACATCTCTACAAATCTTATGATATGAGCTCTGTTCATGGGTTCTGCTCGTTTGCCTCCTATATTAAAAAAAATACTTCTACTTAACATAACGCCATTCTTTTGTACATCTCTATAAATCTTCTGATACGAGCTCTGTTCGTGGGCTTTGTTCGTTTGCCTCCTATATTAAAAAAAAATTCTACTTAACATAGTGCCATTTCTTTGTACATATCTACTTATCCTATGATACAACCTCTGTTCATGGGCTCTGCTCATTTGCCTCCTATATTAAAAAAATACTTCTACTTAACATAGCGCCATTTCTATGTACATATCTACAAATCTTATGATACGACCTCTGTTCATGGGCTCTGCTCGTTTGCCTCCTGTATTTAAAAAAATACTTCTACTTAACATAACGCCATTCCTTTGTACATCTCTACAAATCTTATGATATGAGCTCTGTTCATGGGTTCTGCTCGTTTGCCTCCTATATTAAAAAAAATACTTCTACTTAACATAACGCCATTCCTTTGTACATCTCTATAAATCTTCTGATACCAGCTCTGTTCGTGGGCTCTGCTCGTTTGCCTCCTATATTAAAAAAAATAAATTCTACTTAACATAGTGCCATTTCTTTGTACATATCTACTTATCCTATGATACAACCTCTGTTCATGGGCTCTGCTCATTTGCCTCCTATATTTAAAAAAAAAATACTTCTACTTAACATAGCGCCATTTCTATGTACATATCTACAAATCTTAAGATACGACCTCTGTTCATGGGCTCTGCTCGTTTGCCTCCTGTATTTAAAAAATACTTCTACTTAACATAACGCCATTCCTTTGTACATCTCTACAAATCTTATGATATGAGCTCTGTTCATGGGTTCTGCTCGTTTGCCTCCTATATTAAAAAAAAAAATACTTCTACTTAACATAACGCCATTCCTTTGTACATCTCTATAAATCTTCTGATACGAGCTCTGTTCGTGGGCACTGCTCGTTTGCCTCATATATTAAAAAAAAATCTACTTAACATAGTGCCATTTCTTTGTACATATCTACTTATCCTATGATATAACCTCTGTTCATGGGCTCTGCTCATTTGCCTCCTATATTTAAAAAAAAACTTCTACTTAACATAGCGCCATTTCTATGTACATATCTACAAATCTTATGATACGAACTCTGTTCACGAGTTCTGCTCGTTTAGCTCCTACTTAAAAAAAATCGATTCTACTTAACATAGCGCTGTTTCTTTGTACATATCTACCAATTCTATGATAAGAGTATGACCTCTGTTCATGGGCTCTGCTCGTTTGCCTACTATATAAAAAAAATCTACTTAACATACCGCTGTTTCTTTGTACATATATATCTACTTATCCTATGATAGGTACGACCTCTGTTCATGGGCTTTCCTCATTTGCCTCCTATATTTAAATAATACCAGACAAATGCGAGCCGGACTCGCCCATCTAGGGTACCGTAGTTTTTAGTATTTGTTGTTATTGCGGCAACAGTAATACATCATCTGTGAAAATATCAACTAACTATCACGGTTTACGAGATACAGCCTGGTGACAGACGGAGAGACGTACTGACAGCGGAGTCTTAGTAATAGGCTCCCGTTTTACCCTTTGGGTACTGAACCCTAAAAAGGAACTTTTACTTATCATAGCGCTCTTTTTGGATATACTGTATAGTAATATTGAATTTACTGCTCTTCTGACCTATTTCGGTACCTTTTATGTACTTAGTACTTACCTACATACATATTAAGGTTATACAACTATTATTTCTAGAATCAAAAAATCAATACAAACAAACCTACGTAATATACACGTATTTTAAAAACATAATCCTCGAAACTCGAAAGCTCCTCTTTTTGTAAATGCAATGCAATTAAAACGCATTAAACTTAATCATGACGTCACGATCAAGTATCATTTAATAAGGGGCGTTTCGTGCGTAGATAACGATTGTCAGATTTGACTCTCATTTCTAACTTTTGTATTGCTTCAATGTTATGGGTCCCATAAAGACATGTTTCTTTTATAAAAACTTATTATCTAGCCTAGCCTTTTGGCAGTATTTTCTCGAGCTTTACGCAGTTGATTGAGGAAGCTGCCATACAAGACAAAAGCATTTTCAAAGCGACTTTCTCTTAGAACACCCCATCTATCCGTCTATCTATCATAATTTATTTCAGGCAACTAGCGGCCCATAGATAAATACCTTAAGATTAGCATACACATTATAAAAATATATTTTAAAACTAAATACTACAAATCACATTATTTTACTGCGGCATGAAACTATTTATCATAAGACATACCCTTTGAGACTGTCTACCCATTGTTTTTGTATATGACAGCTACACATCCTTTCAGCAATGGCTTTTAGGAACTGCAAACTAATAATCTATGGCCCGCTGATTTTACCAGTGCAATCAGTCAACTTCGGGCAGCTTGTGGCATGCAGTTGGGGAGTAACGATCTCACGTACCCGAGTGTTCCTAGGGAGTTCTGTCATTCGAAGGAGGGTGGGTGGGACAGGATTATCTGCTTCTGGGTTGCCTTGGCCGGCCGGCCAGGGTGGAGTCGTTAGAGCTATAAGTTCCAAGGGTGGAAGTGCAAGACGCGAGTTGGCACAGTGGCTGTTACAGCCACTGGGTTGAAAGCGGTGCACGCCTCTCGATACCCCTGAGCCGCTCACACCAGTGTTACTCTTGAGCCATCCCAGATGTCGCTTTTTGTGTCGTCTGCCGGAAATAAAATTGTATACCGTTTTATTAGGCAGGCGTCTGGTTTTTTATCCCATAGCTCAGTGTTTAGCCCATCGCTTTCACACAATAACCTAGTTTATTTTAGATTCCAACAACTCTCAATAGTCCTTACACTCTGTCGGGCCTGCCTCTGCGTGCGTCCTATGACATGGGCAAGGGCAGCATCAGCTCGGTGTACATCTTACATTTCATGAACGTGTCAAAAGGGCCTCTACGTTAGGTTAGGGCTCGGCGCACGCTTCTCAAAGGTCCGGAATACCATTGTTCCGTGATGGGAAAGACATACAAATTAAAATAATAATAATCGTTAATGCAATGCAGTGCTCTATTTGTCAAAGAAAATAAAATTGTTTCACACTCACAAAACATTCATTCTTATTTTTTCATACATTAAGTATCTTTTTGTAAATAAGATCACAATTTTCTCTCTTGTCAGATTTATTTTACTATTTGAATAACATGACAGCGTCAAATGTCGTAAAAAGTATACAAGTAAAAAGGTTTAAGAAAAGAGTCCGCAACATATTATATATTAGACCTATTAGCAAAGAATATCCTATTAGTACGGTCGCGGAAATTGATTCTTTAGCAACTTGCGGTTCAAGTAAATTTAGCTGTACATACTTATGGTAAGAGCTGTCCATTGTAACGTGACACGTTAACTGCTAAAGAATCAATTTCCTCGACTGTACTTACAAGCTAAGCCTAAAGTGCCATGGCAATTAATGCAAGCTTACGAATAAATACAAAAAGCGGCCAAGTGCGAGTCGGACTCGCGCATGAAGGGTTCCGTACCATTTATGACGTATTAAAAAAAATCTACTTACTAGATCTCGTTCAACATTTTACCACTTTGGACACACATTTTTTCACTTTGGAAGTGTCTCTCGCGCAAACTATTCTTTTTAGAAAAAAATTATATTAGAAACCTCAATATCATTTTTGAAGACCTATCCATAGATACCCCACACGTATGGGTTTGACGAAAAAAAATTTTTTTTTAATTTTATGACGTATTAAAAAAAACTACTCACTAGATCTCGTTCAAACCAATTTTCGTTGGAAGTTTGCATCGTAATGTATATCATATATTTTTTTTAGATTTTTCATTCTGTTATTTTAGAAGTTACAGGGGGGGGGGGACACACTTTTTTTTCACTTTGGAAGGTTCTCTCGCGCAAACTATTCAGTTTAGAAAAAAATAATATTAGAAACATTAATATCATTTTTGAAGACCTATCCATAGATACCCCACATGTATGGGTATGATATATTTTTTTTTTTTTTTAAATTTCATGACGTATTAAAAAAAAACCTACTTACTAGATCTCGTTCAAACCAATTTTCGGTGGAAGTTTACATGGCAATGTATATCATATATTTTTTTTAGATTTTTCATTCTGTTATTTTAGAAGTTACGGGGGGGGGGGACACACATTTTACCACTTTGGAAGTGTCTCGTCGCGCAAACTATTCATTTTAGAAAAAAATTATATTAGAAACCTCAATATCATTTTTGAAGACCTATCCATAGATACCCCACACGTATGGGTTTGATGAAAAAAGATTTTTTGTGTTTCAGTTCTAAGTATGGGGAACCCCCAAAATTTATTGTTTTTTTTTCTATTTTTGTGTGAAAATCTTAATGCGGTTCATAGAATACATCCACTTACTAAGTTTGAACAGTACAGCTCTTATAGTTTCGGAAAAAAGTGGCTGTGACAGAATCGGACAGACAGACGGACATGACGAATCTATAAGGGTTCCGTTTTTTGCCATTTGGCTACGGAACCCTAAAAACCGGACAAGGGCGAGTCGGACTCGCCCAACGTGATTCCGTAATTTTTTTAGTATTTGGTTTTTTATATACTACGTTGGTGGCAAACAAGCATACGGCCCACCTGATGGTAAGTGGAGTCGCGCGCGCGCATTCGATCGTGCCGGGCGGTTTTACGTTTGCGGCAGTTATTGTCCGTAAAAAACAAAAATGACATCGTTAGTGAAGTGCAATCAGTGCAATATCGTAATAGACGAAATGTTATCTTACATCCAAAATAAAATCTCAGTGATAGACAGGGGCACCTTAATTAAAATATGTGTGTCTGCGTTCACCACTGAAGAAATAAAAACGTCAAAGGCGTTATTATTTGAATCGTTACCAACGGATATACGAAAAATAGTGCGTAAAAATAAAGGACAGGAGCAGCGTGATCTGGAAGATATTGTCAATCTAATATTAAAAACGGATCCTGAAGTTTTGCCGGTGTTTGTGGCCAGAAATTTAGAAAAACTACCTCCAGTGACGTTTGACCATATAGATGTCACGAAACTAATAAAAGACCTTACGTTATTTAAATCGGAGCTCAATGAAGTAAAGTCTAACTACGTTCGTATACAACAGCTTGAGGAGGTACGTGCCGAGATACTTAACATGAAACAAACTTCGCTAAGCGGCTCAATATGCAATGTAAATTTAAATAAGCGTGGTGCCGCCTTTTTAGATAGTGGCCCTATGGGCATGTCGCATTTTAATGATGCTTTGCTGGACAATTCCATCCAAGCCCCCATTACAAATTCTTTATCAGCGTCACATACTCGAAATGAACTGGAACCATCGGAGAGTTTTATAGCTACCGTCGAACAAAAACATGTTACGCGTAGTCCGCCCGGCTCACCGCTGTTAGCAACGGCCGGGAGTGACGTCATCGTGACCGAGATAGAAAACTGTCCGGCCGGCACAGCTGATCGGCAGTGCAATGCACCGGAGATAACGCGCGGTCAGCAAAATAAGGAAAACGATAACCGGCCAAGAGCATGTCGGGCCACGCTCAGTGTAGGGTTCCGTAGTTACTCTTCCGTCACAATAAGCTAAACTGCTGGAGCTTAAAGTATAGTAAATTGTTAACCAAGGGATGAAACGGTACCTTTCACCTGAGTTAAAAAAATAGGCAAATTTGCATAATTAGTACCTAATTAAAATAAGTCTTTTTACTATGAAGGGAAAACTTTTTGCGATAACTCAAAAACAGCTAAACTGATCATGTTCGCTATAGTTTTCATTTAATGTCTTTCTTAAGCTCTACTTCCACGATTTTTTTCATATTTTTTGGACCTAAGGTTCAAAAGTTAGAGGGGGGGGGACACATTATTTTTTTCTTTCGGAGCGATTATCTCCGAATATATTCACTTTATCAAACAATGTTTCTTGAAAACCCCCATTAGTTTTGAAAGACCTTTCCAACGATACCCCACACTCTAGGGTTGAAGCAAAAAAAAAATGTCACCCCCACTTTACGTGTAGGGAAGGTACCCTAAAAAAAATTAAATTTTTAGATTTTATTGTACGACTTTGTCGGCTTTATTGATTTATATATCCATGCCAAATTTCATCTTTCTAGCACTAACGACCACGGAGCAAAGCCTCGGACAGACAGACAGACAGACAGACAGACAGACAGACAGACAGACAGACGGACGGACATGGCGAAACTATAAGGGTTCCGTTTTATGCCATTTGGCTACGGAACCCTAAAAACGGGGACCCCTGGATAACTGTAGAACGACGAAAAAAATATAAAACTAATTATCGTTATGCAGGGTTAAGGGGCATAGCCCGTGACGCAGAATGTAAATTTAGAGCTGCCGAAAAGAAAGTGCCCATTTTTATATCTAATGTTCATAAGGAGGCCAACGAAAGGGACATACAGGACTATGTGCGACAAAAAACAAATGAGACAATTAATTTGCAGAAAATTATTACGAAAAAACAGACTGAGCATAACGCATACAAGTTTTTTGTTTCTGAAAATAAGGTCTCATTATTTTTAGATAAAACCTTATGGCCGCGAGATATTATATTTAAGCGCTTTGTGCATTTCCGACATAGATATGCGGACAAAGAAAATATTGAAAACGGCCTTAATCACAATAATGAGTAAAATAGTGTGTAGAATGGCAAGTTATAATTGTAAAAACGTTAAGCGATCAATAGATAGTATAAAAGAGCTGTGCCAATCTTGTGACATAGTAGCCTTGCAGGAGACATGGCTCCTTCCTGACGAATTATCCTATCTAAGCTGCATGGATAGTGATTTCTCCGCCACGGGTACTTCAGCAGTGGACACATCGGCTGGCATGTTGCGTGGTAGGCCATACGGAGGTGTGGCACTTCTGTGGCGGTCGAGCGCCTTTAGTAACGTGAATGTGATACAGTGCGATAATCCGCGTATATGCGCTATCAAAGTGGAGTCAACAGATAGGCACTTTTTAGTGGTGAGTGTTTATATGCCCACGGACAGCACGAGCAATCTTCCCGATTTCACAGACTGTCTGAGCGCGGTGAGTTCTTTAATAGACAATAATAATATTGAGTCGGCATATATTTTGGGAGATTTTAACGCTCATCCTACCGAACCTTTTTATAGCGAACTTATCGGTTTTTGTGATGATCAGAGATGGAGTTGTGTTGATGTGAAGGAATTAGGTTTGAACTCTGATACCTACACTTTTATAAGTGACGCGCATGGTTCTAGGAGGTGGTTGGACCATGCTGTTGTGACAGAATCTTGTTTAAGTTCTATTATCAAAGTGTATGTTAAGTATGACGTGTTATGGTCGGACCACTTTCCCTTGATATTAGAGTGTCAACTAGATGTACTAATTCCTAAAATAACTAGTCATACTCTTTTGGATAATAAGGTGTTATGGGGGGTTAGAAGTCAAGAACAGATTGATAGGTATAGGCAAGAATGTCATAATAAACTAAGACTCATTGATTTCCCGGCAGCCCTCAGAGAATGTTCCGATCATAAATGTCACAAAACTGAACATTTAAAAATAATTAATACTATGTATACTAACATCGTGTCTGCCTTGTGTGAATCTGCTGCAGCCAGTCGAATTTTAGGCAAGCGTAGGAAGAAAAAGCAGATAGTCGGTTGGAATAGGCACGTCAGCCAAGCCCATACTGATGCTCGTATAAAGTTCCAAACGTGGATATTGCACGGAAGGCCCCCGCAAGGTGTCATATTCAATCAAATGTGTGAGAGTAGGAAGATTTTTAAGTCCCGATTAAGGTGGTGCCAAAACCACCAGGACCAGATCAAAATGGACATCTTAGCTACTCATCAAACGAATCATGATTTTCGTGCGTTTTGGAAATGTACCGAGAAGTTAAATAGTAAACCCGGCCTTCCGGTGAGCGTGGGGGGGGTAAGTGACCCAAGAGGCATAGCTAATGTTTTTAAAAATTGTTTTAAGGTTACGTCACCTTTAGGACCTGCAGCTGGGGCGCTCGACCCTGAGAATCGTGATGACATATTGGGAACAAGTTTTACTGCATCTGAAGTCAGACAAGTGATAAAATCTATTTCAAAAGGAAAATCACCAGGTCATGACGGTCTCAGCGTCGAGCACCTCCAGTTCGCGGGCCCCCACCTCGCGAGGACACTTGCTATGCTCTATACCCTCTGTGTAAGCCACTCATATTTACCGCCTGAGCTCATACGAACGGTAGTGGTTCCTATTGTAAAAAATAAGACGGGAGATCTGTCCAATACTAGTAACTACAGGCCAATATCTCTGGCCACTACCATAGCTAAAGTGTTTGACGGCTTGCTGAACGCGCGATTGCAACAACATCTGCAGCTGCACGACAACCAATTTGGGTTTCGGCCTGGACTTTCCACCGATAGTGCCATCTTGTGTTTAAAGCATGTCGTCAGATACTACACAGATCGAGAAACACCTATCTATGCCTGTTTCCTTGACCTGTCGAAGGCGTTTGATCTGGTTTCATACGATATCTTGTGGAAAAAAACTCAAGGAAATTAATGTTCCTTGGGAGTTAATACAAATATTCAAACATTGGTATGGAAACCAGGTCAACGCTGTTAGATGGGCAGGTACATACTCTGATTGGTATAGGCTGGAGTGCGGTGTTAGGCAGGGAGGGCTGACGTCACCCTCGCTTTTTAATGTGTATATTAACTCACTCATCGAGGAGCTTAGCAGTCAACATGTTGGCTGTCATGTGGACGACATAGCCGTCAATAATATAAGCTACGCGGACGACATGGTCCTGCTGAGCCCCTCGTGTGTGGGTTAAGGAAATTGCTGAGTACCTGTGAAAAGTTTGCCAATAATCATGGGTTGTTATATAATGTAAATAAATCCGAATACATGGTTTTTAGCGGGGGAAATAAAGCGCCTAGTAGTGTACCGGAGATTAAATTGTATGGTTCTCCACTAAACAGAGTGCAGCAATTTAAGTATTTGGGGCATATACTTACTCCAAGTCTTAAAGACGATAGTGATTTAGAAAGGGAGCGTAGGGCGTTGTCGGTGAGAGCCAATATGTTGGCCCGCAGGTTTGCTCGTTGTTCCAACGAAGTTAAAAAAACGCTTTTTAAAGCTTATTGCACATCTTTTTACACGAGCAGCCTGTGGGTAAACTACACTCGAAAAACTTACACCGCCCTACGCGTACAATATAATAATGCGTTCAGGGTGTTGATGCGGCTGCCCCGCTTCTGCAGCGCATCAGGGATGTTTGCGGAAGCGAGAGTTGACTGCTTTTATGCAACAATCAGAAAGAAATGCGCGTCCCTGGTGCGGCGGGTGCGGGATAGCCGCAACCGCATCCTGGCCATGATAGCGGATAGGATTGATTGTCCTTATATACGACATTGCTGCAGTGTGCACATCTCTTACAATGCTCAAGTAGTGGGGTGATGTGCCCACTGTTGCAATGGAGTATTTATTTATTTGTGTACATAGCCATAGTAATATAAAAACCTTAGATATAAGAATACTAACGTAGATAATAAGATAATGAACTATTTTGTTACTAACCATGTATTATGAATCCTTGTTATTTGAAATAAATGATTAATAAAAAAAAAAAAAAAAAAAAAAAAAAAAATAAGCAGTCTCCATAGCCTATGTACGCCTGCAACTCCAGAGGAATTATATGCGCGTTGCCGAGCCTAACAACCCTCCTTCCCCTCGTTGAGCTCTGGCAACCTTACTCACCGGCAGGAACACAATACTATGTTGTTATAGTGGCAACAGAAATACGTCATCTTTGAAAATTTCAACTGTCTATCACGGTTCATGAGATACAGCCTGGTGACAGACGGACGGACGGACGGACGGACAGCGGAGTCTTAGTAATAGGGTCCCGTTTGGGTACGGAACCCTAAAGATGAAAACTGCTGCCATGTTACTATACATTTAAGAAACACAGAAAATCTGGAATTGACATATTGAAAAAATTATATTGTTATCTTCTTCTGCACGACTTTTTAGTATGAGGAAGCTACTTAGGTACGTAAGGCTACCCTCGATTCATTTGTTATGAGGGGGCCCTCGGCCTTAGAGCACGCATAGCACAAGGGCTACGCCCGACTTTCTCAATATGAGGCCGCCGCTCTAGCCCGACGTCAGAGCGTTCATATCATTTCGGGCTAGCATGACGGGCTACGCAAGACTCCATTGCCATCTCACTTACTTAAAAAAATCTTAAATTTAATACTCTTTTACTTGAATAACCTTTTTCACTTTTAGTTACATGTATGGCGTGCCTAAAAATTATATTTTTATACACTTGAACTTCTAAACTAAGTAGTAGCTTACCATCAGGCCGGCCACCAACGTAGTATAAAAAATACCTACTTTCCACTTTTCTCTTTTGGTTATCTTATAGTTTTTGAGTAAAATAGCTGTGACATACGGACAGACAGATAGACAGACAGATGGACATGACGAAACTGTAAGGGTTTTTGCCATTTTGGCTACGGAACCATAAAATGCACACTGTAAATTTCAACTACCTAACCCACTCGTATTATAGATCAAAAATTCCTTTTCCGCAAGAAGTAAGTAAGCCAGTAAGTAGTTTATTTTTTGTTTAAACTTAAAGGTTATTTTTTTTACTTTGAGAGCGCACCACCGACATTCTTAGTGGTGTACGCGTATTTCTCTATAGCTGAATGTTTGTAGATGATTATCTTATATCGATACTTTAAAATGTTGTGGTATTCCTACAGCCATTTTAAATATCTTCTCTTTTAAACTTAAGTTTTTCATGCATTCCTGAAACGGAACAAGTCTATGATAAGATTGATGGGAGAAAATAATGCAAAAAACGCGGCATTAAGCAAAATGATCATTTGTGATTCAGGGTTAATATCTATCGGGTATCACTGAACCCCAACGGACATATTTTTGCAATACAACACAAATGCACACCTCAATAGAAGAAAATAATACTGAAAAACAATAGGCCTGTCTACTCGCTAAGAAGCACTTAGGGCAGCTTGTGATGAGTCAATCTCTAAGTAATCTGCCTAGTTACCTACCTCAAAACGGGACCGCTTTTCCATACAAACGTAGTCCCCATTACGGATAATATTTTTACAGTACATATGTTGCTACTTTACCGCACTAGTGCGAAAATTAGCATATTACGTTACTGTGTCGAACATTTAAAGAGCCATGTACTGTAAAACGTTTGTACGATACATGTGCGAATAAGTAATTCGCAACTCGTGTCGATTTAAAACACTCCCTTCGGTCGTGTTTTAATTTATCGCCACTTGTTTCGAATTTCCTATTTTTCGCACTTGTATCGTAATGTACTATTACAAAATTGGATGTAGAACGAAGGGAATATCAATATCCAGAGAGGAAAATGGGGACTATGTTTGTATGGAGAACCGGTCATCCCTTTTCCTTTTAATAGTTTAATATGCTTCGGCACATGATTATTTGAGACAATATACACGCATTGTATTTCCATTACCTTAAGCAGAGAACACGGTGGCTTCGAAAGAGTCTCGGGTCATGTGGAAATAAAGCTTTTCACATAATGTTGTGTAATTCTCCTTTTTCCGAAAGTGTCCGCGAAATGTCCAAATGCACAATTGCCCAGAGTATGCAGTATTCTCTTCATCAGCTATTATGGCAGCCAGGGCCAATATTTTGATTTTATTATTTATTTCTATATCGACTTGCTTCCCATCGAACCAATTTTTTCAATATGATTGACATTTGTGACATTTGTCATGAACAGTCCGTTATTTGGACGGCTCGGTGAGCTCGGACAGCCCGGCCCGGCCTGTCTCGCGCTCGGAGACTCAACGATAGTGTCAACGCATAGAGATACTATAATATAGAGATGATGGCCCGGTCGCCCCGGCCCCGGAACGGTCCGGCGACGGTGGCGCTCCTGAAAGTCCGTGTGACGGCTCGCTCCGGTCCGCCCCGGCCCGGTCCTGGCACTGTGTAGCGTGAGTCATCCTTACACGTACTTCCGATGTAGTGCGAGCGAGATGTATCGAAAGTAAGTTATGCAGACGTTAGCGAATATGTCAGTAAGACACTGCTGAAGCAGTCGTAGTAAAGGCTACTGTTCTGGACAAACATTGTAGTCCCACGGTACGATTATTACCCCAACGGAAGGACAAGTCGCAAAAACTTTGATCAAAATAGGCTCAGCATAGGTACCGCCGTAATCTCTTATAACAATAGTTCTGTTAAGGAACAGTACCCCTAGTGTAAATTTAATGGACATCATAACGTGACGAACGCGTTTGCGTTCAGTCTCATTTTGTATAGGATTTTGAGTTTCCAAAACGTCCCGCTTGGCGCGCTCTTTCTAAATCCAATACAAAATGAGATTAAACGCAAACGCGTACGTCACGTTTCGAAATCGAATTTATTTACACTAGGGGTACAGAACAAAAAGCCCGTGTTACAGAAGTTGAGGTTAAGTTATATTAGTTGATCGAGACTTCGACTCAACGAATGACAACAACCAATGAGAACTCACAATATATCGAAGAACACGCACGGCTGACTGCCATGCACTGACGATCACTGTATTCCTAGGTTTATTCAGATACCAAGCTTCTGAACCAGAATTTCTTTGATCTGCCATTAGAAGTAGTCGTTACATATCTCGAGCTCAGTTTTATTCTGGTTATGTAGCATAGGAATAGCAGTAGGGTGTCCGTTTATGGGGAAATGCGAATAGCTAACTCACCGAGACGTTGATCTCTGATTGTACAGCCATTAGTCAGTCAATCGGTCACTATCCTGTCAGATGGGTAATGCAATAATGTAGGTGTTTGCAACTATGAGTTGAGGCATAAATTTAACGAACGATTAAAGTTGTTTGAGTATCAGGTACTTTTTATTAAATCTAAATGCTATTAGATCCCGTCTACTCCACACAGTCTAAACTAAGTCTGCACGACATGGCAGCTGCACTATAAACGTCATATTTTCATAGGAATTTCAAGGGCGTATTGAACTAGGGGTGGCAAGTTGATAACGCCGGAGGCATATGGGAGGGGAAGAGGGGCATACATTGTATGTAAAATTTGGACTCCAGACGGGGGCAGCTGCCCTCTCTGCTTCCTCCTGCCTACACCCTTGAGCAATTTGACATTTATGGTGACGCTCAGCGCTTTGCCGATTGCCAAGTCGGTATAAAGTTTGCTTAGAGCTTAAACCGACTTAATGGCGATGTTAATTTGACCAACACTGACGTCAAGATGCAAAATTATATTTTTGATATTTTTATTCCATAAACACATTTTAACTTCAAGTCACACAATGCATCTACCATTATTATTCAAAATAAAAAAACATGCAAATTAAATTCTTATTTGTGTAGGTAGTTTGTCACACTGTTACGTCGAAACTACTGAGCCGATTTTGACGTATAATGATGATTTTGGTGTCAATCGATTCGTCTTTATAATTAACTTTTGTTTTTCATCGTCTGTATGATCCTACATGTCTGTTTGTGTTTCCTGTGACATCATGGTCGTGAGTAGACAGTTAGGAAGCGGTCGTCGTACCTTGCCGCTTTTCTTAAGCATTCTTCATCATTATCAGAGCGTATAACTACTATATACACGAGTGTCATCTTGCCGTGGTGAACATTATAACATTTGTTTATCTTATATCGAGATATTTAGCGATGTCGCAGACAGATAGAGTTGCACCATACGCGGGGACCATTTTTAGTACGGAAATCAAATTATCACAATTCAAGTAACCATAACTAATTACGAACCAGAGCATTTCAGCGAGCCTAGCCAATATGACAATCGTACATCGTCAAAAGATAAGAAAACTCTCGTGACTTTTCCTTACAATATTTACATATGTTTCAATTGGCCTTTTCTGTCGACAATTGCCATCTTGGCTAGGCCGCGGCCGCCACGTTATAACAATAGTGGACACGGTGGTCGCGTTTTTTATGTGAAGGGAATCGCGCATGAAAAAATTACAAGTTTTGAAATCTACACCATCAGGTTATTACTTCAATTTAAATAGCATGGAGCTGTAAAACAAATAACGTCCAAGAGATGGCAATAGACATGTGATTAGGTCAAGTTATGTATGGGAAAAACAAACAAATTTATATCCAGCATGAAACGAATGTAGTATGATACCTTTGGGTATGGTGCTTTACGCACACGCCCCCCCCCCCCCCCCCTCCCTTTTAGCATGATATGCATTAACCAAGTTTCAATTGGGATATAATTAGTTTTACAAGTAGACTACCCACTTATAATAAAGGTCGGTCTGACACCGTTAAAGCATTCGCTAAACTTTATTGTATGGGCAGTTTCATAGCACTCCACTCTTATGAGACGTTGATGAGTCTAGTAATTGTAGCTGGTGCAACTGGCCCTAAGAGATCCAAAAAAACATATTACTTGTCACATACCCTATTGGTAAGTTCTAGGATACAGGCTCAGCCTAGTTTGGGGCTCACCGGGCTACACTTAAACTTATTATCACTAAATTTATTATTATTCTTATAATAGTAAGAGGACTCACCCGAAGTTCCCGGGATAGCATATAGGAAAGGGCCGGCAAGCATTGCCCTTCCCGCTGAAATGCTGACCGCCATTGAAGATGACCTCCGAGCAGCATGGTGACGAGCACCTCCCGCTGTCGCACTCTGACCCACACGACCTGGACTCGCTGTCCCACTCCCGCCCATCCCATTCAGCAGTCCCCACACAGTTGTACCTATGCTCCCAAGTACTCAAGTCGGTGCAACGTTCCACGTAAGCCCCGGCCAGCTGCTCCATATACTGCTTATACAAACGCTTCTGCCTCTGATTCTGAGACACATGCAGACGCAAAACGTTTAAAAAACACATCTTTAAACTGCTCAAGACACGCTCTATGACGCTCGGACGCCGCACCAGCGTATACGTCCGCATATGTGACTCGAATGGTAGAGAGCAGCTCGATCGCGCCAGGAATTTCTTAATTAAATCCCGAACGAAACGCTCAATTAATTAACTTTCGCGGCAAAAGTTAACAATGATGTTTACGATGTTTACATGTTTGTTTATGGTGTTTGTAAACAGCGGTCCGGTGCGCGCGCGCACGACGCTGCTGGCACACTGCGCGGACGCCATGATCACTTCGCGGCGAATTAACTCTCCCCCGTGATATGAAAAAACGGGGCGGGGATATGAAAAAAGCGCTGAAAATTAATAGGGTCAAATTACGGGCGCTCTACTTATAGATTTCTTGTGATATATCACAATACGCAGAAATATTGTCTTATGTCTGATTAAATATTATTTTATCTCGTCGTAATAATCTGAGATCATCTTGTCATGAAAATTATAAAAAAAAAACTACTTATTTATATTACTATTCGATAAACTCATAGTTCAATATCAGTTGTTTATATTTCTGTTTCTAACAATTCGCAATAATCGTAATGCACTCTAAAATCAAAATATTATCTTTTTAGAGATAGAGATCTTTATTTGCATACCAGTATGATACATAGGTACATAAAGATGATGATAATGTCCTCCCAGACGCATCCGTCGACGGCGACACCCCGACAAATCAGGTATTCTGTAAATTATGACGTGCATGGGCTCGAACGTGACTTGCGAAAGTTGCGAAACCGAGTTTTGTTTTAAACTTCCGGCCGCAAGTCGTGGGTACATAAAGGACCCTGGAAAGGGTGTAGCAAAAAGATGATAATTTATTCAAATTTTCTAAATTTCACTTCCTTACCTGGCTGGAATAATAATATTTTAAGTTATATCAAATAACATTAATTATAACTATTACTCGTGAATCATTATTTGACTGTAGTTTTCTTCTCGGTCGTACGATTCGTGTATAATTTCTATAATTGCATTTACTTTTGTGTTGTAAATATAATTATTTATATAATCTTAATACAGAACACGCAGTGGTGCCAGTTGTTGATAATTAATAATTCATATATACATAAGAATGTTACGTTGGGAATTTATCTTAACTTTGCACGTACCCTAAACTATGTATTTTATTTTTAAGCACCCTTTTCTCTATTTGTTTAAGCTAGATATAGTTCGTGTCATCCACGATGACGCGCAGATTTGTGAAATCTAACCTTTAATGACATGATATTACTACGAGTATAGTATAGTAGGTATTATTTTATACGAGTAGCCTGTGGGTTAACTACACCCAGAAACAGTACAGCGCGTTGCGAGTGCAATACAACAATGCTTTTAGGGTGCTGATGGGGTTGCCTCGCTACTGCAGCGCATCGTTAATGTTTGCGGAGGCGCGCGTGGACAGCTTCTCTGCCATCATGCGCAAACGCGCCGCCTCGCTGATCAGCAGGGTGAGGGCCAGCACCAACAGCATCCTAGCAATGTTTGCAAGCAGGTTGGATGGTGCGTATCTGACCCACTGCAGTGCGCTCCATGTATTCGACAATATGTAATAATAATATTGTATACTAACACTAGACGTAAGATAAGTAGGTACTAACATGGTTATGTAATTTTGACAATTTGTTATATTTAATTTTAATGTAATCAGAAAATTGTTGTTGAATTTTATTAATTAACCTATTTATTTATTTATTTTTTTGTAATGTAGTATGTTTGTTGTATGATCCCAGATGGTCGAAATAAATGATAATTTAATTTAATTTAATTACGAGTCAAGGCACGCGTCGTCGTAAATGGCACGATCTATAAAGATGGTTCTTAAATCAAATTATACCCGGTTTCAAGACCTTTCAAAACTCTTAAACGCCCCCAGACTTTGTTACAGAATTCCAGCAGGTTTTATTTACACACACAACACCTAACAATTTCGTTACTTTTTGCAGTAGACAGAAACATTTTTTTAAAACGTCCTTTGTAGCGTTTCGTGCTTTTTGTTCCAAGTTATTATCTTACTAGCTTCTACTCTCTTTGTGTTTCTAAAGTGTATTTAAGAAGTGGAGCCACCCAGATTTTTGATGCAGGTGGGGAGGTGGGGGGGGGGGTTTTCAGCGTCGGGGCGACATCTGAGGTTAACCATTGTTTAAGTCTCTACGTCCAGTTTGGTATCATTTTCAACTAAATTAAAGATGTAGATGTAGATTTCATCTAAATCGGTTCAGCGGTGATTGATTCCCCATACAAACTACCTTAGGTACTTACCCTTTATTCGTCATACGCTCCCAGGACTTAGCTCCTTAGGACCCTAGGATAGATTTAAGAAGTGGAGCCACCACTTAGCTCAACTTCTTAAATTTTTCTTTGGGTCCTAAGGACCAATCCGTCTGCCAAGGGAAAGCTTTGGTTCACAAAACGCTGGATTTCATGAGCTACAACTACGACTTTATTAGGGGAACTATATAACTTGAGCGTATGACGAATAAAGGGTAAGTACCTAATTAAAATAAAGAAAATAATATTATTTCAAATTATAATCAATTTAATGAAAAAGTACACATAGAAAGTGTTTCAAAACGCATAGGAAGCTTACTTACTACCATCTAAAATTATTATTTATCTAATTAAGCTTAAGCTTAGTTGCAGATAAAAGATTAACAAATACATCTTTAATGCTTTTGTAAAAACTTAGGACCGAAGGGCTGGTCTCGAACTTTGTTTCAAAAAAGAGCATTGGGTCATCATGTTTTCTCAGCTGTCGAAGAATATTGAACACGAAGGTACCATTATAGGTCTTGTGATAGTTCGTACATTTTAAATTTCCGCACAACATGTTCAGATAGTTCACATGCTGTAAACAATGCTGGAACTCGGCTAAATCATGAAGAATGCTTCGATTAAAGGTATTTTTGATATCTCCTTCATCAAAGTATTCTATCATAGCTTTGGCCGCCTCTAGGCAGTCTTTGTAAGTGCAGACTCCATCGTCGCCTGACTCCAAACGCTGACACATTATCTTGTTTTTCCTAAGCAACCCAACACTCGCTGACACGGGCCCAAGCATAACATAGGACAGAATAATACTGTAAGCCTCCATGGTGAAATCCCTCGCAAAGTAGTACACAAGACTAACTATGAGTAGCCAGCTATCTTCCGGAATGTGCTTTAGCAACGACCAATCAAAACCAGGCAGCATGTCTTCAATGAACTTCTCAAAATTCCCTTCTTCTTTTCTCTCTTCCTTCGAGGTCCCTGAATATTTTGGTGGCATAACAGTGACATCCACAGAGCATCCCTTGCGACCAATGAAAGTCAAACTTTGTGGAGAATCCCACAAAAGACTGTGTGCATACATGACAATATCCAATGTAGGCAGAAGGGCGTCCCGTTTGCTTTCATCAAAAAGTACCCAGGAGCCAGAAAATGTTGCCCTATTTTTTAAATTTATGTAAACACTCGGAATTTTACCAGTCAGTACTCCATTCTTGAACCACTCTATCTCAACGTCTAAAATTGCAGTCTGTTCTCCTTTTAAATAACTCAAAGCATGAGATTCTCTACTATGAAAAATTATATTTGTAAGTTCATCAATTGACTCTCGAAACATTTGTTTCTGTTCCATTGTTGTTAACAGCATATCTAATTTGTCGATCACTCTCTCTAAGGACTCTCTTTCTTGTTTTTTGATCCAGTATAACAATGGTCCCACAGGCCATTGTGGCTTTGATCCTATTATTTCAGGAATCTTATCATACAGCGGTAAATTCTCATCTATAATTGTCAAGAATATTGGCTTCATAACCTCAGATACCTTAATATACTTTTTGAATAAATCTGGTGTTTGTTTTAGGCAAGTAATATGATTTTTTGCTTGGTCATACCATATTGACCCCGGAATTATACAAGTCATGCCAAGAAGACACTGTTCAAAATTGTGGGTCAGGACAGGACAGTTCAACTCTTTGGATAGATCTAGGAGAGTTTGGCGAGCATTGTACTCAGTCACACAATACCTGATTCCTAGTTCTTCAAGCACCTCCCTATGGACACTTTTTGTAAAAATTTGTTCATAAAACTTGTTATCACCAGGTTCAATGATATTCCTATCATCTATGATATTTTGGTGAATCACCTTTCTCTTTTCTAAGTCTACATCCATAGCCCCAGTGAAGACTACATAGCAAGTCACATTGCTTTTAATAAAAGATTTTAGTGTTGTTCTTAAATAGTCAGCATACCTGTCATATTCGCCTCCGAGGATGAAATTTAATCCACTCTCTTTATATTGTTGCCTGAAGAAGCTCTCTCCTTCAATGACAAGAGAACAGTCTTTGAGAATAATATGATCATCCTCCTGGGTCTGGAGCCTTCGCATGTAATATCTCAGCATGCGGTACTTTCCCATTGTTTCTTCTAAAAAAAAACAATGCACATAAGGATACAATGTTTTCCAACTACAAAACTATCTGATTCATTAGATTGCAAAAAAACATTGCAAATATAAGTTCCTAGAACTGGAACATAAATCTACTGTAAACTAAAAAATATTACTTAACCTAAATGCATATTGTCATTGTCACAGATGTTTTGGGTTAAATATTCAGGTTATTCATCACAAAATTGAGAGTAATATACATATTGTCATTGATATTATAACTAAAGATAGGTTTTTTAACTCATAACTCATAACATCTTTATTGCTCATATATTACATTGAATACAGACCCTGTAAGGGCACAGCAATTTATTCTTATACTATAAGTACTTATACTTAAAACTAATCTTATTAATTACATTGCACAGCTATATTCTATTTTGTCGGAAATGTATCTTCAAAAAACTCCTGCAAAGAATAATAACTTTTATCTAATAAATAATTATTTAAGGCGGTTTCAAATGATTTAGGTTTTGCTATTGATTTTATTGCTTGTGGAATTTTGTTATATATTTTAGTGTACATCATGTGAGGTCCTGAATGATATAATGTTAGGTTGGATGTGGGTAACGCGAGGTTGTTATTGTTTCAGAGGTTTAGCGGTTTTGTGTGTCGTTCTTTGGCTTGTAAGAAAAGATGGCTATGGGCTTTTACAAATTTACATATTTCTAATATATATAAGCACGTTAGTGTTAAGATGCCTAGCTCCTTGAAATAGGTTCGACAGCTGTGCTGGTTATAGACGTTCCAAAATTTAAGCGCTTGCCTTGTACAAATTGACTTTAGTCGCGCCTAGCCAAGTAAGAAATGTGCACGTGCTAACAAGTTCTCATACAAGGAAAGAGAAACAAACAAGCTTATGTTTGACAACGAGTATGACAAAGATGAACGAAATGCGAAAATTAATCAAAAGTAACAGATTTCTTTGTAGGTAGGTATAGAAATAAATATGGAAGTATTTTTTGTGCTCCTTATGTATGAGTATAACCTGTCTATCTATAGTTATACAATATCATTGTGTATTGTCGGTTCAGGTTTTTGATCTATTTATTCTGATTACATACTTCAGATACATTTGATATACCTATCACAAAGAAAAGAACTAAGAACTAACCTTTTTCAAATGATTTGCTGCTTTCCTGTTTTAAATCCCCTTGTAGTTTGTAGTTACTGAATAAAAACTTGCAATTGAGCCACAGCCAGCCAAGCAACTTGACATTGACAAAACCCATTTCCGGGAAGTCCCAATTTCAAAACCAAAATGTTGCCTGTAACTGCTAAATGACTTAGTCATAAAATAAGTAATGCCATTTATCAAGATTGTCTATGGTGAGGTGGTAAGATGAAACTGCATATCAAAATATTTAACAGCATTTTAAATTTCAGTTAATCAACCATTTATCGATTTGCATGCGGTTTGATTTGATTTGATTTTTTGACGGAACAAAAATTTATGTCTTTTTGAACGCTGCCTTTCCTTAGGTAATTTGACATTTTGTAATATGACATTGACATTGTTTTGTTTGTAGTTGTCTGTATCACTTAAAATTTGAACTAAATTTGAAAATAAGTCGGCCTAAACTAGTATGTTATTGTCCAAAAAATCTTGTTATGGTCTTCTCAAACAACAAATTGGTTTTTAGATTTAAATGGAATTCGAGCAGCATGATGGGTCCGGTCATGTACAGAAGTATGATATTAAGTTGAAAACGAAACCAAAGGATGGAGTTATTTTACAATTACACCATACAGTCCGAAACCCGAACGGTGAGAACCGTAGAATTAGATTCTCCACAGGGGTCTTCGACGACTCTCAAGAGAAACTTGCATGTTCCGACACCGTAGGAAACCTCTTCATATTAGACTTTTCCGAGCTCAAATTTTGGAAATTTACCCATATCGGACCATGCACGGCACTCCATTTCATACCAAACAAAACAGACGAACTAGTAGTGACTAATACAAAGAAATGTGATATTTCCTTCCTTTCTGTTGAAACTGGAAAAATCTCTTTTACTTTGACTGGACACACAGCGCCAGTGAAGCATATCTCATTCTCAAACAACAAGCTTAATAACTTACTGACCGCGAGCCCCGTGGAAGCTATACTCTGGGAACTGACACACTACACCAAATATTTCACCCTCAATACATACTTGGGTGCTCAAATTCAACAGATTTTATTTACACCGGCCGGCGACTACTTAGTAGCCTGTTTTCAAAATGACACTGTACAGATATGGAAACATGAAAGCATGAAGTCTGTCAAACAGATAATACCAACAGATTTAAAGAATATGAGAAATATTGCATTCACCATGAATGGCAGAGCTATGGCAATGGCAGGTATCAGCCCAACACTGATACTTTTTAGCATGGACACATGGAAAGCCTTAAAATCAATAGATCTAACAAAATATGGTATATCAGGAGCTCAGCATATTTCTTTTATACCACAAGTATTTGATGGAGGTGCAAATAAAATCCTAGCAATATTAGGTAGTGACTGTGCACTTCGCCTGCTGGATTTAGAGTCTCTCACAATACTTCAGACTGTTAGTCCAGAGTCATCAGGTATACGCAAATTTGTTGTAAGCCCAACAGGTAAATATTTTCTTTGCATATTGAAACTGGGAGAGGTTAATATTTACAACTCTTCCTATGTAATGGATCAACCACAACTGCCTCAGGCAAGCCCAAATACAGAACCTTTGTTACAAAGCAAGCCTATCTACAAAGAACAAGCCAAAGTAACCATGAGAGCTGAAGTTGAACAAAAGATGCGGGTTTGTATGGACAGTGCCAGACTTCGGAGGATTCTAATGCAGTATGGAGAATATCCTGATAAATTCAGGCCAGTAATATGGAGGTCCCTCCTAGAGACCCCTACAAATAAGGTGGCTTATTCAGCTTTGATTGAAAAAGGTAACCATCCAAGTTACAAAGACATTGAAAAACAATTCACAATCCACAGTTCAATCACACTGAAAAATTTAAAACGCTTACTCTCATGTCTTGCACACTGGTGTCCACTCTTTGGTGTAATGAAATGCCTGCCAGCGTTTGTTTTCCCGTTTGTGAAAGTTCTTCAAAAAGATCCTCTGCTGCTGTTTGAGTGTGTAGCAACAATTCTGCTAAACCACTGCCAGTTGTGGTTTGAATATGCACCTTTCCCTCCACTCAGCATACTGGCGATGATAGAAAATGTACTAGGAGACCATGACCCACAGCTACTGAAACATTACTGTGATGTTGGAATCACCAGCCAGGTTTATGCTTTAAAGATATTAGAAACTGCCTTCAGTGAAGTATTGACCTGCACAGAATGGTTAATACTCTGGGATCACATCCTCAGCAATGAGCCAGCTTTTATTCTAATGGCTGTAGTTTCATACAACATTGTTCAGAAAAATGCTATAAAAAAACTGAAAACACATCAGCAACTGGAGAATTTCTTCCACATGCAAAACCCAATAGATAAGAAAACATTCTTGAAAAAAGCTTACATGTTATTAAATGATACTCGAGATGATATCCACCCTAGGAGGTTCTTCAACAGTTTTGTGCCTCTAGATAAAGGTGTGTGTTACCAGCAGTTTACTGGTTATCCCAAAGCCACCATCTGCCTAAAACTAGCAAAGAAGGAAAGAGACAAAATTAAAAAACCAGAAAATTTAACACTGAAAGACTTGACTACTAGAACCCAAGAAAAGGAAATTAAAAATAGATTTGAATCAACTTCTGAGTCTAAGATAACGCGCAGTGATGACGATGACGATACTGGAGAATTATTTACCAGTCCAAAATATGTAGGAAAACATGCAAAGAAAAAGCAAACGTGCCTTAACAGGGGAGACAGAAAACTTTTCAAAGAAAGACATGCTACATATTTAGTGCCGAAGATTGAATTAAAAAACAAATTAAAATCTACAGCCAAAGATAAAGGTTTATGTAAGCGTTCGTCCAAATGTAAAGGTAAGAAGACTGATGATGAGTTAGAAAAAGTAGTTGAAATGTTGTTCAGAAGTGGGACTGAATCTGATACCTAGCAATCCGTACCAGCTCTAGTCTGTTAGGTATAATGAAATACTGTTATTACTTATTAGTTTAGTTAATATATTTAATAAAAGACACTGCCATCCAATAGTTAAATAAATACATTTTAAAAGCATTTTAAATATTTCTTTAAATGTTATTCCTTTTTTGGCGTAGGTCGGGGTATGGTGGATTTGATGTGACTAAATCTCTTCTTTGTCGATGCACTGAGGTTTGGGCTTGATTCTGATTTAAGTTTAGGAGTTACTGCCTTTGGCTTGAAGATGCCTGGGAAAAGAAAAAAGTAGTCTTGGTTATGCAAGTAAATTGTAGACCCTGCTTTAATGGAATACGAAGGCTCTGCTACCCTATTAAAACGTTTTAACCCTTTGCCAGGCCGCACCAATCTACAAGGTTTTCCCAAAAAATCCAAATATATTCCAATTAATCCAGCTTTGATGATTCATTTGAACACAAGTCACATTTCGCGAAAGTTCAATCTGATTTGAACCTTAATATTATTATTATCAACATCTTTGTACACAGTTAAACAATAAATCTTATCTTAAATCGGAATGCTATAGTTAAAATTCGATTGGCGCGTATGTGGTCGATAAATCGAACTATGACTGGAAAAGGATTAATAATGTGCCGGAGCCTTGAATCTTAATAAAGCAGAGAGCATTCATTTTCTGTCACTGATTTGTTGGACAAGAAAGTCTATCTACTTTTCTACCGAACTATATTGATTATTTTAGTAACCAACGATTTGTATAATAGAGATCTTATAGGACAGCGTCGTGGGCCGATAATTTTGAAGACTCCATAGGCTTAGGCCAAGTAATACTCTCTGGACACTTGGGACTGATTGAAGTTTTTATATTTAGTTAAACGCTATCGCAACGGAAGAAGTAACTACAACGCCATTTACAGTAACATCCATCATACAGTGCCATGAAAAATGCTAGGTAGCAACATTCATAAATACAACAACAAATCCTCAATGAATAATTACTACAGTATAACGAGAGATGTATAGTGTCCACGGTTAATAAAACATAAAATTTGGAGATGTAAAAGGTCCCAATTGTCAGACTAAAGTACTAATAAGATTTGAAGGTATAAAGGCTCGCCAAGCGTCAAAATGAAATTATATGAAAAAAATGTTTCGCGTCAGGACTGTTAAGCTAACATAAACGAATAGTACAGAATACATAACTAGCATCTTGGATACATAAGACAATATTACAGAGACGTATAGTCTCCACGATACACAATAAAATCCTTACTATTTAATTTGCTATTCTTATCTTGCGGTTTCAATTTATCATTATTTATGCTCAAAGTATTCTTCTTGAAGAAGTTCGGCGAGATGCGTCTAAGCTTGGAAACCATCCCGCCATCTTTGTTAGGCGTCTGTTTCTTGGGCACCTGCAGGCTCGAAGTGGATGCACTTTCTATTCTCAATAGTTTGTTCTTCTTCATGTCTTCGTAGACGGTGCCTAGGCCGGAGAGGTTGGGGCTTGACGCGAACTGAGTTTTCATTGGTTCTGTGCCCTGAAAATAAAGTGTTAGTGTTAAAAAAAGGAAAAATAAAAAGATTAGGCAATTGCGAACTCTCGCAGCTTTCCGATTGCGGAGAATATTTCCATCATTATATTTGCAATGTTTACCTTAATAAAGTATTTGTCAATTAGATTTATATTGACCGGGATACGGACCGCGATTACCTTTTGTTCTGTTTTCGTGCACCCGAAATTTCGACGCAGTTACATGCATCTTGTTTTGTTGTGTTGGTTGTTCGAACGCAGCCGACGCGCACGAGGGAGGGTAGACCGAGCGCGGTCTACACAACTTTGACACCCACCCGCTATCTCCAGTTACCCGTGAACAAGATGCATGTAACTGCGTCGAAGAAAACTTGAATATTAACGCTGTGCATTTTAGATATTTTGGAGAAATTGAGTAGCAGTTTTATAAAAAGAGATAATTATCTCTTATACCTACGTAAATAAATTTGAGTGTGAAAGATATTTTAAATTTTAGTGTTAATATATAACATATACAGAGTAATTCATGAGACGTGAGCAGGACTACAGCCTACACAATCAGTAAATGTTAATGAATCGTTCACCATCATATTAAGTAAAACAATCACGCTTCTTTTCCGTTATTTAACTTTTTGGTAAGGAAAAAATTGAGTATCCACAATCATGGACACCCAACAACACAAAGATACAATACAACACAATTAACAAAGATTAAACCTCTTTAACCGTTATGAGAGCACTTTGATTATGAAGAAAATAAAATGTCACACTTGAATGAGATACGATTTTTCAAAAGTAACCAGGCTTCAGGTGATTCGTTAGGTCATTTTCCCAAAGCGCGGGGCTCCGTCGATATTGCTAACTGTACGCAATTTGGGTGATTGTGGATAAATTGTCTAATGGGAAAATCTACGCATAGAAAAATCATGCAAGGAATAAATACGTTTAGTGTAAATTAAGAATAGTTAAATTGTCTAATGGGAAAATATGTGAATGGAAAAATCATGTTAGGAATAAATACGTCTGGTGTAAATTAAGAATAGGAAAAAATGCGACTGGAAATTACGCTACAAGGAAATAATGATTTTGGGAAAATGACCTCTGACGCGAGTTTAACATTTTTTTTCCCCATCACAAAAAGTGCACAGCGCCGCTAAAGAAGTTTTCACTTCAAAAATTAGAAATTCATGTCACTGAGATAAATTTACTAATTCCATTTGATTTGTAGGCACAACAACAAAACATTTTTTTTTTTGGTGAAATTTACATTAACGCATAATTTTTTTCATTCGTTTGGCCTCAGAAATGTTATAAATATAATGTACTTGGTTAAATTCTTTCGGTTTCCTCGAGAGTTACACCGTGTATAGTAACTTTACCGGTAGGCCAAGTAGGCCGCCGACGAACCACAATTGATTCATGGCCTGCTGTTAAAGTTACTGAGAAATTATAATAGCGCTGAGTGAGTGTTAAGTGGGTATTGATGTTTTGTTCGAACTGACCTTCAATACCGATATCTTGGAGACATCGAGCGCCAGGGAGGACATGGAAGAATCATCCTTTCCCTCATCAGAGAATTGTTTGATAATCGTGGCCAGTTGTTGGCGGAGACTCTCGGCTGCCTTCTCAGCGGCTATTAGGTTCTCGAGTACCACGCTTCGGGGCTGCTGGAGGGGGCTGAAAATTTAAGTTTATTAAGACCGCCTGGTGGCCGAGTGGATATGACGTCCGACTTTCAATCCTGAGGTCGCGGGTACAAATCCTAGCTCGTACCAATAAGTTTTTCGGAACTTATGTACGAAATAAGTATCATTTGATATTTATCACTAGCTTTTCGGTGAAGGAAAACATCGTGAGCACACCTGCATACATCTGCGAAGAAATTCAAAGGTGTATGTGAATTTCCCCAATCCGCATTGGGCTAGCGTGTGGACTATAGCCCGAGCCCTCTCGCGCATGAGAGGAGGCCTGTGCCCAGCAGTGGGACGTATATAGGCTGAATTATTATATTATTAAGACGCCATGAGATCAGGTTCTTCTCTCACTCTCACAGTGCGTGAGCGAGATGGCTGTACGTGCCCGAGATTGCGGATATCATGTTTTTTGTAATTTTTAACAAAAAAAAAGTAATCGATGAGCTCGTTCAAAAATAATAATGCGCATTTTTAGAAGCAAATTTCATAGTTCTAGCTTTCCTGTAAAAATTGTTATAATTTAATAAGGTGATTTTTAGACATATGTTCGTGATTGTTTTCTATCGAGGAAAGTCAAGAAATTAGGTATCGATTCGATGAAGTTACTAGAGAAACATCATCTCACGGGCATCTCGCTCACGCTGATGCTCAGTGAGAGTGAGAGAAGAACCTGAACCCACGGGGCCTCAAATATAATGTATGCTCTCCTAGCTCCCCTCCGTTAGGCCTTCGGCAATATCAACAAATGTACTTTTCCTAATCTCGATCGACTCGACTGACACCTCATTCACTGAAATCGACTCAGGAGTTAATACCCACATAGTCTGCTAAAATTCTAGTATTTAGTACGTTGGGGGGAACTGACAGAACGGAATAGTCTTATGGATCTTTCAGCAGGAGTAGTAGAGAAAGCGCTATCATTGTTTGTCCTTGTCATAGTCTCACTTTTCCTTTCTGCCTATTTCTATAAAGTCCTAACTGACGTAGACAAATTACGTAGGTTGTTTTTGGTATGTTGTCAGGACTGTTATTTTTTTTTTTAATTTCTTTCTCTAATTAATAAAAACTGTTTTTAATTTCGTCGCATTGCGTATGTTCTGTCCCACACGGGCGCACGCGGTATAGCACATCTATAGGATCCTACCATGCTAAAATTAATGCCACTTAAAAGAGTTCAGTATAGTATAGAAATTTAAAGAAGTGCCTCACCTAGACGTCTTGTTGCGAATCTTGACACTGCCGGGAGGTGTTAACGTGTAAGTGCTTTGCCTTCGACACATCAACTAAAAAACAAGAATTCAAATGATTACAATCCACAAATCGTGCGGAGGCGCGTAGCGACCAACAGGCCAGTCCAGACGGGTTGTCCAAATCGACCAATTTGATCAGAAAAGAAAACGGCGTCAGTCTTGCCAGTATAGACGACCGGTCTGGCCTTGTTGGTAGTGACCCTGCCTATGAAGCCGATGGTCCTGGGTTCGAATCCCGGTAAGGGCATTTATTTGTGTGATGAGCACAGATATTTATTCCTGAGTCATGGATGTTTTGTATATATTTAAGTTTTTGTATATTAACTATATATATCTCTCTGAGTACTGTAAAAGAGATACGGTCTATCTGAGGTGGTAATTATATATTTTTTTATACGTTCAGTTAGATAACAGAAATATCGACTAACTCAGATGCTTGCCAGCAGGGCGATAGTTCTCAATTCAAATAATCGTTGCCAGTTATCTATCACGAGACTGTGAAGTTTTCCAACCTTCACAGCACCCACAACACAAGCCTTCTTTGCTTACTTACCCTGGGGTAAATTTGTGTAAGAATGTCCCTATGATTTTTATCTATTTTTCAATCTTAGCTAGCGTCTTAACACACGTACACAATTTATTCATCAATTTTAAATTTATGGTGATTTAAAAGCGCTCTAAATTAAAAATAATACCCCTAAACGTGCCTGCCAGCGTCACAAATTGGTAGTCTTGCCTCCGTACCTAGATTGTATCGGTCATAATCTTATAATCTAATAAAATTAAATTAAAACACTGCGTCCGTCCGCACGGCCTCATAGGTAAAGTAAGAGTAATAGCGATGCTAAAAAAAATGAATAAATTATTTAAAAAGCCTTGCCTTTTTGTTATCAGTAGTGACGTCATCAGTGGACGTGTCGGTGAGCACAAGCTTTTTCTGCAGCAAGCCAGGCGTCGGCAACCGCTGGTCGGCCTCCTTCGCCGCCGTCAGCGTGTCCAGGGATCGGTAACGGGTTGGAGTTTCCGCTTTTGAAAGACTAATATGCCTGGAATGGAAAGAGGTATGGTTAGGTTAGGTTAGTGTGATGTATGTGGGTACTTAGCCAAATATATTAGCTAACATATAAGTGGGTAGCACTAGATTTCTTTGTCTCGATTAAATACTGTAACGAACGGACGTGTGTTATTTCTGCAACCCTTAGTCGGACGCCACCCCCTTCATCCCTATTTCTCAGTGGCGACGAGTCGTTCGGACCTTTTGTGCGTGTACTGTGCGTGTTGTGTTGGTGAAAAAATAACAATGTCAATCGGCAAAATAGGCGAGTTTAAGATCGCGTCGGACAATTGGCGGTTATATGTAGAACGACTTGAACAGTATTTCTTGTGTAACAACATTAAAGCTGAGTTGCAAGTGCCTACGTTAGTGACCGTGATTGGTGCCGAGTGTTATGAGCTCCTAGTCAACTTATGTACGCCGGATAAACCTACTTCAAAAACATTCGCCGAACTAACTACCATTTTAGAAAAACACCTGCAACCGAAACCCAGTGTTCTTGCAGAACGTTATAAATTTAGGCATAGAAAGCAAGGAGACAGTGAATCGATGTCTAATTACGTGGCAGTTTTGAAAAGAATGTCTAAGACGTGTGATTTTGGGGCGTGGCTCGAAGAAAGTTTAAGGGATCAGTTTGTATGTGGAATTCACAGCGAGACCATTCGACAAAGGCTTTTTGCTGAAGATAAGCTAGATTTCACTAAAGCTTTTAATCTGGCAGTTAGTATGGAAGCGGCTGAGAAGGACGCCGCTATGGTCGAGGGGTCGCGAAAGCCTGCTAGCGACGGGACAAGTGCGGCGGCGTCTTGTCAAGCGATATCGGCGAGTTCGTCACGACGCAGGAGCGAGGCGGCGCGGGGAGCATGGCAACCGCGGGGCGCAGAGCGAGGCGCCAGCGCTGGTCGTGGTGCTCGCGCCAGCGGCTGGCAGGCGGCGGCGTCAGCGGGAAAACGGCGTGACACACACTGTAACGCTTGCGGCGGGACGCACGGCACGGAAACCTGCCGATTCACCCGTTACGTGTGCAAGGTGTGCAACAAGCAGGGACACTTACAGCGGGTGTGTCCATTAATGGTGGATACTCACAGCGTGGACGTGATGAACATGGCCAGTCAGCGGGAAACATATAGTGAGGACAGTGACATGAGTGACGAGGTAATTATCATACATGTTAATAACTTAAGGGCAGCGGATTACAAACCCATTTTTATGAAAATAATTGTGCAGGGCATTGACCTTGACATGGAATGTGATACAGGCAGTGCGATATCCTGCGTTAGCAAAAAAATTTACGAACAGTTGTTTTCTCAGTTAATACTAGAGGATAGTAATGTTAGATTACGGTATTACACTGGAGAGCTTGTAAAACCGGTGGGTGTAGTGAAACCACTGGTAAAATATAAAGATAGGCAGGAATATTTGGAGATGTATGTAATCGAAAATGCTAAATCCATATTGATAGGTAGACAATGGCTGGCGGAATTAAATATACCAATACCTACGCCATGCAGACCGCGCAGTGTGAATAGTACTGAGGTAAATGACAATGAGTTCAACTTGGCGCATTTCAGTTCCAGATTTTGTGACGTGTTCGCGGATGGTCTGGGGCGGTTTACCGGCGGTCGCGTGAGCATCCACCTGCGGGAAGGGGCGCGGCCGGTGTTCCTGCGCGCGCGGCCCCTGGCGTACGCGCTGCGCGCGCCGGTGGAGCGCGCGCTGGAGCAGCTGGTACGCGACGGCGTACTCACCCCCGTCGACCGCTCCGACTGGGCTACCCCCATAGTCCCGGTTGTAAAGAAGGACGGTAATGTAAGAATTTGCGCTGATTACAAACTAACTTTAAATAGAATGCTAGAAGTCGATCGATATCCGTTACCTAGGGTAGAAGATTTGTTGGCGCGCCTGTACGGAGGGAAGCGATTTAGTAAGATCGATTTATCCCAGGCCTACGCACAATTTGAACTGGACGATTCTCGGAAATACACCGTGATTAATACTCATAAGGGGTTATTTCGTTATAATCGTCTTGTGTATGGATTGTCCTCGAGCCCAGGTATATTTCAGAGGCGCTTGGAACAAATGTTTGCAGATTTGCCACATGTAGGCGTATTCCTCGACGACGTGATTATCACGGGCAGCGATACGGAATCGCATATTGACAATTTAGTCAAGGTTTTCGAGCGGTTGCAAGCTTACGGGTTGCGAGTAAAAAAAGATAAATGCGCTTTCTTTGCTAAATCGATTAATTATCTAGGGCACGTTATTAGTGAAGACGGTATACATACTTGCCCAGAAAAAGTAAAGGCCATCGAGGCCGCGCCGGCGCCACGTAATGTATCCGAATTAAGGGCCTTTATAGGAATGGTTATGTATTACGCGAAATTTGTCGGTAATGTAAGTAGTATAATGGCACCATTATATAATTTATTAAAAAGTGGAGTTAAGTTCGTGTGGGATAGGGAGTGTCAGGCGGCTTTCCAAGAAATCAAGAGGGCGCTCGGGTCGAGCCAAGTGCTAACGCATTATTCAGAAAAATTACCACTGATTTTGACATGTGATGCGTCTGGAGTAGGGGTGGCCTCGGTGATATCGCACGCCACGGAGCACGGGGAGCGGCCCGTGGCGTATGCCTCGCGCACGCTTTCAGCGGCGGAGCGCGCGTACGCACAAATAGACCGGGAGGCGCTAGCAATTGTCTACGGAATTCGTAAATTTCACCAGTACCTGTACGGTCGCAAGTTTATATTACGGACTGATCACAAGCCGCTTACGTACATTTTTGGAGATAAGGTCGGGATCCCGGTAATGGCAGCTTCGCGCATACAACGATGGGCGGTTCTTTTATCCGGGTACGACTATCAAATAGAATATGTTGCCTCGAAAAAGAACTGTGCGGACGCGCTATCGCGGTTACCTCAGGGAAAAGAGGGAGGATTGAACAGACAAGAGGAAGTCACTTACGTAAATTTCGTGGAAAGCTTTCTACCGGTAACTAATAATGACGTACGTGTTTCGACAGCCAGAGATAGGATAGTGAGTAGGGTGATCACATACGCGCAGTCGGGG
Organism: Cydia pomonella; assembly: GCF_033807575.1. Taxonomy (NCBI): domain Eukaryota; kingdom Metazoa; phylum Arthropoda; class Insecta; order Lepidoptera; family Tortricidae; genus Cydia; species Cydia pomonella. The sequence goes on along the minus strand of NC_084718.1, from coordinate 16,518,344 downwards.
TGGCCGGCTAGTTGCCCAGACGAGGAGATGGAGCCGTACTTTATAAGACGGCACGAGTTATATGTTGACCGCGGATGCTTGATGTGGGGATATCGGATGACTATTCCCAATGCGTTGCGAGAAAAGATCCTTAAGCAGTTGCATACTAGTCATATGGGTATTGTTAAAATGAAATCACAGGCGCGTAGTTATGTATGGTGGCCTAACATAGACGCGGATGTGGAGGCGTTGTGTAGGGCGTGCGAGACATGCGCAGCGGAGGCCGCCGCACCGCCACGGGCTACGCCAAGTCCATGGATGTACGTTACGCAGCCCTGGACTAGGATTCATGTAGATTTTTTACAATACAAAGGTAGGACTTATTTAATACTCACTGACTCGAGCTCAAAATGGATCGAGGTGTTTGAGATGTCACGCACAAACTCGTCCGCCGTAATTAGGGAACTGAGGGCAACTTTCGCTCGCTTTGGATTACCGTCAGTCGTGGTTTCAGATCAAGGACCGCCTTTTACAAGCGCAGAGTTCAAACAATTCTTAACTCAAAATGGAATTGAACAGGCTTTTTCACCCGTGTACCACCCGGCGTCCAATGGAGCTGCGGAGCAAGCGGTAAAGTTGTGTAAACGGGCGATAAAGAAAGCGTTTAGAGACGGGGTAGATGTAGACATGGCATTACAAACTTACCTGCTTGCGTACAGGAATAGCGTGCATAGTACCACGGGAGAAACCCCAGCGATGCTGCTACAAAAACGAAATTTACGGTCGAGGTTAGACTTATTACGTAGTGATCGCGGGCTGGAAGACCGGGTACGTGACGCGCAGCGCCGCCAGGTGCAGGCCGCTCAGAGCGCCATCTCGGAGCGGAACTTGGCAACGGGAGATACCGTTTGGGCGAGAAATTATACCGGCGCCGATAAATGGATTAAAGGTACTGTGGTAGGCAAGGAGGGTTCACGTCGGTATACCCTAGATAACGGAGACGGCCGACTTCTAGTTAGACATGTAGACCAAATAAGGCGTAGATCAGCTTTATCGAGCATTCCGTGTCCTACGGAGCGGGGGGCCGACGGTGATGAGCAGGCTGAACAATTAGAGAGTCCCAAGGTGCAACAGGGTGGTTTGGTGGAACTGGGGGAGGAAGGGACCGAGACAGTAAGAGAGGAGGAAGTACCTAGTAAAACGTCAGATGAAATTGTTACGGCTAATCCTTCCCCACGTCCTCAGCTACCAGCGCGATCGCCGGTGGCGCTTAGGCCGTTGCCAAGTCGTAGACATAGACTAGAGATAGATTAGTTATAATTAGTTTAAGGTACTTGTAGTATTATATAAATGCTATAGTGTATATGTAGTTCATGATTAAGTGGGGAGGTGTGATGTATGTGGGTACTTAGCCAAATATATTAGCTAACATATAAGTGGGTAGCACTAGATTTCTTTGTCTCGATTAAATACTGTAACGAACGGACGTGTGTTATTTCTGCAACCCTTAGTCGGACGCCACCCCCTTCATCCCTATTTCTCAGTTAGCTAACACCAGTTAAGTCTTTTAGTGAATCGATCTGATCAATGAATGGTATAGATGAATGGTAGCTGGAAGACGTTGCATATTAAGGACAGGAAGACCGGTCGTTGTAAATATCCATAGAAGATACCTATCCAGCTTTTAGGTTGGTATGATGATGATTAGTTTTACAATCTCACCTCGACCATGGTGGCGAACTTGTTGGCGTTTCCCTTGTTGTCGCTGTCCCTAAATTTAAATATGGAATCTGAGAACTATACAGAAGGTTCTTTGTCTTATCTCTCCAGAGACACCTTGACCTTGATCATGCTGGCAGACTTGTTGGCCTTTTCCTTGGACTTGTCGTTGATGTCGCCGCTTTGACTCTAGGAACTACTGCATCGCCCTGCGCACCAGGCTTTTACCGCGGTCGATTATAAATGAAATCTATCTAATATACAAAAGGATCAAATTCCATAGTCTCACCTCTCCGGAGACACCTTAACCTCGATCATGCTGGCGGACTTGTTGGCCTTTTCTTTGGACTTGTCGATGTCACCGCTCTCCTGATGCAGCGCACTCGCGCTCCGCGGACAAGATGTCTTACTAGAGTCAGGAATCCCACCAAAAACATTTTTATGTAAAATGTTGCCAAGACGAAACCTTAAGGTTCGCACTGTCAAAAAGTTATCAGATCTCGTGTAGAGTCAAGATTCTAACTCTACAAGCCCTAACTTCAGAAACTCTACAACTTAGTCAAAATATGTGTCTTGGCCGTTTCGATTCCGAAAAGTAATGAACAGTGAATACATTTTTCACGTTACGCCCATGTGATGATAGCGAAACGACCAAGTCTTTTATTACCAAGTTAGGGCTTGTAGAGTTAGAAGCTTGGTTCTACAAGATTTCAGATAACTTTTTGACAGTGCGAGCCTTATTGGTTTCGTCTTGACAACATTTTACATGAAAATGTTTTTACTGGGATTTCATTTCTTTTTGTAAGTTGCTTATTATGACAATCTTCCATCCCCTTATTTAAAGGGAGGGGGGGTGATTTACTAAAAATCCTGAAATATATATTTTATTATTTATAACAAAGAGTCCAATGTCAATTTTCAGACCTCTAGGATCAAAATTTGCGGGACCCTCATCATACAAATTTCCATACCCTAGTTTAAGGGGCTGGGGGGTACAAGTTACAAATTTTAGATTTTTTTTGTTTGTTTCATAATACTCGCTTACATGCCAAATTTCAGCTTTCTAGGACTTCAGGATCTACCCTAAGAATTTTGATGATCATCAGTGAATGAATGAATTCAGTCAGTGAAGAAATCGGGTTTTTATAGATATCAATAAAATCTAAAGTATAAAAGCTATGCAATTGAAACTTTTTTTATTTAATACGTCCACTATTGAAATCATATCCCAAGAATTTTGTTTATCTGGGATAATCCAAACCCAAGTTATGAGGGTTCGGAAAAACTACGAAGCGCTTCGAGAAAAGGTAGGTAGTGCCCTTGCGCTTCGCATGACTCGCCTTGGTTTAGATTTGATCCTTCTATCTAGTAGTTACATTCCATATTTAAGTGACAGCCGTAGCGCGCCGGCGTCCGTTGGCGATCATTTAAATATGATATCTAAGTGCTGTGAAGAAGTTTCAAACTCCTATGACTCTTAGTAGGCTCTGCGCAGGCTTCAATAAGAAATGTATCTACAGTTTCAATATGTAATATAGCTACAGAAGGATGAAATTCCTTTGTCTCACCTCTCCGGAGACACCTTGACCTCGATCATGCTGGCGGACTTGTTGCCCTTTTCCTTGGACTTGTCATCGATGTCGCCGCTCTCCCTGATGCAGCGCATCATCACGCGCAGTTCCGCCGACAAGCGCTCGCGATGCGCCTTAGGGAGCTGGCCAAGGATTGAGCAGCCGAACTCCTGGAATCATTTTAGGGTGAGTATTCACTACATGATCATTTACGAAAAACGAAAAATAAATACGGGTTGGGAACAATCTTACACAGATCGACTTAGCCCCAAACTAAGCAATGCTTGTACCTATGGGTCCCAGGCCCAGGCGACGATATACATATGTATATAGATAAATACATACTTATACATAGAAAACACCCATCAGGAAGAAATATCTGTGCTCATCATACAAATAAATATGCCCTTACCGGAATTCGAACCCGAGACCATCGGCTTCATAGGCAGGGTCACTTAATTTACTCGTGGAATCCTGAATCCTAAACATGTCCTAAGCACGTTAGTGAGTTGTTTGACTGCACTTACTGGGAACTTTTTTTAACCGACTTCAAGATTTCAAAAGGAGGAGGTGCTCTATTCGGTTAGGTATATGTTTTTTATATACATTTTTTAAATGTTTGTTACTTCATAACTCCGTAATTTCTGGATCGATTTCTAAAATTATTTTTCTGATTGAATCTATTTATATATATACAGATTGGTGGTTGATTGGTCAGATTGGTTAAGTAAATTAGATTTTCAAGACATTTTTTAATATAATATAATAATCTTTCTTTCACCGGTCTCCCTCATTGAAGTCGGTTTTTATTTCTTAAAAATTATTTGCTAGTCATGAATTCATGATCCTAGTTACGCAACATCCAGTACACGGCGCGTAAGCGTAATATCGTCGTTGGAGACGTTACGAGTACGAGACGCGTAGAGTTCTGGGCACCAAAACGTCGCGCAGGCGTCGCGTAAGCGTACCTAATCGTTTTATAAGTGAAATCTAATTAGTTGAAATCATGTAGTCGCTGGCGTCAGATGTCTTCGGTGAATGTATCAACGACCTTACATTCTCGTCTGATGAAGATTTTTTATTGTGTAATTATATCAGAAGTTTTATTTTCTACGCGTGTACAATACACGGTTATTACGCTACGCCTGTCGTGTCGTAATGGCGACAGGAATCTCATACGCTACGCTACGACGACGCTTCGTGTGCAGACTTGTTTGAACTTGTACGTGCTCGTAGCGCTCTCGTTCTACGCGCGTATTACGATACGCTTCCGCGTCTCTTACGCTTACGCGCCGTGTGCTGAGGGCTTAACTAACAAGTTAGGACGACTGAAATAAGTGTGTGAAGCTCTTTTACATGTTCATGTGCCCAGCTGACGGTCTTTCCACCACGATACAACCTGCTGACGGCTTTTTTTAATTCATGACAGCATCAAAACTATCATCTGACAAAGTATCAGCCGGGAGACGATGACTGACGATATATGCTCCTGGCCCGCGGTCTGTAATAATTATATGATGTATAAGTATTCAAAAACCGTTTCACCTTGTCAAGCCGTTGGCCGCCTGCTATCCCAGACACGTGCCACACGCCACTGTTTTGCTGGCTGGCTTCGGGTGGACAGGAGCATGAGGAACTTCCGCTTTCCAGCACCACATGCAGTCCCGAAGCCTGCAAGCAAGATAAAGGAAGGTTTTTCAAAGTTTAGCCATATTTAAGGCGTGTTACGAAAGACCAATATGTAGGTCGTAGTGAAAAAGTTTTACTAGGTAAGTTTAATATGTAGAACCAATATAATGTCGTGATCGCGAGAAAAAAATGGGTGCCTCACGTAATTTTTATTTCATCGTATTTGTTTCGTCGGAAATCAATAAGATTTGATGAATAGTTTTACCTTATCTTCTAAAAAAACCTCCTCTGAAAATCACATTATTTCTATATTTATTTTTGTCCCAAATTGGTACATATTCAGTATGAGGAGCTCTTCAAATTTACCAAATAGTCACGAAATTGTCACGAAAACAAAATAAAAACGCACCTAAAACATCGACTTCTGATCAAGTTCTGATCAGCCAACGTATTACGTGTTCAAAATGATTATTAGAAAAGAAATAAATTGAGAAAGTAATTGATTTTGAACTACCTATCCTCTGATGTAAGATGAATTGAATTCTGCCTCGTTTGCAACTTAACACATAAGTAGGACTTAGGTAGGTAGGTATTAGGTAGTAGGCAGGGTGTTCATCCTCATACCCTAGAGCCTAAATGGTAGCGCACTGTGCGGTTTAAGAGGAATTTCCTCCCGCGGACGCTCCGGCTGTGGAATGAGCTCCCGAGGTTTTCCCAAGGGTATACAGAATGGGATTCTTCAAAAAAGGAATGTACAGGTTTTTAAAGTGTCGGCAATGCGCATGTAATGCCTCCGGAGTTGCAGGCGTTCATAGACTACGGTGATGGCTTACCATCAGGCGGGCCGTATGCTTGTTTGACATCGACGTGGAATGTATAAAAAAAAAGTACCTGGCAGTTGATGACCACGGTCCTGGCGCCATTCTCCTGGCTCATGTTGCCATCGCTCGTGTTGAGCGACTTCACGCTGAACCCGAGGCATTGAAGCAGCGCGCAGAGCTCCACCACGTCCGTGTACGCTTCCTATACTCAAATAATGGGGGTTGACAACAGTCAAGTTTTTAGATGGCGTTAGCATAAGTTTTACTTGTCTCTAGTTTTGTTCTATGAGAAATAGCATCTTGATGCTTAAAGCATCCAAAAGCATAAATTCCATAAACATAAACAAGAATATAACACTATTCGTAGGATTGACAGGTAAAACCTATCCCATAGCGCCATCTGTAAAATACTTTGACCGGCCAATTATATTTAGTTCTATTCAAATACGATGTAGATATATACATAAATTACTAGACCTGAATTATTTATAGTCAGCTGCAGCAATTAATCAGCCTCGAACAGATCCCGTGAGGATGCGTCAACTATCTTTTACTACACGTATATGTCTACAACTTAAACTAATAGTAAGTACTAGTAGTAGTAGTTACTATAAAATTATAAAAACACATGTACCTAGACAGAGGTGTTATTTTAAACGTCATACTTCTATGAAATTATGACGTATAAAAAACTTGCACCGAGTTTGCTATCAAAATCGTTGCAGAGTTATCTTGGTCTAACTCTACCTGCCCAAGTTAAACAAAATGTTTGAAAGAGCAATCCAATCCAGAGGCAATGACACAACATTGTGAGTGTTTCGGATGTTCCTGCAGTGCTTCCCCAGGCAAAACTATTTTACCACGTTACCCGATTCGACCTTTGTAATTTAAGAAATTGAATCGAGATTCATACTCAACTCCTTATTTAGATACTTTTACATGAATTAAACAAAGCATGTCTTATAGCATTCATTGCTAACCTTGATATATTGATTGCGGATTACTAAATTAGAATATCGTAAGATTATTCAAAAGCTTACCGTTGTTGGACACATCGTGATGTTTTGTTTAATTACTTCTAACAACCAATCCAACATTAAACTTTCATTCATTAAATATTACACGATCATAATCACTTTACAGCAAACAGATTTTGACAATATCATGCGTTTATTCAACATATATTTTGAAACTACCCTCTTTTTGATTCAGAAACAGACACGTCAAGCAGATTAGTTTTTTTGCTCTGGCAACTTTTTTCAGGCATACCATATCGTTTACAGTACATTTTCATGAGTTAATTTCAGTAATCATCCGTATTTAAATTTAATTAAATACTATTTCATATGTTATACAAGCTAAGGGGTAGAAAAAGGAGACCAGATTGAAGTTGAATTCAGCGTGCGCACCGTGTGCAAGCACCCATAAGGTGCAAGTGACACCAAGCCAGACAAAAATTATAATCACTCGTGGTTCTAGTTCTGTTGGTACTATTAAATAGGTATAATACAATGCTCAAGACTCCACTTTTTAACGAAGTACTTGCTTGACTTATAGCCCAATCCGGTTTCTTCCAAACGATTTCTCATTAATTATCCAGTCAATCCTGTGTGGTATTTCACCTGTCCAATTTCTTGGACCCACGTGCATTGCGTCTCACTCTCTCATTAAGCAGAATGTGAGACGTAAATACACAAATAGGTGGAACACCATCCTTAGGGATGCTAACCCTAGCGTTGTTTTGCCGGCGCGTGCGATCAACGACTCGTGTTGGACCCGTGTGTCATGCACACACACAATTATAAATTTAAAGAATTACTAGAGATCATATAGCGTGGCGGAAAACTTGGCGTAACTTTTGATGACCTTGTAGGCTTCGAGGTAATCCTTCTCAGTGGCGACCTCCCCATCCGCTCATAGATTTCGCGCAAGTACTCGGAAGAAAATGAGAAATCCGTCCAAAACTACATGATACTGATACTACAAAAAAAATATCATTAATAAAATGTTTTTTTTCCTTCTCTCCACTTATTTGTCAAATTAATTCTATGGGCGTCGTCAACTCTAGCGTTATTTCTCCAGCGCATGCGGTCAATATCTCATGCTAAAGGCCGGTTCAGTCGGATCGGTCAATTTGATCAGCAATTTTAGAATTATGGTGGTATTTGAGTGCTCTAAATTAAAAAAATACCCCCAAACGCGAATACTAGCGCGACTAATTTGTATTCTTGTCTTGCGTCTTCACCTCCATTTTATCGGTAATATGGGTCATAACTGGCGGTTGAAATCGGAGAGCCAAATTGGCGTTTGCGTCAGCACCACCTGATTTGATGAGACAATTTCATCAGATTGGCGAAAAGTTGTTCCCGTCTGGACTGACCTTATAGATATTTGAATAGGAAGGTATTTAAAGAGACACAATGTATAAATACACAATTATATATTTATTAAAAGAATTAACCAATCTAGTTGTAGGTCATGTAGCGAGGGGTGGCAGAGAACTTGGCGTAGCTCTTGATGACCTTGTTCACAGCTTCGAGGAAGTCCTTCTCTGTGGCGACCTTGCGGCGCGCGCGGATCGCGAACATGCCCGCCTCGGTGCACACCGACCTGGAAGACGAAATTTTTTTAGACATCTGTAGTGTTGACATTAAACCTGGCCAAGTGATCAGAAAATACAACGAGGGAAGGACGGAAAGCCTTGTATTTTAATTAATAGGTACGTACTCTTGACGTCACTCGATAGGCCATAACTAAAGCTAGTATGGATTGGACTTGCGCGGTACATACTCCACACTCACTCCCTTTTAATGGTGCATCACTAGTACTTAATTTGTTGTTCATTTGTCTGGCCCCTCGGGGTCCGGCAGACCGAACTCGACTTTACGATCGAGGCGGCCAGGACGTATAGCGCCGGGTCGAGCGTGTCCGGACGGTTGGGGGTTAATTACTAATAACATGTACAATTTTTAACCTTTCTAGTGACCTATAATTAAGAAGCAGTGCCTCTGAATAAGAGCCTAAAAATCAAGATGTACTCACATTTTCCTTGAAATACCTATTAACGTTGACTCAATTGTCACTTCTCACCTAATTTCAGCTCCAGTGGAGTTAGGGCACAACCTGGCCAGCAAGTCGAACCGTATATCCCTCTCCACGCTCATGGAGCGCGCGTGGATGCGGAAGATGTGCGCGCGGCCCTCGAGGTCCGGCAGACCGAACTCGACTTTGCGGTCGAGGCGGCCCGGACGCATGAGTGCCGGGTCGAGCGTGTCCGGTCGGTTGGTCGCCATTAGAACCTGGGGGATAGGAAATGAAACGTGGTTAATTATGTGGGGTGACTGTAACATAGCAAAATGTAGCGACATGACGAGGAACATCCTGGGACCGGAACCTATTGTTTTTACAAACCCTATCAGTTCGGAAACGATATCTTTAACTTACCCGATGAAAAGGGTAACCAAAAGTTAATTTTGGGTAAGCGCTTATAGTATCCAAAACCCTTAATAGGGAAACCCTATCAAGTGTTTTTAGAACGCGATCATTCGATCACGTAGTTTTAAACTTTGTGGCATTGGCCAACGTCTTCATATTGCGCGAAAAAGAAACGGGAAAAGGGTATAACACTATTAAAAACATTAAATATATCTACCCTATTTTATACGGAAACCACGTTATAAAGTTTCCATATGGATAGGCTAACACAACAATAGAGTAATCATTAATTTATTTATTCAATCATATGGCATGCATAAATAAGCAATCAGAGTACAGCTTTGTGGTTGTATCTATTGAGTAACGAACGAATCCGAGTAACCATATCATCAGGGTTACCATTTGATCTCACCAAAAACATTTTCATGTAAAATGTTGCCAAGACGCAAGCAAAAAGCTCGCCTGTCAAAAAGTTATCAGAACTACCGAGCCCTCAGATAAATAGATATCGAAAAAAATAATCAAATCAAGACGTTTTCAGGTCCCACCGAGTAGGGTCTCCTGTTCAACAGTTAACCATGTGGACACAGTTAATCATCGCTATAATTTGCAAACGCGATGTTGCCACTTCGTGCAGCGCCGCGCGATGAATGACGGAATAGCCCCTCTCCCCCGTCCCCAGTTTGCCGCGAGCTAGCGTGCGCGCCGGTTGTGTGAAGAACGATTTTGTGTTTTTTTAATGAAGACACGTGAAAAACAACGTGAGTACTTTTTCTCTTTACTCGTTTTAGCTTAGCATCACATAGATGCTTATATGTTCGTTGTGTAGACTAACTAAACATGTTCCATCTGGTAAAGTACTTGTGTGCGTAGTGACGCTCATTTAAAAATGAGGTTTGCGTAACGGCTTCGGGAGTGGAGTGGTCTACAATTAACCAAATCGGTACGTTCTACAGTTAACCATGGTTAACTGTGTACTAACTATGGTTAATTGTGTACCGCATGAGATTAATTGTGTACCATACCCCAATTATTTGTAAAGCTTTATTTGTTTGCTGCTTTTTTCAATTTTGATTTAATTTATTTTTTAGATGGGGCGTAGTAAGCAACCAGAACGAAAGAAAGGAGGCCATTCCGCAGATGACATGAAGAAGGCTATAGAATGTGGGGGAAGTAGTACTGGATGGGAACTTTGAACCAATACCTCGAGATCCAAAGGAAAATTAATTCGTGCTAGTCTTATTTCCATTGAAGAAAACCTTTGTCTATTACGTGGCAAAAATTTTAGAAAAAATCGATGACAACGATGATGATTCCGATTTCTTTGTAAGCTTTTTGAGGCTTAAAAATAAGACGCACCAAACATTTTGCGAGCCTTTGGTACCTGACAATGCGGGTATTCGAGTACGGGATATTAAATATATATTGCCTGATCCAAAAATTATGGGCAGCAGCCGCAGGCAAATGTCCTTTTCATTTGATCCATTTAGTTTCATTATAATCTTCTTATTAATTATTGGCACGTAATCAGTCTCAAATCAGTGTTTAAAATACTAATAAGCCTCATATTTAAAATAATTGGCCTTTATAAACTTATTAATCAACAAACATATAGCACTGACAGCTAAAGAGATCCAAATAGTTTCATTATAATCTAACTACTAATTATTTATTGGCACAAAGTCAGTCTCAAATCAGTGTCATAGAAAAAAGTCTTACTTACGGACGGACTAGACCTTAAGAATCAACAAAACATAGTATTGCAGGCTACTTCAACCTAAATCTTTAACGCAAATTCAATTTCGACATATGAAAGTGAACTTTGTGCCAATAAATAATTAGTAGTTAGATTATAATGAAACTATTTGGATCTCTTTAGCTGTCAGTGCTATATGTTTGTTGATTAATAGGTTTATAAAGGCCAATTATTATAAATATGAGGCTTATTAGTATTTTAAAACACTGATTTGAGACTGATTACGTGCCAATAATTAATAAGAAGATTATAATGAAACTAAATGGATCTCCATAGTCGTATGTCCCATTAAGCGTATAAGTTAGTTCTAATTTTATATTTAAGAAGTCAAAACTCACTCATATTGATATAATTATAATAAAAAACGCTTTTGATATCATTAATGTTTCAAAACTTTAAGTTAAATTGTTGAATTCATAAACACTTTATTTTGTTCCTAACTAACGTAAGAAGATTATGTTTTTTTGTTGATTTTGTCGAATGTACCCTTTATTTCAAAATAAAAGCCAAATATTATAACGAATGGGGTTATTATTTCAAAATAAATAATTATTCATATTGAGTGATTAACTGTGTACGCCATGGTTAATTGTAGCATACCCCCCCGGTTAATAGTGTACTAGGGGGTGGACACAGTTAGCCATTTCCCGTTTTTTTTTAAAACATGACTTTCTCAAGAACTGTTAAGTATACGAAATATTCTTAAATGCCAAATTGTAGCCAGATAACTTACCTTTCGGTAAAAGTAGAAAAAAGTTGGCTCTGATTGACCTATTACGCGGTGTGATGCTTTGAATATTAGGTGGTTAACTGTTGAACAGGTGACCCTACCATAATATATATGGACTTAATCTTAACTTTCTTAACAGTCCCTTACAGGCATGTTCAAAACTTCTACTTCTTATATGTCTTGCTAAAGGCATTAGTTAAATGTACTCGGATAATCGCAATTCAAACACATATCCTATTATTAAAAAATAATTTAAAAATATTTATTCTCACTAGCCTGCCCATAGCGACATCGCATATACATAATGTAAATTACAAAAATGCGTAATGTGCTGATTGTTTATACGTGACTATTATGCAGTATGTGACATAGGTAGCGATAATATTTAATATTTTTTTGCAAAACTAGCACAGAAGCGCCTGAGAAGTCAAGCAATCATGTCGCTGACTAAAATTCTTGTTGAAATCGTCTTTCTTGGTGCATGTAAGTGTTAAATCAAAGTAACAAGAGTAACTGAATATTATAAAAAAAAGGATTACAACCAATGCTATTGGTTGATTCCTCTCATCTCCGCTCGTCTCCGTACCAGTGAAAAGGGCAATAGGGCGTCGCGTTCAAAGGGTTAAATATTTAATATCTCCAGAAAGGAACCATGGAAGCCAATTTAATTACCATTTCGTCATGTCGCCCGGTTTGGCCTAGTGGATAGTGACTTAGCATATGAAGTCAATGGTTCCAGATTCGAATCCCGGTAAGGGCATTTATTTGTGGGATGAACATAGATATTTGTTCCTGAGTCATGGGTTTTTTCTATGTATATACGTATGTATATATTTATCTATAGTCTGTGCGGAAAGAGAAGAGTCGTGGTATGTAAGGGAACCCATACATTCTTACGACTCTTCTCTTTCCGCACCGACTCTGTAAGTATTTATATCCACGTCTAGTACCCCTATGGGTAACCTTGTACTAGGTTTGCTTAGTTTGGGGGGCTAGGTCGATATGTGTAAGATTGTCCCCAAATATTTATTTATTTATATTTCGCACGAGGAAAATATTCTGCTTAAATATTCTGAAATAATATTCTCTAAGAATGTGCACAAATTTAGAAGCGACTGCCACCTTAAAATGCCTTTTTTTTCAGATTCTAACACCCTCTATTGCACCGGCATAGCGCAGTCTAGTGGTGATTCCTTGAATTCGCCTACAGCTTTGACAGCTCCATATGAGAAAGGCAAGAAACATAAGAAACGCAACGCGTTCAACCTGTACTATATGATTGAAGAATGCACTAAATGTAGTGCGTGGGATCTGTTGGGCTATGGAAACTACTGTGGATTCGGCGGGGCTGGGACACCGGTAGACGATATTGACAGGTGATTATATCTTAATAAATAAACCGCGAACCACGTTCGACGTGTTGCCTCCCTGTCACACTTACGTACGGATTTACCAGTGCGACAGAGAGGCAACACATCGAACGGCAAAACATGGCAAATACCTATCTACTAAACCCATGAATCTAGTGTAACTGGATCAGCCAAAATGCAAATGGGGGGAAATGACCGAACGGGTTAGTCTTATGTATCGTTCAGTAGGAGTAGCAGAGAAAGCGCTATTATTGTTTGTCTTTATCACAGTCTAATTTTTTTTTAATTCCCCACCGTAAATTGTAGTATGGTGGGCAACAAATAACCCGACCAAATTACGTAGGTTGTTTTTGGTATATTCTCAGGAATGTTAAAAGGTGTTTTATTTTTGTCGCATTACGTATGTTCTGCCCTCACGGGCGCACGCGTATAGCACATCACATCTATAGCATCCTACCATCTATGACAAAACCAGAAGCACTTTATACCTTAGCAACACTTACGCTACATAGTTGGGTCATAAGTTCTGTCACAAAGGTTTTGACTGATAAAATGTAATACAAAGCTTTTAATAAAAAAAGTTTACCATGATTTTAAAGCTTGTTTTATACTGATCAAAACGTAATATAATTAGTTTAATTTAGATCGCGTCTTTATTTACTACTTGTTTACTTTGGGATTATCGTTAGACGCGAATACGCGGCTGGATTGTGAAAAGTTATACTTTACAAAAAGGAGTGAAAATCAGTGTCACATTAAATACATAAGTACAATTCTTTATTTGTATGAACCTACTTTATTAGAACGTTATTTTATCACCGGCATTTAGTTCTCCGACAAGTCTGTATTTCAGCTAATACCCTTCAAACTTAGGGTACTTTAAAGTGACACGCTAATTTTTGACTGCCATCCAACGAGTAGGTTTGGTAAAACACGTACAGTTGCAATTTTTTGCAATACCAATGCACATGAATTCTATATTTTAAGAAAGATAAACGATCCAGCTTTTGTTTTATGTAAGATTCAACCAATTAAAAAGAAAAATAAATAAATAGGGATCAAAATCACCTTGAACAGGTCGCGTATTTTTTTGCATGTTTTTTTATTACATTTTTCCAAATATTACATAGAATTATGCAAAACAGAGACCGCAAATTACGTTAAATTATATTGTAAGTAATTCAACATTAAATAAGCTTTCAATCCATATTTATTAATAAAAAGGTACCTATAGCTTTTTATCAGTCAAAACCTTTTTGACAGAACTTATGACCTGACTAAGTACTTCAACGCTTATTATGGCATCTTGCTTACTGTTGCTAGAAAGTGCTTCTAGTTAATTCGATATTAGCAATTTTTTAAATTACCCCGCTTTTGAGGTTACCCCAATCAAAGATACATTGATTGAGTAAGATGTGTAAAATCTAAGACAATTTCGTTATTCAAATTTGACAGGTAAACGATATGGCGCTGTATGGCTCCATACATTTTGCGGTAACTCTGATTGTCAAAAGTTGACGTTTTACAATTCAGTGACCGCAAAAATAGCCCAGTACAGCATCCCGAAAATGCAAGACTTAGGGTAACGAGAAATAGAACCAGATTTGTTCGGTCGACTCTGATTTCCATGTTAAAAAAAACTATTCACTATGATTTGATTTCATTACTATACACTTGTCAAAATACCCCAACTGAACCTTGACCTTTTTTCTTCAACAGCTGCTGTCAAAAGCACGACCGCTGCTACGAAGATGTTATAAAGCATCACGACTGTTGGTGCGTCAATATCTACATAATGCCTTACGATTGGAAAGTCTACGAGGGGTCCCCATACTGCGGCGATGAGACCAATCGGTGTAGGAGGGAGATATGCCAATGTGATAAGGAATTAACTGTGTGTTTGAATAGAATCGGGTGCCCCTAAGCCATAATGTGACTGCAAATGTGTTTTCTGCTCTCCAGCCGGAAAGTGACAACTTTCGGCCCGCTGCACTAAACAGTTGCCGCTTTCCGGCTCCGTTGAGTCGAGTTCAGAAAGTGTTTACACACCTCGGCCAGTAAATAAGGAAGCCTAAGGGTAAAGATTTCAAAAGTAAAGATAAGCCCGTTCATATAATTCCGACCGAATATTCTCGTTTGGTGTCAAATCGCATTGGTTGAGGAGTTGTGCAGTCACTGCACGATCGGCTAGCATTCCCCCATTGGCCCCATTCGTAGTGCTTGTAACCCGTCTTTACGAAGTAATATATTGTATAAGCTAATTTAGCCAATGGCCTAAGATCACATATTTGTCGACCTCGGTCGCCTCGGCCACAAAAACATGTGATCCGAGATATTTCTTACTTTACTGCCCTGGGTATGTAATATACTAGTTTTAACCTTTGAACGCCACGCCTATCGTGTGTGGCGTGTAATCGTGAAACTAATCAGAATACACGAAGGTTGATACTGGGCTGTTATAAGCGCGTGTCAGTTGACGTTTTTGACGGTCTAAGTGATAACGAATTTTGGAAAAGAACAAACTCAGTCGCACAACACTCACATAAATATTGTGTGTAACTCCGGGGGTAGGAATATTGCAAACTCGACTCTTTAATTCACTCGAGTCGTTAATTAACACCCTCGTTTGCAATTTTACTTACCCCCTCGTTGCACAATGTACTATTGTGAATAGGTATATAAAAAGTTTTCAGCGTCATTTTAAAATACTTATATGCTTTCTCCATACTATTTTTACTTGTATATATGAATTTGTTAATTTATGATTCGTTTCATTCACCTCTCTCTTTTCAAAACCTGTACAACAAGTTATAAATATTTTTAGAAATAGAAATACATTTATTTGCAAGAATGCAGGTCATAAAAGTTACAAAAGGGTAAATACAAAGTTCCAATAATACAGTCGCCATCAGATATATCGGCGCGGACGAGGTGTTCAAAAATATCTGAACACGCACTCTAACGCCTTGACAATAGAGGCGTGTTCAGATATTTGTGGGCACCTCGGCCGCTCCGATATATCTGATGGTGACTGTACATTGGCATGCAAAATTATTTACATTCTTAATTTAATTCTAAGCATAATTATAGGTGCAGTTAAATATTAATCATTAATTCAGTCTAGGTGTGCGTCCATTATATTACATTTAAACAAATGTCAAAGAGAAGTACAAAAAATTGCCTACTATTATTTTGTATTTGTATGTCTTTCCCTATCTCGGGACCATGGGGTCCCGGGCCTTTGGGAGGCATGCGTGGGGCTCAAGCCAACACTGCAGAGGCCCTTAAGGCAAATTAATTTAAAAGCAGGGGATACACGTGGCGAATACCATGCCCGATTGCCCGAGCGTACAATAAGTATTATTATGATAGATTGTGGTTAAAGTTTAATAATGTTAATGAATGGATTATTTAATGACATTTGTAATAGTTGTGTGATAAAATTTATTGGAGACTAGCTGACCCGGTGAACTTCGTATCACCTTATCGTATTCGTATTATATATATATATATTATATATATATTTTTTTTATAAAGAGGCTTCCTTAGCAGTGAGCTAGTAGCCGTCGTTCAAAAACTATATATATAAATACTTAAATATATTATATAAATTCGTATTATATAAATGTATAGTCCCAAATAGGAGACATTTAGCACGTCACGGATTATCCAATCATTCTTTTACAGATGTTACTGATACTGACTTATTAAGTAAGTACCCTACGTACTATTTTTTTCGGAGCGGTTGTGGCATTTCCTTATTTATAAGATGTAAAAAACACAGGGCCTACCGCGAAACACGAAAACCGAAATTTCGTTACCTGCCTCTCTATCGCTCGAATATGCAAGAGTGATAGAGGGGCAGAGAATTCCAACGCCGTTTATTCCAATTTTGGCCTCAGATTCATAATAAAGGACCCCTCGGATTCTCAGAAATCGATTTTCACCTTGATCATAGCAAAAATGCAGAAATTAAAGATGGCGGCCGTTTATTCCAATGTTGGCAATATTCACCTAAGATTCATAATAAAGCGCCTCTCGGATCCTTAGCTATCGGTTTTATTTTATATTTCATATGTAGGTATTTATTGTGTTAATGTACGTAGGTATAATTGCAGATGGAATAGGTTTAGGTTTGTGTCGTACATGTTACCTCTCTGTAGAGGTGTCTGTGGTGGTATTTTCATCTTGATCAGAGCAAAAAATGCTGAAATTCAAGATGGCGGCCGTTTAGTCCAATTTAACTTCCGATTCCTAATGAAGGGCCTCTCAGATCCTCAGAGATCGATTTTCATCTTGATCAAAGCCTCTCAGATCCTCAGATATCGATTTTCATTTTGATCAGAGCAAATACATTTGGATGGATGATGGAGTCACAAAATTATTCAATTTTTGAATGTTTCATTAAGTTTTTAGAGTCAGACCAAGATAATTTGACAGTGATTTTGATAGCCCAGACGGTGTACGTGTTAAGTAAACGTCATAATTTCATAGAAGTTTGACGTTTAAACTTTAAAATAACACGTGCCCCGCCTGGGCTATCAAAATCGCTGCTAACTTAGGTTGGTCTGACTCTAATTTCGTTTTATTTGTAGTTTAAATAGTTTTAGGGTCTCTAATAAATTATTACCATATTCCATTTCTGAACGCACTCATAAAGTTCGACAACCAACAATGACAATCCTTTGTGAAAGTGACACTTTTTATTGTTATTATTATTTGCATTTAAAATATAAATACGCGATAATCCGAATATTGTAGATATATGTTGTCCATTCGAAATCTTTATTTGAATACGTTATTCAATTTGAGGGGACTCGAGTCTACGGCACCGGCGGGACGAATCAAATGTTTGACAGGTAGGAACAGTTTGTATGGGAAAAGGATATCGTTGTTTTTACTATTTTCCTCGCATTTTTTTCATTTTTTCTCACCGTCTAAACCTTCTCTGGACTTCCACGAATATTTCAATACCAAAATTAGCCAAATTGATCCAGTCTTTCGGAAGTTATGCGATCACATACATCTTGGCGATTCTCGATTCGATATATATATAATATCTATAAATATAAATATATAAATAAAAATAAATAAATAATAGATAGATATATTGGTTCATTAATTTTGTATTAACCCTTGGGGTGCCTTTCGACCAGAGATGTGCTATAATAAATAAATAAATAAAAATTTAGCTATAGCTGTAGCTAGAGGTATGTTTCAAATGTATGAAAACATAGCATAGCACAGCATAGCACATCTCTGGTCGAAAGGCACCCTTAAACTCATGATTTGTTTTTTTTTTTTTTCTAAAATGAATATGTGTCACATAATTGTTTCCTGATTCTGGGAAAAATAGTAAAAAATTATATTGATCGATTGTTACTGCGAAATCAGTGTTAGAAGTTGCATAGGCTAAATCATATTTATGTAGTAAATATATAATTTTCAGTAAGAGAGATATGAATCTTACTACCATCAGAAAGTTACACTGTTTGTGATATACCTATGATAAAGTTTTCAAATACAAAATAATTATAAACAACGACAAAACGCCCAAAACCACATGCAATTGGACCACACCACACCACACACCACACTTTGGATTTTTCCAAGAATTCCGACAATTCGTCCTAAAACAAATGTAATTTTTATAAATTAAAATACTGCGAAAACTTCCGTAAAAAATAGGAAAATTGATTAGTTTTACTATTGAAATAATATACAGGAACAAATAGAATTTGTCTAATTATGTATACAATTAGATGTTTTTGTTGTGTAGGCTGCATCCTACACTGCATTTAAGGGTTAAGACGAAACGTCTGCAAACGATAACCGACAGCTTAGCGGAAGATTTCGCTAGGCGTCTCCCTAGGGCACTAGCCTAGGCAATTGCCTACTCTGCCTAAATGGCACATCCGGCCCTGTGTGACATAGCGTAATATGTATTATCTATTGCAAATTTAGCACAGAAGTGGCCGAAGATTCAAGCCGTCATGACGCTGACCAGAACACTTGTTGTACTCATCATTCTTGGCGCATGTAAGTATTAAATCAAATATGTATACCTTTGAAAAAAAAGTATTTGGTCAAAAATCAACAACAAAGTCCAAATGATGGACCACTTGTACACTCTGCGAAAAAGATCTTATAGAAAAGTTTATTTTTTTCTGGATGACAAGGGTTTAGATGTAAAGCTTTGATTGGAAATAATAGGCAAGATAATAAATTACAATTATAGTACACAATTGTATTTTTTTCGTAAGGTTTTACGTTTTTATAAGAATTTCCGCAAGTTAGTAAAAAAAGCCGATTTTCATGATTTTTTTTACTTTCAATATTATTTAAGTAAAGGTTACAGTTAATTTTGAAACAATGTCAAGTAATGCAGAAGAATTATATAAAAAGATTCAATATTATTGATCTAAAGTTATAGTTTTCCCATAATTTACATTTTCTTATGTACTGCTATTATATTGCACACAGCTGTATATAAGATTTTATTAACTAGGTAGTGCGAGGGACTTATTCCCTAGTCTTACATTATAATAATATTTGTATATAATTGGGTACTTATTTCACTATTTATTACTGTTGTACTATGCTATTCAGTTCTTTTTTAGTATATATTTGGTCTTGTTAGGCTTAATAATAGGAGTAACTTAAATATTATGACAAGTAGACTTGTTACTCTTGTAGACGTATTACAAATACAAAGTATAGAAGTAAGACCAATGATATAACTGGCTATCTGGAGTCCAGTAAACTGACAGCAACCATACAACGCCACGAGAATCATCGTGACACCGCTGTACTCCCCCATTCTTATTGCGCGTAAGGCCCGTCCTTAGATATATGTTAATAAAAAAGTAAAAATATAGCAATTTTATGCACAAAAAGTAAAGTCAAGCTAGATTAAGGGTTGGCAAGGGTTTACCTGCTCCCAACAGTGATAATAAATGAAATTTCTATGCAAAATGTAGAGTAACAAAACATTTGACCTTTTTTAAATTAAATTAAATTAAATTAAATTAACGGTTATTTCAAGCGCGTGTGGCTCATAAAATGTTAGTTATGTACAATAAAACTTAAAAACTATGTTAGTTACAATAAATATCTTAACTAAAATCATAACAATTCACCGTTACTGGGCTTATGAAGCCCGCAACAGTGCATAATGTACGGACAGTCCATCCTATCCGCAATCATAGTTAGGATGGTGTTGGGGCTGGCGCGCACGCGCCGTACCAGCGATGCGGCTCGCAGGCGCATTGCTGCTTTGAAGCATGTCACGTGCGCGTCAGCGAACATCTGTGACGCACTGCAAAAGCGCGACAGCCCCATCAACACCCAGAACGCATTATTATATTGAATTTGTAGGGCCCTGTAAGATTTTTTTGTAAATTTGCAACATTGATTTTTGAACATGTTTGAGTGCGTTAAGACGATGGATCCCATAGAAAAGCCATCTTCAAACAAAATAACACAGAATAAAAAATTGATCCTTATTCTTTTACTGATATGTGTTAAATTTGTTAAATATCAAAAAGTGGCACCATCTAATAGATCAAAGGCCAAAGGCGACATTGTTTCGAGTGATGGCGCCATAACATTTAGGTTGTGCCCGGTAAGATGGCGCCACTTTTTGATATTTAACTGACAATGTCCAACGGGTAACTTTTTGCGGTGTGTCCTAAATTAAGGCATTTAGCAATTGATTGGTCAATAACAACGAATATTTGAAAAGACACTTGTTAAAGTTATATTATAAACTAATCTGCAAATAACTCTGGCTTGGACTATTTAAAGACACTCTAATCATGTCGTGCAAAGTGCCCGTGTCCTGGTCATCACAAAGTCTGTGATAAGAAAATTCGCAATACATTGCATCTTAGCATAAACTTTAAAGTGTACTTAAATACACAAGTTATTCCTAAAAGTCGTTGAACAAATGTTCGTCAGTACGAGGTACAGCCTAGTTTAATTTTTTGCTCCGCCCGGTCGAGATGGGACGTGCGGCAAAGCACTTCACACCTCTTCTGTCCTTTTGTATTCCTAAAGATAAAGTTTTATGACCAATTGGTGCAAATTATATTTCAACTATACATAAACGTCAATCAATTTCAAGGAGCCGTTGATTGAATAAGTGGGTAGTTCGCTTTGGCAAAAACGGCCACTGACCCGCACTAACTTTTGTGCTGTTTACGATGATGTTGTTCAAGAGAGGAATCATGGAAGCCAATTTTATCATTTTTATCCGTTACCATTTCGCATAAGAATATGTGACCGAAACTTGCAAAACGTCCCACTTTGTCGCTTGCCATAAGGACGAGATTTGCTTGTATCTTTATACGAATAATAATAATAAGCCCGCAGGGCAGCTTGTGGCGAGCTGTTGGGGAGTAACGACCCCACGGACCCGAGTGCTCCAGAGAGTCGGTCAGGGTCTCCGTCTCCGGTGTGTCTTCGTCGGTCGGAGTGGAACCCCAAGGGGACCCGTAGGACTCTCAGCTCTGGCTTGCCTTAATTGGCCGTCCAGAGGGGAGACGTTAGAGCTGTACGCTCCAGGGGTGGAAGTGTTAAAGGGCATATCGCCGCGAGTAACTTCGGAGAAAGCGCAGCACACCTCTCGACACCCCTGAGCCGCTCACGCCGGTGTTGCGCCTGGCCGTCTTTACGATGGCGCATCAGGTGCCCATCTAGCGAGTGGCGAGTCACCGCCTGCCTTGATAACACTGTATATCACAATGTTATAGCAGGTGTCCGGAACTCTTAGCAATAGCCCAGTCTTATTTTCCACCCAAATTCAAACCATAGACCAAGACTCTTTCCATTTTTCTGCAATAGCCTCCAATGCCTGCTGAAACCGGTTTATGGGTATCTATTTATGTACACATGAACGGGTTCCAGCAGGCGTTCTACATGACATCAAAGCTCTCCAAACGGCCTCTACGTGTTGGATCTATATCCCCACGCACGCCTTATAAATGACCGGGCTTAAAAACCCGAGAGTTTGTAACGGAGATACAAATAATAATAATAAGCCCGCAGGGCAGCTTGTGGCGAGCTGTTGGGGAGTAACGACCCCACGGACCCGAGTGCTCCAGAGAGTCGGTCAGGGTCGGAACCCCAAGGGGACCCGTAGGACTCTCAGCTCTGGCTTGCCTTAATTGGCCGTCCAGAGGGGAGACGTTAGAGCTGTACGCTCCAGGGGTGGAAGTGTTAAAGGGCATAACGCCGCGAGTAACTTCGGAGAAAGCGCAGCACACCTCTCGACACCCCTGAGCCGCTCACGCCGGTGTTGCGCCTGGCCGTCTTTACGATGGCGCATCAGGTGCCCATCTAGCGAGTGGCGAGTCACCGCCTGCCTTGATAACACTGTATATCACAATGTTATAGCAGGTGTCCGGAACTCTTAGCAATAGCCCAGTCTTATTTTCCACCCAAATTCAAACCATAGACCAAGACTCTTTCCATTTTTCTGCAATAGCCTCCAATGCCTGCTGAAACCGGTTTATGGGTATCTATTTATGTACACATGAACGGGTTCCAGCAGGCGTTCTACATGACATCAAAGCTCTCCAAACGGCCTCTACGTGTTGGATCTATATCCCCACGCACGCCTTATAAATGACCGGGCTTAAAAACCCGAGAGTTTGTAACGGAGATACAAATAATAATAATAAGCCCGCAGGGCAGCTTGTGGCGAGCTGTTGGGGAGTAACGACCCCACGGACCCGAGTGCTCCAGAGAGTCGGTCAGGGTCGGAACCCCAAGGGGACCCGTAGGACTCTCAGCTCTGGCTTGCCTTAATTGGCCGTCCAGAGGGGAGACGTTAGAGCTGTACGCTCCAGGGGTGGAAGTGTTAAAGGGCATATCGCCGCGAGTAACTTCGGAGAAAGCGCAGCACACCTCTCGACACCCCTGAGCCGCTCACGCCGGTGTTGCGCCTGGCCGTCTTTACGATGGCGCATCAGGTGCCCATCTAGCGAGTGGCGAGTCACCGCCTGCCTTGATAACACTGTATATCACAATGTTATAGCAGGTGTCCGGAACTCTTAGCAATAGCCCAGTCTTATTTTCCACCCAAATTCAAACCATAGACCAAGACTCTTTCCATTTTTCTGCAATAGCCTCCAATGCCTGCTGAAACCGGTTTATGGGTATCTATTTATGTACACATGAATGGGTTCCAGCAGGCGTTCTACATGACATCAAAGCTCTCCAAACGGCCTCTACGTGTTGGATCTATATCCCCACGCACGCCTTATAAATGACCGGGCTTAAAAACCCGAGAGTTTGTAACGGAGATACAAATAATAATAATAATAAAATCTTTATTTACTTGAAACCTAATACAAAATGAGAGGCTTACATTAAATTACAAAATAAACTTATTTTAGGTTTGTAACAGTTCCATTTGGATTGAGCCTCTGTTTCCTGAACTAGGACAAAGCCTGTGACTCAGGATTCAGCGATTCCTCCGGAGAAATTGGTACAGGTTGTTTAGTGAACAGGTACTTTAAGAAGAAGTGAAAACACAATAATAATACTAAGATAGAAAATGACAATGTAAAAAATCTAAATATTATATAAAGAAAAGAAATAACCTGTCAAGGCGTCCTTATAGCAAGCGACAAAGTGGGACGTTGTTCGGTTTCGGTCACATATTTTATTCAGACGTAGATAATAAAATATTTATCTTCAACTTCAACATCAACATTTATTCAGCAAATAGGCCACAAGAGCACTTTTACACGTCAACATGAAATTTACATACAAGAAAAAACAAGCAGATCAACAATTATAAAATACAATGAACTGAAAATATTCATGCAAACTAAAGTATTATTATTACTTAGAGATGTATAAAATCTCTAAATGACGAATTATAAAAAAAAACTAAAATAATAATAATAAATTAACACAAACAGATACAGAAAAAAAACTAAAATTATTTAGAGGTGTTGTTGGTTATTTACGATACAAGTGCGGAAAGTAGGAAATTCGCAACGAGTGGTAATTATAAAATAAATTAAAACACGACCAATGGGAGTGTTTTCAATTGACACGAGTCGCGAATGACCTATTCGCACGTGTATCGTACAACGACAATGGGCACGGAAAGTGTTTATTACCGCACTAGTGCGGGAAAGTAGCACCATACATACTGTAAATAATTATTATTATTTACAGTAAATATGATATTATTATCATGGTATTGGTATTATTATGGTGGTTATATTGGCTTTATTTTTTATTTTTTGTTGTATGTTCTGGGAACGTGCACAAATTTAAAAGTAACTACATTAAATGCCTTTTTTTCAGATTTAAACACCCTTAACTGTACAAAAGTTGCACCGTCTAGTGATGTTACCTCGAATTCGCCTACTACAGCTTTTGCACCGCAACATGGGGAAGGCAAGAACCGCATGAAGCGAAACATATTCAACCTGTACTTTATGATTGTAGAATGCACGAAATGTAGTGCGTGGGATCTGTTGGGCTATGGAAACTACTGTGGATCCGGTGGGTCTGGTACACCGGTAAACGATATTGACAGGTGAGTATATCTCAATAAATAACCTAAAATGCCAATTCATGGCAGGAAACCGCGCTGGATCGGGACAGGTGGCGTTCTCTCGTTTCGGAGGCCAAGATTCTTTTTGGATCGCTGAGCCAAAGCAGTTAGTTAGTTATATAAATAGTGTCTTCTTGATATATAGCGCAGTGCGTCATCGTGAACCTTGTCGAAATACACGAAGGTTGATATCAAAGAAAATTTGAAATAGAGTTGTATTGTCAAAGAAAACTTTGTAGCTACGTAAATTTAACTGCCATTTTCACTTTTCATTTTTTGACACATGATTCTTTCACTAATATGTGTTAAATTTGTTAAATATCAAAAAGTGGCGCCATCTTACCGGGCATAACCCTCCGGTCGTGTTTTAATTTATCGCCACTCGTTGCGAATTACCTTTTCGCACGTGTATTTTACAACGTTTTACAGTACATATAGCCCTTCAAATTTTCGACATCCGCACGAATAGTGCTAGTTACCGCACTAGGGCAGTAAATTAGCACCATATGTACTGTAATAGTTATTTACAGTACATATGGTGCTACTTTACCGCACTAGTGCGAAAAATAGAATATTAACGTTACTATGTCGAACATTTAAACTTTGTCGAAAATTTTGTCGAACTGTAAAATGTTGTACGACACATGTGCGAATAGGTAATTCACAACTCGTGTCGATTTTAAACACTCCCTACGGTCGTGTTTTAATTTATCGGCACTCGTTTCGAATTTCCTATTTTTCGCACTTGTATCGTAATGTACTATTACGATACAAGTCAACACGAGTTGCGAATTACCTATTCGCACGTGTATCGTACAACGTTTTACAGTACATATGGCTCTTCAAAGTTTCGATATATGCACGGAAAGTGCGCATTCCCGCACGCGTGCGGGAAAGTAGCACCATATGTACTGTAATAGTTATTTACGATACAAATGCGAAAAATAGGAAATTCGCAATGAGTGGCGAATTTACAGTACAAATGGCACTTTAAATTTTCGACGTAGTTACGTAATGTGCTTGTTATAGCACCTGGTATGTAGCACTAGATGTACTGAAAAATATATTTTTTAATACAGTTGCTCAAAAAGTGCTACTTTACGTAGCTGTTTAGCGTGCGGAAAGTTGCATTTCGCGAACTAGTGCTTTTTACTTTTCCACTTGTTCCAATTCATGACTACTTATTGATGAGTGTTAATGTTAGTTTCCTTTAAAAGTCATATTCAACATAAAAACTTGCTGTTAATGTAAAAATAATAAATATAAGCATATTTCATATTTTATTACTTACCTCCTCATCATTATAATACGTTTATTCTTTAATATTGAATATTGAAAAACCGTTCTTAATAAGTTGTCTGAATGGAACGGAATAGCTGCCGAAACGCCTGTCAAAGCAGAGGCGTTTTTCTTACTGCAAGAATGTATTAAGTTTCCAAAGGCAACATTCGATATTGTTGTTATACAATTTAAATATACGATACACAAATAATCGTTATATTTACAATTGTTTCTGTCTTATAGAACATGCATAAAAAAGTACTTGTTGTTTTTCTTATTTTTTCGCAACTGTAATAAAAAACGTCGTTCGATACACTTGCGGAAATGTCATTCTTCACTCGTCCCGAGTCTTGTCACTCGCCTACGGCTCGTGGCAAAATATCTCGGTACTCGTGAAGTAATGACATACTTTCCGCACTAGCATCGAAATGTACTATTCTCAAACTTGCTATGAAATGATGACATGACTTACGTCAAATTAGGTCCGGAAATACTACATATCAGGTGCGATGACTGAAGATGATATGTAAAGGAATTTCATACTGCCTTACACACCTAGGACTGTTAAGCAACCTTCTTTTGTTTTTTAACGTCAAATTGTGACACAACGTCTTGGCATCCAACCATCAACTAGCTTCAGTTAGCTTGGTACGGTGATTTGTTGTGCATATTCGGTGCTAGGCAACGGCGGTGGCGCATCGCGCATGCGCGCGGACTTACGCGCGTGAGGTTGTACACAGCTGGTAGAGTGGCGAGCCAAGTAGGTCGCCACAAAACTAATTGACTACAATTTTTTGTTTTAATTGCAAGTTTGAGAAAAGCACTATAGGGACCGTGCGCGTTGGAGGGTCTGCCATCTTGTGGTCTGAATCGGAACCATAAACAGGCATATTTACACGTCAAGTGTTTTCTTGTGCATAGTAGGTTCTGCCATCTTGTGGGCTACATCGGAACAAAAAACATCACATTTACGCCTCGCGCCATAAATCTGACGGCTCCTGTGCTGCCTCCTATAGTTCATGCACGCTTCCTATACAAACAGGGTTGCCGGCCGCGTATCTCTATCCGGCTTCGCTACGCTCAGCCGTATATATCTACTTGGCCTGCAACCCTACGTTTCCCGGCCTCTATAGTAATGTACTATAAATTAATAACATTATTCATTAAATGCTTGTTAAGTCCAACAAGCCCTTGATAATTGTTTGTCCTTATCCATCATTTTGACATTTGTGCTTGTTACAAACAGACATAATAATTTAATAGAGCTTTGTTAAGGTGCTGTAGGTTCAGAAAACGAAATTAAAAAAGCCGTAGCGCTTTTTTGGATCACAACACGGCTGCCGTAAATTAAATCAGCAATCTTGAGGTCTTTCTCGAGGGCATGTATCGATTCGAATCCTGAGTTTGACCTTCGCTCGATAGAACAAAATCCCGAACATAGATCTAAAATGCACTTGAAAAATGTGTAACAAATTATACACAAAAGCTAAAAATATGAAAATAGCTTCTAAAAATCGGTAATATCATGTTTGAATGAACGTATCGATCACTTCTTTATTTATTTCAACGTACACAACATTAAAAACCGGTCAAGTGCGAACTCGTCTTACTCGCGCACCGAGGGTTCCGTACAAACTTTGAATTATCTCGTATAACTATAAAGGCAAAAGACTTTTGATCAGAAGTATAATTGTGCACAGCGCCATCTATCGGCAAATTGTCTAACTCATTTGCGCGATGTTGGTTTTTCGAGGATAACTCTCTATCATGTGAACCGATTTCAAAAATTGATCTTTTATTTGAAAAAAGGTATATTTAATGTAATGTCAAATTTCAAGGGTAATGCACACACGTAAAGTTGGTTACATTGCAAACAGTGTTCGGAAATGTTTTTTGTTAATTAAAAAAAAAGTTACCAAGATAGAGTTCTGATCATATTTTTCCTGTAAAATATATAGTCATTTAAATATTGTGTAAAAAATTTATACTTTTTCTTCGGTAAACTTCGGAGATAAGGGAGGGGGCTGGTATTTTTTTTTCACATTTTCCTCCATAAATCGTTTTTTTTTCACTACGAAAAAAAAATGTTTTGGAAAGTACAATATAAGCTCTTTCAAATGATACCCCACTTGACCTAGTCACTAGACTTTGAAATTTTGCCCCCTCTTCATGTTGGGCATTTTCCATAGTTATTAAAAATTAAAATAAAAAATAATACTTTCAATGTGTCTAGGTTAGCGTTGTTCATAACTATTCCAAATTTTAAATCGATAGCTTAAGTGGTTCTCGAGATAGCGTTGTGACAGACGGACGGACGGACAGAGTCGCACCATAAGGGCCTACGCTAGCTGACGCGAACGCCCGCCGCGTGCGCACGCACGTGGGTGCTATTTGTAGGTGAAATCCGCCGCACGCGTCCGCTTCAGTTAGCGTCGCTCATACTATTTTTCGTTAACCCGCTCGTCCGCTCCGTGCACCCGCGTCAGCTAGCGGAGGCCCTAAGGGTTCCTTTTGCACCTTTTTGGTACGGTACGAAACCCTAAAAACATGATGCTCTCGCTCACGCTTACGCTCAGTGAGAATAAGGGAAGAAACGAACTTACTGCACCTTAAGTTTTATGAATAGGGTGTCATGTTTTAATAATTGCACCAAATAGTGTAAGCAAATATGAATTTTACTTGGCAACATTCTTAAAATACCTAAGTTTAATATCAGGGTAATGGGTAATGTTTAATGACTTCCCTGGCATTACTTGAGTTAGCAAGTGGCAGGGGTAAGCGGAAGCTAAAGAGAGTGGAGTACAGACTCGTACACTTGGATTGGGGACGTCAAAGAGACGACATCTTGATGGTAACGGGTTGAGCAAAGTTAAAGAGGCACCTCCATTTTATACTTACCTAGAGCAATTAGATATATTTATAATATTTCAGATAATAAACTAAACCTTGACATTTTTTATTTGACAGATGCTGTCAAAAACACGACAACTGCTATGATTATGTCATAAACCGCTACGACTGTTGGCTTTTCAATGTCTACGTATGGCCTTACCAGTGGACGACCTACGCTGGGACACCCTACTGCACCAGTATCAATCGGTGTAGGAGGGAGATATGCAACTGTGATAAGAAATTAACTGAGTGTTTGAATAGAAGCGGGTGCCCCTTAGCCAAAATGTAACTGCAAATGTTTTTTCATCACACTTGCTCGAAAAAGATCTTATTTCATGCAGGTGTACTGAAGGATAAAGGCCTATATTGTTCCCGCGGGAGTTATGGATTGTGAAAAAATTATTATTATTTCACTAATTCATACAAACCAAGTAGCGTAAATGAGTTTTACTTTTACTGACGTTTATAATTTAATATTTTTGTTTATGTTTAAAAATATTTAATTTGATTAATCATTTAATAGCCGTTTAAAATAATATTACATAAATTTCAATCGTGGCTGAATGCCGAATAGGTCTGTGCCTTCGATGCCTAACCTATCAAAAAATGACAATATGGCGGACGAATGTTTAATATGTCACCGACGTCACCGTATTTAAGCATTATTTCGCTAAAAATTTAGTTTTTTCTTGGCAAGTGTGATGAAAAACATTGTGTGTAATCCGGGGGGAAGAATATTGCAAACTCGGGTCTTTAATTCCCTCCAGCCTGCGGCTGTCGGAAATTACCACCCTCGTATCTAAAATTTCACTTACCCTCCCTCGTTGCACAATGTACTATTTCTACTCTCCAGCCGGAAAGCGTCAACTTTCGGCCCGCTGAACTAAATAGTTGCCGCTTTCCTGCTCCGACGAGCAGAAAAACACACCTCGGCCAATAAAGAAAGCCTAAAATTTCAAAAGTAAAGACAGGCTCGTTCATATAATTCCGACCGAACCCGGCCCTCGGGCCACGGGGGCCCCCAACGTGCGTAAGCAAAAATTAATAAAAACTTTTGTGAGAAATCTTTACCCTTCCTAAGGGCCAAACAAATTTTTATACGGGGCCCCGCCAAGGCACGCTACGCCACTGCACAACTTTAAGTTGGTACCGTCATTAAATTAAGAAACATTGTCTCCATACTATTTTTACTTGTATATATAAGTTCGTACATCATTCGTTTCATTCACTTCTCTCTTTACAATTTATTATTATTTGTATGTCTTTCCTTATCTCTGGGAGGCGTACGTGGAGCAGAAGCGAATAGCGCAGATGCACTTTAAGGGGCATGGCACACCGCGTCCAATTTGCACTTCGCTCCAAAGTTTGAGCGAGACAATGCTATGCGCGTATTATAGCGACATCCCGCTCGCACGTGCGAATAGGGTGCAGTGTGCCATGCACCTAAGACAAATGATTCTAAAAGCAAGGGATACACGTGGCAGAGACCAACACCGAGCGCATTATAATGATAAACTATATTATTATAAAATATTATAGTTAAAGTTTAATAATGTTAATGAATGAATTTATTGCGTATGAGGCATAATATTTAGTATAAACATACTATACTTTAATATTAACAAATATTATTATCTTCTATGACATTAAGCAACTAATCAAAACCAGTTGTAATAACTATCACTAATTATTTATCTATGACGTGTAAATTGGTTTTATAAATAAATTGTTATAATTATGAATGGATTATTATTTAATGAAATTTGTAATTGTAATGCATGTACAATAAAATTTATTAAAAACTGTTTCATTTACCTTGATGTTGCCTCGAGGGTCGAAGCCGTCGAGCTGGTTGATCAGCTCCAACATGGTTCTTTGTACTTCGTTATCGCCGCCGGCGCCATCGTCGAATCTACAATCAAAAATCAACCAAGTATTTTCCTTAACAACGTAGGAAATGGAATATAAACCTCTAGCTACTCAACAAGAAAAATTGGGAGTCAAATTTGAATCAATGGTATTAGACAATATAATTTTTCTACTTGTCTACTGTAATGGTTGAATTAAGATTTCGTATACCAAACTTAATTGCGAACTTTTCATGTATGGGCTCCCAACTCAACTATAAGATTCATTTCGATACGCTGTAGTCAACTATAAAAAAAAAATTACCAACCACGTGCCACCGCGCTCCCATAGAAAAGACTAAAGGGGCGCGGGGCGCGCGGAGTCGCGCGTTTATGTATTTTGTACTTCATTTTTGTCTACTGAGATACGTACCAATTTTCTATCTACCTAAACACGGTACTCGACTTGAAAACTCTCTATTACAGTACATATGGTGCTACTTTACCGCACTAGTGCGAAAATTAGCATATTACGTTACTGTGTCGAACATTTAAAGGGCCATATGTACTGTAAAACGTTGTACGATACATGTGCGAATAGGTAATTCGCAACTCGTGTCGATTTAAAACACTCCCTTCGGTCGTGTTTTAATTTATCGTCACTTGTTTCGAATTTCCTATTTTTCGCACTTGTATCGTAATGTACTATTATATCACGATTAATTTGTTTCGTTTTTAAATCGTATATGTAATGGTGTAAGCGGTGGTGGCCGAGTGGATATGACATCCGACTTTCAATCCGGAGGTCGCGAGTTCAAATCCTGGCTCGTACCAATGAGTTTTTCGGAACTTATGTACGAAATATCATTTGATATTTACCACCAGCTTTTCGGTGAAGGAAAACATCGTGAGGAAACCTCCATACATCTACGAAGAAATTCAAAAGTATATGTGAAGTCCCCAATCCGCATTGGGCTAGCGTGGGGACTATAGCCTAAGCCCTCTCGCGCATTAGGGGAGGCCTGTGCCCAGCAGTGGGACGTATATAGGCTGAATTATTATTATTATATGTAATGGTGTATTTGTGTGATGAGCTCGGCTATTTGTTCCTGAGTCATGGCTGTTTTTTAAAGTATTTATACATTATATATGACCCGCAGGTGATATCATTGGTGGATTCTAATAATGGTCGCTTATATGACGTACTTTTTTCCATGTCGACATTAGATCCTTACGATTTATCATAAGCACTTGTAACCGACGCTTGTAAAATATGTCTTTAACATGGGTTCGAGTGGGTTGAGAGCGTATTAGATGGCGTTAGGCTGTTTTTATAACGTCTGAATGCGTTCTCGGGATTGCACTGTTTTGGTAATAAATTAGCTGATGGTTTTTGTAGACAAAAGTGAGTGTGAAGGCTAGGCTGCAAGCTGGCGTCACTCTGTGATTGAACCCGGCTCTGTACGGACAGTGGCAGTAAAGAAGACCGCATTACGCCTCGCGTCCTAGTTCTCGCGTTAATACCTATGCCCTTAAGGATGTGGTAGTACATTTCCGTATACCTAGATCTAGTTTACGCTTCGATATATACAATGTGTTTGTACACGTATAGTGGACCGTTAACCACGTATAGTACTATGAATTTTGTCGACAAATCACTCCCATACCTATGATTTGTCGACAAAATTCATAGTACTATACGTGGTTAACGGTCCACTATACGTGTACATACACATTGTATATCATTGTCTAAGTACCTACAAAACAAGCCTTATTGGGCTTATTGTGGGACTTAGTCAATTTGTGTAATAATGTCCTATAATATTTATTTATTTTAAAACAAAAGCGACTCTGTTCCATTTAATAATCACTCAAATTTCATTGGAGGCAATTTGTACTAGTATTAGGACGTGGGAAGCTAGAAGCTAGGACGCGTAGGGTAAAACATTGCAGTCGCAGCCTTGACAGCTGAAATAGCATTTATCTAGGTTGTTAAGTGCTATATTTTGTAAGTTACAACCAAATGTTCGCCATAAACTACAAATATCTAATTTGAGGCTAAGGGCAACGTGGCGAAGACCGACTAGAGAACTAGACTAGGAGAAGAACGTCTACAAGCTCTTTTGTCGCTGTTAAGAGGGAAGTATACCACGTGATCGTCCATACAAAAAGAGAAAACATTTTTCCACTTCTAAATATTGTCCATTCTCCATGATTTTTTGTATGTTATTGACACAATGAAAAACTAGGTTTATAGGTTTTCCTTTTTTTCAACATTTGCAAAACAAAAAAAAACTTTTTTTTTCTTCAAAAAACAGAAACCTATAAACCTAGAATATATTGTGCTGAAGCGATAGACATCAAAATCAAAGTGATTTGTTAAGATTTAGTTAGTGGAAAACGTTTTCTCCCGAAATGCAATTTCATAGAAAAATTACCGTTACTTTGTTAGATTCAAAAAGCTATTCTTCCCTCTTAACTCTTGCGTTTGTACACATACTCCACTTACAGAAGGTCGATAGAGCAGAAGGAACTGGAAGTGAAGCTCTTCCTTTCTGACTGTGTCTGAGCGACGTACTTATTCAAATACCAGAGTTCTTGCCTTATGGTGGTCTTCCTTGCAATTAAGAGGGAAGAATAGCTTTGCGATCCTAAAGACATAACGGTACTATTTCTATGAAGTTTCCATTTCGGGAGAAAACAGTTTCCACTAATTAAATCTCAACAAATCACTTTGATTTTGATGTCGATCGCTTCAGCATAATATATTCTAGGTTTATAGGTTTCACTTTAAATATATATATAAGTAACAAATTTTGAAAAAAAAAAGCCTATAAACCCAGTTTTTCATTGTGTCAATAACAAACTAAAATATCATGGAGAATGGAAAATATTTAAAAGTGGAAAAACTGTTCCCGCCGGAGACAGATGGGAATACACCAAAAATGGAAATGATTCATTCCCATCTGCCCCGCCGGTCAGGGGGCGGGCACAGATAGGAATACACCCATTTATTTCTTCTAAGCCATATTTACTAATCAATTTCTTTCTTTGAACTACGTCTATCGTGCGCAGTTAGCCAGCATATCATCATGAACCTCGACGGAACGCACGAAGATTGATATGGAGGTGCAGCCGCGCGCGTCAGCTGTTGTCTTTAAATATTTTTTTATAAATATTTTGGGGATAATCTTACACAGATCGTCCTAGCCCCAAACTAAGCTAAGCTTGTACTTTGGGTACTAGGCGACGATACACATACGTATATAGATAAATACATACTTATATACATAGAAAACACCCGTGACTAAGGAACAAATATCTGTGTTCATCACACAAATAAATGCCCTTATCGGGATCCGAACCCGGGACCATCGGCTTTATAGGCCTCACTACCCACTACCCACGAGCCAGACCGGTCGTCTTTCTTTGCTAATATGACCTCCATAAATTTATGAAATTTACTAAAGGATCTTACCTGGCACCTCCAATGGCATCGATTTCGTCAAAGAATATAAGACAGGCTTTCTTGCTGCGCGCCATTTCAAACAGCTCGCGCACCATACGTGCGCCCTCACCCACGTATTTCTGGACGAGCTCCGAACCTGAAGAATAAACTCTATGTTAAACTCAATACGGCTTAAGTTAAATTAAGCCTAGGGCTGTAATGTATTTTTAAAGTACATATGGTGCCAGTTTACCGCCCCAGTGCGGTAACTAGCACTATACGTGCGTATGTCGAAAATTTAAAGAGCCATATGTACTGTAAAACGTTGTGCAATACACGTGCGAAAAGGTAATTCGCAACTCGTGTCGATTTAAAACACTCCCTTCGGTCGTTCCTATTTTTCGCACTTGTATCGTAATGTACTAAGAAGCGCTGGTGGTCTAGCGGTAAGAGCGTGCGACTTGCAATCCGGAGGTCGCGGGTTCAAACCCCGGCTCGTACCAATGAGTTTTTCGGAACTTATGTACGAAATATCATTTGATATTTACCAGTCGCTTTTCGGTGAAGGAAAACATCGTGAGGAAACCGGACTAATCCCAACAAGGCCTAGTTTACCCTCTGGGTTGGAAAGGCAGATGGCAGTCGCTTTCGTAAAAACTAGTGCCTACGCCCCAGGCTCCCATGAGCCGTGGCAAACTGCCGGGACAACGCGAGGAAGAAGTATCGTAATGTACTATTTCATTAATTACACTTGCTAGGCGATGCCGTCCGTAGATCCTAAATTTCGAAAACATTGTGTGTCACGGGCGGTACCTGAATTACGAACTCGTGTTTAATTAAGCCCTCGCTTTCAGCTTCGGGCGCAAAGTTCTATTGCGCTAGGAGTTGCCTGCGTTATGTACAGCGAGCTGTAAAATTGCATGGAGACATTATGAATGGAATCCATTCATATAGTAGCCATGCACTTTAGCAGACCGTTGTACTCTGCGCGAACCTGAATAATAGATTGTTTTATCAAAGAGAATTTGAAATAGAGGTGGATTGTCAAAGAAAACTTTGTAGCCACAGTAAATTTACAGCCATCTTTAGACACAAATACAAACAAATTTAACATATCAGTGAAAGAATAAGGATCAAAGTCAAATGGCGTTCTAAGTTTTAATCTTGTTCGAAAGATGGCAGTAAATTTACGTGGCTACAAAGTTTTCTTTGACAATCCATCTCTATTTCAAATTCTCTCTCACATGCGATTCATGCGAAGTAAAAAATGAATATATCTAAGACAGAATTTGTATAACAGTGTGTAGTTTTATCGCAAAACTAGATGCAATAAAAATGTTCATTGCTAACTTTTATATTGGGGAAGTGTATCAGAATACTACCAAAGCTCGTGAATAGCACTCTTTCTTTATTCCCCAAATGGTAACTTCGTTAAAACGAATAGCACACCCTATAATTAAAAATTGAGAAACAAAATAATAACATTTGTCTAGCAACCATATAAACACTTTCTTCTGGAATTGACGTGTAGGCAGGATTTTAGTCATCTGGCAGTCTATTAAATAATTTTATAGCCATAAAATGTACGTATCGTATGCGATGCGCAGAACGACTTGAAAATTGCCTGTAGAAATAGCCAGCACATACATTCTGTAAGACGATTTTACAAACAACAAGAAATACCTACATATACAAAAATTCGATAAAGTCGGACCAAGATAACTCTGCGTGGCATTTGCAATGTCAAAGTGTGTCAATTTCATCATTAATGTGATGTTTCTATGAAAATATGACGTTTATAATGACACCTCACTTAAATAAATATAATAATTCAGCCTATATAGGTCCCACTGCTGGGCACAGGTCTCCAATCTTACACAAATCGACCCAGCCCCAAACTAAGCAAAGTTGGTACTATGGGTACTAGGCAACGATATACATACATACTTATATACATAGAAAACACCCATGACTAAGGAACAAATATCTGTGTTCATCACACAAATAAATGCCCTTACCGGTATTCGAACCCGGGACCATCAGGGTCACTACCCACTAGACCAGACCGGTCGTCTGTTTGACTTATAGTTCTGTTCAAGTTGGTGCAAAGTTAGCTTAGACGGACTCTAGACAGGCGACGAATCTGCCAGGTGTTTTCCGGAGTCCATTTACGAATACTCACTACACACCTATAGCTCGGATGAAGCAACCAATTAGGTGGCTCGATTCCGAGTTTAACGAATATCTGGGGCTGTCGCTGGGTTCTTGGGCAAGACTAGTATAACAGCATAACAATAACTTTATTGTACATCTAAGAGCACGTTACATTAAGAGCACAGTACCAGGCCTATGGAACTCTCCGCGCGTGCTCGGATATATACCTACGAATCTCGTCCCGTTCACGGTACAAAAACAAGCTAGTTGGTTGTCACACGCGCTCATGTACGCATGCCGCGTCGCCGCGCGCTCGAATATGCCAAAACGTATGCGAAAGAAATATCTTCGTCACGAACAAATAACACACACTACAAGTGTGGATGGATGCAAAAACAACAAAACTAATAAAAAATATCGTTTCTGCTCTTCCGATAGATAGGAAAAGTAAGTAGACATTCTCAATATAAACACCTATTGTTATTCTTTTTAATTACGATATAAGATGTATGTATATTTATGATTTCTATAATATTTTTCTTAACATAA
Organism: Cydia pomonella; assembly: GCF_033807575.1. Classification (NCBI taxonomy): domain Eukaryota; kingdom Metazoa; phylum Arthropoda; class Insecta; order Lepidoptera; family Tortricidae; genus Cydia; species Cydia pomonella. The sequence continues at coordinate 16,481,585 of NC_084718.1, read as the reverse complement.
ATATCTATCAAGTTTTAAACTTTTAACGAAGTTTTACAATTAATTTTTGCTGGGTTCATTGTGCGGTTTATAAAACGGCGTAAACACTGCGGTTACTGCACGGAGATCGTCAGAATTAAACGCATAAACGGAATATTATAATTAAATAGTTATTGCAACTTATCTCTTGTATTGGTTGTCTGGAAGAGATCGCTTTTTAGCGATAAGATCGCCTGTTATTAGGTAAGAGTAGGTAGTCTTAAGCTTGTATTTCGCTCTCGGTGTATTTTTTAAATGTATGGTGCACAATAAAGAATATTTACTTACCTACTTAGTTACTTATCTTACTCATACTTATTTTACGCTACCCTTTCATACAGCTAATGGCTAGTTCTAACGCTAGTTTGACCATTAAAACTTTTATTTGTACTTACTTAAGTAGGTAGATATCTTCTATAGAATCAAGTTAAATTAGGTACTTATTGGTAAAATCATTTCTAAGTGTCGGCTACCCTAGCGTTGCGCCGGTGCGCGCGGTGCGTGGCGCGGCGCGTTGAAGGTCACTCCATTGTATTTTTGTGTAGGTATTAAAACGGTAGGTATTTGTGTTTTCTTTGAGAGATAAGTATCTGTTCGTAAGAACTATTATATAATCTGTGACAGTACACACGAGTTTATACAACAACAACAGTATGGAGTGGTCAATCTTTTGACCCCTAAACTAGGTTAGCACCTGTGCCTTAGGGGCTAGAGTTCGTCCAGATTCGATGTCGTAACAATATGTTTACTGTTTAGGTCGTGTAATCTGGGGCTGGCGCTGCTTTCTTGGGCGATACTTGTATAACAGTGGAAGTCTCGGGCCTCATATGATGACTCACCGATAACTCTGATGAAGCAAGCGTCAATCCAATTAGCGACAGCGCGAGCACAAAGGTGTCTTGCCGGTTCCCGGAAGGCTGAATAACAGCACTGCTTTTGGTGGCTCGATTCCGAGCTTCACGAATTTTTCGGACCGCTGATTCCTTAAGTGAGGACTATTTCCAGTAGTGGATATGTTAGGGCTATAATGATGACTCACCGATAACTCTGATGAAGCAAGCGTCAGTCCGATTGGCGACAGCGCGAGCACATAGTGTCTTGCCGGTTCCGGGAGGGCCGAACAGCAGCACTCCTTTTGGTGGCTCAATTCCGAGCTTCACAAATTTCTCGGGCTGTAACAAGAAATTAGATATTTAAAAGTTTCATTTCTCAAGCAGTTTTACATATAAAAGTAAGTATATCTATACATACTTGCTACACGCGTGAGCGTTTGCTTTTAGTTCTACAGGCCGTTTATAAGTATACATCAGTTGTTTTCACCAGATAACGGACTGTGTTAGAGTCAGACCAACCTAAGTTGGCAGCGATTTTGATAGCCCGCGCCTGTGCGAGTGTAAATCAAGTGTTAAGTAAACGATATAATTCAATTCAATTCAATTTTATTTTATTTTGTTTATTGCAATTCGTCTTTCCAATTATTGTATCTTTAAAAGTGATTAATGTATGTTAGACACTAAGTAATATAATGCCAATTATCACGTAAGGTTTAGCTGTTAGTTCTGATTGATTGAAATAAATAAATGGAATGAAATGAAATAAAATAACATGTGCACTGTCTGGGCAATCTTGGTGAAAACAACGGACGGATTCAAGCGGCCTTATTTGGGGCCAACCATAACCTAAAATGACAAAATAAAATTACTGTATCATATATTTCGAAGGTAGAATGGTAAAATATGTTTAGTATGATCTACATACTACATAATTACCTTGAGTGAGTCCTCATTTACGTTAGATGAATGATTATTGTAATTTATATTTTACCGAATTAGGTGCTTTGTCGTATTTATAAAAAAAAAATACCGTTTAGGAATGTTACTAAATAGAAATAGAAATCATTTATTCCTAAGCACAAACATAGAAGAGAAAGTTGTACAAAACAGAAAAACATAGAAAGGAGAAGTGCCATAAATGGTCTCATGTCAGCATGGTGGCGACTTCCAGATCTAGACTAAACTAAATATGGTTTCAACAATGTTTCAAAAATAATATGTTTGGGAAAAATCAAATTTCAAAAAATTTTTTTTTTTAAATACTACGTCGGTGGCAAACAAGCATACGGCCCGCCTGATGGTAAGCAGTCTCCGTGCCTATGTACGCCTGCAACTCCAGAGGAGTTACATGCGCGTTGCCGACCCTAAACCCGCCCCCCCCCCCCCTCGTTATTTCATGTAATTTACACATATAGAACTGTAAAACATTACACATATACACATAACACCATATAAACACATTAAAAGTGCACAAATAGATATAACACAGTGGTAGCCAAACTATTCAATTTTAGCTACCACTATATTACACTTACAGGGGAATGTAGTCCCGCACAGTATAGCATAATAGGACAGTCTGGTTTGTCCGCTTACATCTTCAAGATGATATTGACATAACAAAATATACACAAACTGGAGTAGAAAACTTACATGCAAGAGAGGCGTTTCGACGACCTCCCTCAGCTTGTCTATTTGCTCCTTGCACCCACCAACATCACTGTAAGTCACATCCGGCTTCTCTTCAACCTGCATCATGGTCACAGTCGGGTCGATCTTTGGCGGCAGTGGGATGTGGATCTGGTACTTGTTGCGGTCAACCCTGCTCAGGAAAATGAAATCATGATTAGAATATTATAGACGTAAGAGGCACCATAGTAATATCCGCAATAAAAAATAAATATATTATTAGAATTAGATTCTGTCTTATTTAGTCCTGCATTCAAGACTTAACAGACCCTGATACCTTTTGGGCCTATAGACACTGCGTGTATATCATTCAACGGGCCGTGGACGCGCGTATTACAATATTTTTTGTTGTTCAAGGTAATAACTCAAAACAGTCTGTCTCAATCAGTCAAGCTGTTTTCAATGAACAATTAATGTTGGAGAGTTGTATCAGAAACTTGTTTAACTGTAAAACAATTTTCTTTCTTTACTCTCCTAGTAATATAAAATACAGTCGCCATCACGCTATCAGATATATCGGAGCGGCCAAGGTGATCAAAAATATCTAAACGCGTACTCTAACGCCTTGACAATAAAGGCGTGGTCAGATATTTGTGAGCACCATGGCCGCTCCGATATCTGATGGAGACTGTATCAGGCTCTTCTAGAACTTGTAAAATATAATACATTGTTCTAATTAAATAACTATTCATTACTAAGGTTGCTCGGAGTTAAGGTATATGCACTTTCTCTAGAATTACAAGCAGATTAGATTCACTGACAGAAGTTCTGTCCACCTTTTGACAATGCTTAAAGGCCGGCAATGCACTTACAACCTGTCTGGTATAGCGGGTGTTCATGGGCGGCGGTAATCGCTTACCACCAGGTGATCCATCTGCTTGTTTGCCTCCTATATCATTAAAAAATATGCTTAGAACTGCCTTTGTCACAACACATATGGCAGTCTGGATCCTGTTCCAGTATTAGCATATTTATCACCAATAGTCAGTGGTCAAAGTAAACTCTTAGGAGACATTATAGTTCAGCTGCCAGCATATGATTTGCGGACAATAGATCAGTCTTAGTCAGTACTTGGTCAGAGCAATGGCACCTAGATATTGCCCACCACTCCACCACCTAAAAAACTTAATTTCATGAAATAAGCTTAAGGTTTAAGATCATTTATTCTCATAAGAATTTTACAATTCACATATGCAAAACAAATACAGAACAGGACATTAAACTTTGATGAGCCTACAAAGAAACATAAATATTTTATTTAACTTAACTATAAGAGGTAACTTTACTTACTTGGGTAAGTAAGCTTCATACCCTCTTTAATATCAGGGAGTGACTGAATCTGTGAGGCCCACCACAAACTTGACAAACTGCTTCACAATGCACTTGGCATCTACATGCTCAGTAGTTTTGCAATCATCTCACTCTTACCCTTTTACCAGCCACTCTCTCTATATCACTCTTGCTGTAGTTACATCAATTAAACATTACTTACCCAACTCTCATACCCTCCTCTATATCTGTGGGAGCGACTGAGTCTGCGAGGTCCACCACAAACTTGGCAAACTGCTTCACATTGATTATGTATTTGGGATCATTTGAGTCTGCATTGATGATCTTTGTGCATCTTGCCACCTTGAAAAAACAGTGATAGAGTAATTCAATTTTAAGTATCATGTACATTACAAGCATAAAGGACTGAGGGAGAATTACAGTGCTCTATATGTTTTTATACTAAGAAGAGAAGATTTCTTGCAATAACTCAAACATTTTGGTGTACCTTCCCTTTTTAACCGCAGGATATACTTAGATATCATGTTTTTGTTTAAAATGCCGTATTAATTGTCCTAATCTCTTAAGTTTCATTACTTTCAGTTGTCCACATCACCCCTTATGCTCTCGATCACTGTTTCGAATCAGTTTTTTTGTACAGAACTATTCCAGACATACTTTTTTCAGATGAGTTCAGAGTTACTATAATAAACATCTATATGTTGTAGATTGCTTTCAAAGTTCATTGGCTAGTTTAAATAATATAGTTTAAAATAAGTTGTTTTAGTACCCAGGTACTTATATATTTATGTTGTATGCAGTTCATTTTCTATTGGATATGTTAGATCTATACATCAGATATACTTGTACCTATAAGTACTTATTTCAGTTAAAATTATTTATAACTATGAACCTCCTGGTCTTTTTATTGCCTTGATCTTTTTTGCAGTACATGTTTTGTATTGCCTTATTAACGTGTTTTGTTTTGGAATAAACTAATAAAAACTAACTATCACAGAGCAATGCCGTGGACGGACAGATGGACATGGTGAAACTATATGAGTTTCTGGGTGACTATGAAACCCTAAAAGTTATTCATAAAGACTCAATATTTCTCCACAAAAAGAAGAAATATCTAAGGAAGCTGCTATTAGTTTTTGACAATTGGTTGAACAATCAATGTACTAAAACAATTTTAGCAATGTATCTCTAACTCAGCTTTGTTAGATTTGAAACATGTTTATGCAACAAGCAACAGAAGCGCAACAGTGCATACGTAAACATTAATTTCCTATGAAGTTAGCTTAAAACAACTCTAATTACTAACCTGCAGTGGCTGTTCATTCTGTAAAGTCTGTTTATCAGCTGCAAGATCCCATAATGCTGGAGGAGCCAGGCCTGTGTCTGATTCCTTAATACCCGTGAGTTCATTGACCCTCTTCATCACGGTCTGAATGCCTTCCTCCACCTCCTTGATAATCTTTGTGTATTGCCCTTGCCCCTAAAAATAAGATGATTGAAAAATGCCAGTCACTATAGAAACAAATAAGGTTATATTGAATATTTATTCTTAAATAAAACTTACATATGACTTTAGAAGAGCAATATCACCTTCGTCCAGCGCTGTAAAATTAAGACATGGTATTAATATTTTTATTATTAATACAATTGACTTAGTAATTTGGATTTTTTGTTACTTACATTTAATTTCCTTCTCTGGTTCCTCCTTATCATCCTTAACTTTCCTCATATCATCTCCTAAATGATCCGGCATTTTTAAGGTATATTGTAATCAACTAACAACAAAATCTAATTCACTCTATTCTGAAATCCACAAATCTCACAAAGCGAAGTAGGTGACTTCAGCAAACGTCAAATTTTGTTGAGAAAGCGTTTGCATACTTCATTACACGCAATTTTCGAACGAACTATTTGGAGTATAATTTCTAGCTCGGGCTATAAATTCGGGTTTCATTTGTATATATAAAGGTGATAATTAAGATATGTATTTTAAACCAATTGAATAACGATTATTGACCAATCAGTGAATTATAATATGTTTGAAAAGCAAAAAAAAAAATGCGTGCGTCGGAACGAATGATGATCATGACAAGTCGAAAATTCAGTAACGTTCATAATTTACGGATGAGTTAATTCATGCTATAAATATTTTAAAACTCTCTCCTCAGGAAGAATACATGAATTAAAAAAAAACAACGATGGGATTTCATAAAAGTTTAACTCCTTTTAATTTGCTTTTCTTTAAGTTTAGGTTAAGTAAATAAAATTTAATCAAGATATTGAACGCATTGTCAACCAGTGACTTGCGCCCTGCGCCACCGCGCGGCTGCTATCAGTACTAAAATTTTGTATTCGTAGTGCTGAATGGAGAACCACATTTTTTCGCGTTTTTCATGAATATAATCTTTTGAAATCTCAAATATAATCTTTTAGGTAAGTCAGAAAAAACATCCTGTACCTTATGTAGCCGCTATGACGCCGTTTAAGCGCTTAATTATAGGTTCAGCAAAGTCTACTTCCCATTATGACCCAGAAACTAATGTCAAAGCCCGGTTTCACACAGCATTTTCATTGCATTACGCGCAGTTTTCTTCTTAGTTAATGTCTATAATTGCCTAAACAGCGTTGTAACTTTGAAATCGGCTGAACGCGCGCTTCCTGTAAATGAATACAAAAGGTGTGTTCACGTATGGGAGTTGAAAATCGGCCGGTGTGGTGTGGATTAGCACTTGTGTCGTTGTAGTAAAAATGCTTGGTATTATCTCCATGTTATCTGTATTGTTATCATTCCATCACGATCATCTCTTTTCTTAAAAAAAAAGTCAATAACAATGTGCAGTGTATAGTACTTGGATATGTTTTGTATACTGAGGAAGGTAATTGTCAGTTCTTTGTTTTAGCTAATTGGTCGAATTTCTAATTAGCGCGCGTTATAGACATGATTATTTGGTTGAGATTACATCACTTGTCTCAAGTTTATTTGTGATTGCTGTCACCTTCTGTGATAACCTTTAAAATGTAACTACTTCATAAGTACATGTGATTGCATAGGCCCCCTGGTTTTTGACAAGTTCTGTTAGATAAGGTATGTTTTTCAATTTTATTTTATTTTCTCATTAATCCAATATTGTTTTTAGTCTTATTTTGTGCTAAAGGTCATGGTTATGCATATTTAAACTGGTAAAGTGATTTATGAAAATGATCTTATGTGCATCTCTTATAACACTATCATTATGCTATTGTATGTAGTTATTACTAGTGTATGTGCCTGGCTCCAGTTTAAACCCTAAAATATTGTAAGTTTAATTTATTTCAATAATAATTTAATATAATTTTTAGAGTAAGTCAAACTAACACTGTAAGGACCAAGGTCTGAAATAAATGATTTTTATTTTATTTTATTTTATTAGTGCATTGATAATTGTTGATGCTTATTTTTTAAATTTATAATGGGTTTAAAAGTATAATATGCCATTAAAAAAAGTGCTGTATAAGATATCAATTAGAATGCTATAAGCCTATAAGAATAACATAATTTTTTTTAAAAAATAAATCTTTCTTGCAAAACACCTCTTACAAATATAGTTACTCACACAGTATCATTCATGTTGTCACTCCCGTCCAGTATATATGTTTGTGTTTATTTTCTTCACGTGGGTGCTTTCTATAAATAACACTCACTCAGTTGGCTCAGTGGAGAGAACTGTCCAATGATACTCAGATAATTTCACTACAGTTTTATTAATCTATCCTATTGTTTCTTTGTGTTGATAAATTTTTGTAATGACTTTGTGTTTTGACAATTGAAGATGTCTAGTGTTTGTGCAGATTTGTGTGTAGTTTCTGTGTTGGATTGTGATGTTGGGATTTAGGCAGTTCTTATTAAAGGTATTTATTAGACTTATTGCTTAAGAGATCATTATCAAAGATCATTCACTTTCAGCCAACATATATTTGTGTTGCCTAAGTACTATAGAACTTTTTTTTTTAACCAATTGTGTCCCACTGGGCAAAAACCTCCCTCTCTTTCTTCCACGAATGTTCTGTTCTGTTCTGTCTATGGCAATATTAAAACCTTATAACTGTAGAATAAAGTACAAAATAGTATACATAAAATGAAGTTCACTGTATGTTGTTCAGTTGTGTTTATCCCATTCTTTATAGTGATGCTTTTATGTCTATTTTTGTTTTTATTGCCTCATACTGAACTGAACAGAAATAGTAAAAGTTGTAGACATTCAGGCCAAGTTCAAGTTCATTGTCCTATTTTGTTGATTGTGTATTTGAGGTGGTAGTTCTATTTTAAGTATACTTATTGATATTACTTTTCTGGGTATAGTTTAAGTTTATTCTGACAATACTAATTAGTAATTACTTTAAGGGTTTGTTTCATAATGTTTAAGGAAAGTTCTGAATAATTATTTGCCACTCATCTGACAAATAAAGTCATTTTTGGTATTTCACAATCTTCAAATAAGCTTAACTGGTAGATAAGTGTAGTTTTGCAGGATTTTTTATCTGCCGGTTAATTTTTTGCTTAATTAGCTATCCAATACTTTACTCAGACGTTGTGAAACAGACCCTAATGTATATTTATTCAATGTTATTCAATTTGACAAGTACAGTCTCAAAAATATCTGTACACACACTAGCACCTTGGCAATAGAGGCATGTTCAGATATTTGTGACTAGCTTATCTGATGGCAGCTGTACATATGTATGGTTGATTTCACAACATCTTTATAAACCAAGATGCAAAAAATATTTACACAACCTTATTATCTTGAAAGTGTAGGCATGTAAATATATTTTTGGAACATTTGCTTAATAAAGATGTTTGTGTACATTTGTAAAAAGGGTTCTCTTATTATCTAGGGGTTTTGAACTCCACCCACCAGAGTAAGCTAAGAAAAAGAAATTAAATAATTACTAACTCAAAAACTATAAAAAAATCAGCTAACATATTCAATTAAATTAATTGAAATAAGCCTTTAATCCACATATGAATCACTTGTAAATACAAATATTAAGTTGTCCTATTATAAAATGTCTCTTAGTGTGATTTGCCTGTCAGCATAGGCCTCTTCCAACTGGTTATTGGCTAACATACATGGGGTATATTCTGACAGCCCTGGATGAGAGGAGTCTAATTTCTTTCTTTGAACTCAAAGTTTGGACCACCCTACATGCTAGCCCAGATTCTCTACTAAGGTAGACAATGGAAGTCTTATCTCGTCAAAATCGACAGATTTTGTATTTATTGTGGAGTGTGGAGACTGCTGTGAGTTTACCAACTAACTAACTGTCTGCTTAAAAAAAGGTTAAACATGCATTTATGCATGTCATTTTGAATTAGGTAGTTAAGAACATTAAGCCAAATGTCTATATCATATCTAACTTTCTGTATTGTAACAAAACATAATTATATTGCATATTAATTGGCAATTCTGACTTTTCTGAGGTACCATTTCTTCACCTAATTGCCTGTCACATAGTCCGTCATTTGTATTTTTTTGTATAGTGCAATAGAGGTTAAATAAATAAAATTGCCCATTTCCGCTTTATACTATGATTATCATGCAGACTTGATGAATCCTGGCAGTGGCAAACACATAGTGTATACGTATGTTTAATGCAATAATGCGGAAATAATCCGAACACATTTTTGGCGCCATAATCTTTTAGTGAGATTATTTCATTATCTTGCTAGCGCTCTCCTGGCTTATTGCTTCCCTGCGTCCTCTCTATCTCAAGAATTAGGGAACAAGCAATACAAATTCGATGGCCATTTGACCTGCCAACCTAAAGCAGAGATTGGGCCTTATTGGGATTAGTACTAGTAGTAGACTGGTGTAAAATAGGTTCTCCTGATATTTATTATACTATCAAACCAAACTCACGACCAGGGTCTCAGAACTTCTCATTCACAGTCGCACGGAGGTAGTGTACTGTGTGACAACGCACGGTGACAGCCTTCATCCAGACTTTTTTTTGTGTGCAGTGCTGCTGGCGGTTCGGCGAGATGCACACAGCCACAGCAGAGGGCCAGTACCGGGGCACCAACGGCGCAACTCACCCGAGGGATAAAGTCGCCATCCTAGACGCTGGATCGCAGTATGGAAAGGTGCGATTATTAGTTATCAGTTTTAGGTGTAGTAGACGATATCGGACAGCGAGGCTGAAATTACTGATGAAATTCTATAGGTTGAATGAACCTGTCCTTGGGTGTCATTGGGTGCAATAAGAAAAAAAATATTTTGCCTGTGCTACAAGTTCCAAGCTTTTTATTCACCATAATTTTGGACCTATCGGAATATCAAATATACAGGGACGTCATTATTACTAATTTAGTACAAGATCAACTATTTTCCATTTAAAAAAATCTCATTTGATGCTAAACTTGCTAATATAACAAATACTAATCAACATTACTATTTCAGAACTATAAAAGTATAAATATTTCTTCAGCTAAAAATTTATTTGACGCGTGAGTGCAGGACTAGGAGAGAATTTAAAACCTGCTTTCCTTGTTTTAAAATAAAAATTTAAGAAATCACTTCTTCTTCCTCGCGTTGTCCCGGAATTTTGCCACGGCTCATGGGAACCTGGGGTCCGCTTGACAACTAATCCCAAGATTTGGCGTAGGCACTAGTTTTTACGAAAGCGACTGCCATCTGACCTTCCAACCCAGAGGGTAAACTAGGTCTTGTAAGGATTAGTCCGGTTTCCTCACGATGTTTTCCTTCACCGAAAAGCGATTGGTAAATATCAAATGATATTTCGTACATAAGTTCCGAAAAACTGCGAGCCGGGGTTTGAACCCACGACCTCCGGATTGCAAGTCGCACGCTCTTACCGCTAGGCCACCAGAGCTTTTATCCCTCGAAAATTTTATAATTGGCATGGTATTTCAAATTGAATAAGAGTACAATTGTTATACGGAACATTCTCTTACAAATTTTGATTAAGTAGTTAAATCTAATATCTTATTTGTCCAGGTGATAGATCGCCGCGTACGCGAACTATGCGTTGAATCCGACATCTTGCCGTTAGACACACCCGCGTACCACCTCAAAGAGGCAGGGTACCGCGCTATCATAATCTCAGGAGGTCCTAACTCTGTCTACGCTGAAGATGCGCCGAGATATGATGCTGATATATTCAAGATCGGGCTACCGGTGTTAGGTAAGTAATTTTTAACAGTTATGGCGTTTAGGGTTATTTTTACGCAGTTCAGCAAAGACATTAGGTAAACAAACACTTATATACCGATCAGCGTTGACCGCTCTTTGGTTTTCAAGAGCAATAGCCGCCACGTGACCAGATTTGGAGACACATGTTAAAAAGACGTCCTTAAGTATCGAATTCCCGAATTTTACAGGGCAGCCTACGTATATTCAAAATCGAAATACCTGTGTTGGGTATAAACTCATTTAACGCAATACCATTCACACGTTCGTGAGTACCTTGTTACCTTGGAGATATTATGTTAGGTTGTGCTCCAGATTATTATAACCTTGTATAGCATCAGGTGACAACCAAAACATAGTAATTACTACCACAAATTCATAGCCCTAGTAAACCGTACTAGTAACAAAACAAGGCTGATTTTTGTTTAGTTATTTTTGCAATTAGTTCGTTTTGGCGGTCACCTGGCGATATATTATTCGCAACTTGATTTAGTTATATGCTAGAGAGATTAGGATTAGCTTACCTAAGCTCACTCAAAGGCTTCCTAAAATCGAATGCAAAATGCCTGTGCACGCTTTTGCTTCCCGATAGCACCTCGGTCACACATAAGCCCACACCTGAGTACTAATAAACTCTTAAACATGAATAGTCATCGCATTCTATTGCCACGCTTCTCTTTAGTATCTGTATCAGTAGAAGACCGATGTACTTATTTGAGAAATTGACCAGCTATCAACACATCAGACATCCTTCCAGACTACTATGCCCAAGGCACAGAACCGCTGCATTCCGTGGCAGCTTTCGCTACGCTGCCACGAAGTGCTGGAATAATCTTCCACCACCAATTCGACAGACCAGTACTATTGGTTCCTTTAAATCAAGATTAAAAGCGTACCTAATGGACCAACAAAGTTTTGCTATATAAATTTAATGTATATATTCATTTAGTATACAATTTATTTACGTCGTCCACAACGTGTCGCACACTGTGCTGTCCCGTACACCCCACTGGCTCCACATACAACCAGCGCCATTGACCACGCTAGTCGTGCCAGCTGCATTGCTGAGTGGAGACCATCACAGCTTCACATCTCTGTTTCCACTGTTTTGTTTATCTTTGCTCTGTATTTGCTATATGTGTTATTTGTATTGATGAGTGGTCTGAATAAATGGTTACTATTCTATCTATTCTAAATGTCAATAAATGTGGTTGTTTTTTTCTCAGGTATCTGCTATGGCATGCAAATGCTGAACAAGGAGTTCGGTGGCTCCGTGCTCCGCAAGGACGCCCGGGAGGATGGACAGTACGAAGTCGAAGTGGAAACCACATGCCCTTTGTTCAAGTGAGAGTTCAGGCCGCGTAGCCAACGTTACAATTTACAATCGTTCACGCTCCGTAGCGTATCGTAGTCATCTCTCTCTATCACTCTTCCATATTAATGCGACTGCGACCGTTGTGTTTTGTTCGCCACGAAGCGTGAACCATATGCACGCGGGCAGTTTACTTGTTAAAAATATGTATTAAGTAAACCAAGTTCATAGTAGTATCGGAATCTGAATTAATGTTTAATTTTGAACTCGATTTATGATCGTGGCAAAAAAGAATTTACTTTGTTGTTATTTGTCCAAATCTAAATCTAAAGAATAATTGCCCGTCGCCCGAATTACCATTTGGAACTAAAGCAACTTAGTTCGACGCACATTACAGGTCTTGTTTGGACTCGTGTAACTTGTGAAATATTTTAACTAGCGCTATCATTTTGATGTCAACTTTTAGCTGATATCCTGTACTATCATTTAAGAATAAAGAAAAGTAAAGGATCTCGACCTCGAAAAATAAGATAAAATGTAAAAAAGAAGTATATTTTTGAAGACCATTTTTATATTTATTATTAATTCTTGACTAATTGTGGAAAATTCTCTGTGACATTTATGCTTAAAATGTATGCAACCATAAGCTATCATAAGCTATGGAATGATTATTATTTTTTAAATGTGCGATAGGTAAATGGACAGATAATGATACATTGACCAAGTGCAGTCGTGTTTGGCGCCTTAAAACTTAGGAGTGCATTTTTAAAATGGTTGAGAAAAAACATAGGTATGGGGGGTGATTTGTCGATAAAATTCATCGTACTATAAGTGGTTAACGGCTCCACTATACGTGTACAAACACATTGTATAGTGTAAGTTCAAATTTCTTTGACTCTAATGAGACTGCAACACGCGCGTTCGAGACCTCGAGCTTTTGGCGCTTATGTATGTAAATAATATGCGCCTAGAATCGTTCATAACTTTTTTTTTGTTTACAGCCGCCTGGAGAAACTCCAGCCCGTACTGCTGACCCATGGAGACAGCGTGCAGAGAGTCGGAGACCGATTCCGCGTCGGCGCTCAGTCGTCCAACCATCTCATTGCGGCCATATACAACGAGCAGATGCGGCTGTATGGAGTTCAATTTCATCCAGAGGTAACTTATTATATAATTAAATATATTAAAACGTATTTTAAGTCGAAAATCCTTTAGCAAATTACGTAGTGAGTGGTGTGTGCAACCTGTCATTTGGGAATTATGCTGAAAACGAGGGTAGTTTCTCGCACCCCGCCCCCCTGCTGCCGCCGGCGCACGCGCAGTCATCGGAGAGGTGCAGCCCGCTGTCTGCGTCGGTCCGCCAACGCGTGCTCCAGATGATGCTCCATGGTACGGAATGAAATATGTCGAGCGATTTTTGATTTAAAATATAAATAAATATAGGACATTCTTACACAAATTGACTAAGCTCCACAGTAAGCTCAAGAAGGCTTGTGTTATGGGTACTCAGATAACGATATATACAATATATAAATACTTAAATATAATAGAAAACACCCAAACTCAGGAACAAATATCTGTGCTCATCACACAAATGAAAACTCTTACCGGGATTCGAAACCAGGTCCATCGGCTTTACAGGCAGGGTCACGACCAACTAGGCCCGACCGGTCGTCATTATTACATAGGCGGGTCCACACCGAGCGAGCGAGCGAGCACGTACGTGCGTTTTCCTCGCTTGAGCGCGTCGCCTATCGGCCGAGGCACGTCTACACTGGCCGGTTTGTGCGTGAGGGAATTGCCTCGCCCGCATGATCGCTCTGTGTGGACCCGGATAATACGCCAGTGATCCGTTTTAATATATTTAATATGGATGTGTCTCCCGGAAGTTTTGTTATTAAAAGAACAGAATTTATTAATAATTACTTTTTTTCTCAGGTGGACCTAACCCCGAAAGGCAAACAGATGCTGTCGAACTTTCTGTTTGACATAGCGGGCATGTCGCGCTCGTTCACGCTGCGCTCGCGCCGCGAGGCCTGCGTCCAGTACATCCGCGACGCCGTCGGAGACAGCAACAAAGTTCTTGTAAGTACTCTTTACCCCAATCCGCTTCTGCCTCCACCTTCAACCTTATAACCTCCACTCTGACCCTTTACCCAATCTAACGACCCCTCAACCCTCAGACCTCCACCTTCAACCTTATAACCTCCACTCTGACCCTTTACCCAATCTAACGACCCCTCAACCCTCAGACCTTCATCTTCAACCTTATAACCTCCACTCTGACCCCACAATCAATAGCTCAACCCCAACCATACCGTCTCAACCTCCGACCCCTTAAGCCTCACTGCTTATCCCTCAAACCCCTACCCCCGGAATCACGATAATCGTCATGAAATCCCGATAAACATCACATTTTAAGCATAATAATGAGAGATCCGTTATAAGTACATGAGTTTCTACCCTCTATGCATTGAATCCTAATCTCCCGATCTCTCGATCCTCAGATCATAACTCCACAATCGACGGCTCGACGTTCATTACCCAATTACCTTACCGCCTCCACCTCCCACCCCTTAAGCCTCACTGTCTACCTCTCTCCCGCTACCCCCGGTATCACGACAATCTTCATGAAATCTCGATGAACATCACATTTTAAGCATAATTATAATTTTTATTTTTAGAGGCTCGTTTATAAGTAAATGAGTTTCTACCCTCTTGTCAGATGAATCAATCCAAGATTATGCATTATTTAATTTAATGCAAACATTGAAAACTTGCACATAGGTGGCTTAGCTAAATGAAATGCCAAACGGGGAAAAATTGGTAGTTTTAAAGAATGACTATGTTAGCTTAGCGACGTATAGTTCGTGTCATTCACGACGACGCTCGCCTTGGCTCGTAATGTCATGTTATTAAAGATTAGATTTGATAAATCTGCGCGTCATCGTGGATGACACGAACTATATAATGTAAAAACAGCTCATTAATATGACAATGTATTGTCCCTGTCAGGTTTTAGTGAGCGGAGGAGTGGACTCGACAGTGTGCGCTGCTCTGCTCCGGACCGCGCTGCGCGAGGATCAAGTCATCGCGCTACACATCGACAATGGTATGTTGATTTTCTACATGTCTGTACAAAAAGCAAGTTTTAACCAAGGCTTGGAACCGGTTTATAAAATACCGGTAACTGCCGGTTTATAAAATACCGGTAAATGCCGGTTTATTTTGGTTTTCCTCCGGACTTTCATAAGAACCGCGAACGTTTTAAGAACTCTATTGTGACCTAAAAAACCCATTTATTCGACGAGCGTCAAAACGACCGGTCGGCCTGGTGGTGTGCCACGTAAACATAGGCACCGACATAGGAAGAAACCGGTTTATATTGCTTTAAACCGGTTAATTGACAAGAACTGTTCTCATAAAAACCGGTTTTAAAAATAACTGTTTTCGAGCTAACCCAAAATTAAAAAGTTTCGCGCCAATCACATGATAACGGTTTTTAAATTTACCGGTTATCGGTTGTTTAATTTACGGTTACGGGTTAGGGCAAGCCACGTGGTGGTCAAATGTCATGAAGGATTTGGAAGCCGCAACACTTCAGAAACCACAACCCAGAACCGAAATGTCCGGCACACCCGAGACCCGAGACCCGACGCCAAGTAGAAGGGAAAGAAAAAGAAGATTCTGTCTGTGCAAGAAGGAAGATTTGTCAGTTAACAATGTGAACAGTGGTACTTTATTGTCCTCGTCTTAGCGCATTATAAGAGCCTGTTCCAACTCAGAGAGGAACTAGAATTTTTGGAATTAGTCTGCTTTCTGCTTATACACTTTCTCGCGATAGTGTAGTGATGAAATGACACTAACCATGGTGTATTTTTTGTAGGATTCATGCGTAAGAACGAGAGCTCTAAAGTGGAGAGGTGTCTTCGCGAGTTGGGAGTTAGGCTTCACGTCGTCAACGCGTCTCATCAGGTTTCTTACTTTACTTATTTTCCTTAAACCCCGCATAGAAAATGTCAAAAATATGGTAGACGCTGGGGTTTTTGAATTTTGATAAAAAAAATTATGCGATATCGCGTCCGCATGACTCCAGATCTTAATTTTTTTTTATACCACGACGGTGGAAAACAAGCATACGGCCCGCCTGATGGTAAGCAGTCACCTCAGCCTAGGACCTGCAACTCCAGAGGTGGTACATGCGCGCTGCCGACCCTTTATAAACCTTTACACTCCTTTTTTGAAGAACCCCATACTGTAATGTAGGTAGACCCTCGAGAAAACCTCGATTTCAACTAGTATTTATTAGTATTTTTGGTATGAATTCAATGTCAATTTCATTACTAAAATGAGCAGTCCCATTTCAATCTAAGTTTAAATCCTACTCACCTTTATAATTTTTAATTTATTAGCAATTTCAAATTTTCAACCTTGAGCTACCAACCTATGCTGTAATGCAATTTTATGCATTAAAATTTCATAATATTTTTATACCAATATTTTAGAGTTTCGATTTCATGATTTATTTACCATATATAGATCGTGTCATTCACGAAGACGCGTGCCTTGACTCGTATTGTCATGTTATTAAAGGTTAGATTTGACAAATTTTACGCGTCATCGTGATGACACGAACTATATACAATACCATTTTTGAACACCTTAGCATGTGGCTTGATTTCTTTGTTAGTATCAGTATTTGGAGCTATCTTAGTTGACAGCAGGGGGCCTACCGCGAAAACCGAAATATGCAAATTGAAATCTTTCTCTTTTACTCTCACTAAGACGTAGAGTGACAGAGAAAAATGCCCGCAGTTGACAAACGAGTAAACTAGAAGCAAGTGAGCAACATCCACAAAAATTGAGCTTTAGGGTAATGTTGCTAAAATTCAATCTTTGTAGATATGCACCTGTGGACGTTGCTAATTTTGCTTATAGGTTACTCAAACTTCGATTTTCGCGGTTATAGCCCAGATTGCAGAGCATTTCTACATAATTTCCATAATTTTCAGTTCCGGCAAGGCAGCACAGTGGTCCGCGAGGCGGGCGGCCGCACGCGGAGCACGCCGCTGCTGTGCCACACGCAGGCGCCAGAAGACAAGCGTCGTATTATCGGCGATGTCTTTATACGTATTGCTGAGCAGGCCGTGCGCGACCTAAATTTGCAGTGAGTCTTACTTTTTTATTAGGGTTCCGTAGCCAAATGGCAAAAAACGGAACCCTTATAGATTCGTCATGTCCGTCTGTCTGTCCGATTCTGTCACAGCCACTTTTTTCCGAAACTATAAGAGCTGTACTGTTCAAACTTAGTAAGTGGATGTATTCTATGAACCGCATTAAGATTTTCACACAAAAATAGAAAAAAAAAAAACAATAATTTTTGGGGGTTCCCCATACTTAGAACTGAAACTCAAAAAATATTTTTTCATCAAACCCATACGTGGATAGGTCTTCAAAAATGATATTGAGGTTTCTTCAAAAATGTTTTTTTTCTAAAATGAATAGTTTGCGCGAGAGACACTTCCAAAGTGGTAAAATGTGTGTGTCCCCCCCCCCCCCCCCCCCGTAACTTCTAAAATAACAGAATGAAAAATCTAAAAAAAATATGTGATATACATTGCCATGTAAACTTCCACCGAAAATTGGTTTGAACGAGATCTAGTATTTAGTTTTTTTTTTAATACGTCATGAAATTATAAAAAAAAAAAATTTCATCAAACCCATACGTGTGGGGTATCTATGGATAGGTCTTCAAAAATGATGTTTAGGTTTCTAATATCATTTTTTTCTAAACTGAATAGTTTGCGCGAGAGATACTACCAAAGTGGTAAAATGTTGTCTAGTAAGTAGTTTTTTTTTAATACGTCAAATGGTACGGAACCCTTCATGGGCGAGTCCGACTCGCACTTGGCCGCTTTTTAGTCCTTGGTCTCAGGTTCACGCTGTCTGAAGGCTTAGTATAGAAAGGTATTGGGATTCTCTCCGCTCGTCTCGCTGGTCGCTATACTTTGCCTATGAACGCTGTACGTATTTTAATTTTTAGTTATTTAACTTCGGTGTAAAGCTTTTGTCAAATGTCAACGCGCATTTTACAAGTTTTTATTTATAGTCTATATTTTTAGGTATTTAAACGAATGTAAACAAACCACAATTTGGTATTTTATAGAGACCGTGCGCGTTGGAGGGTCTGCCATCTTGTGGCCTGAATCGGAACCATAAACATGTATATTTACACGTCAGGTGTTTTCTTGTGCATAGTAGGTTCTGCCATCTTGTGGGCTACATCGGAACAATAAACATCACATTTACGTCTCGCGCCAAAAATCTGACGGCTTCTGGGCTGCCTCCTACAGTTCATGCACGCTCCCTATTAGACAAGAAAATTCTTCAAGTCAATTAATTTAACTTGGTATGCCAAAACCTACAGAAGTTTTACTACGATATATTACTTACTCAACGTAACACAGCTGCTGTAATCGTGCTATTTTGTTAATAGGAATATATCGGCATAATTTAATTAATCAATAGTAATTCAATTTTGTAATATTTGCTATTACTTCGCCCTAGTAAAGAACCTAAAACGAGATCGAATATTTAGCCATTTGAGGGTAGATGAAATCATTACACGATTAAATGAAATAGGTTTAGAAGCCAGAACGATGAAGAACAGATCCAGGCAGTTTTGTAATTGGTTGGTTAACTGATAAATGTTTCAAGTATCCGAAAATGTAAATAAACATTGTTTACATTTATTTAACCTTTTGAACGCCACGCCTATCGTACGCGGCGCGTAATCGTGAACCTTGTCGGTACGCATGAAGGTTGATATTGGGCTGTAGCCGGCGCGCACGTCATATGACGTCTTTGGCGATCAAAAGGTTAACTACCTAAAGATACAGACTACAGTCTTGCCCTGTTAGTATTTAGATATGTATGTTAGTGTGGGTCAAATCTAGGAAGCTAAATTTGACCCACTTCCCGGTTTCCGATTAAGCTGAAATTTTGTATACATATGTAAGTCGGGTGACAATGCAATATTATGGTATCATCGAGCTACTCTGATGATACAGGAGGTGGCCATGGGAACTCTGTGATAAATCAATGCAACCTAATTGTGTTTGGGGTTATTAATAAAGTATTTGTTTTTAGAATTGTCTCGATGAGTATTAGTTGCCTGTGGAAAGAAAAGTACAGTCAGCGATAAAAGCTTGCACCAAAAATGTTTTTTTTCTACTCGTCGACTGTAATCTTCTGTTGAATTAAGATTTCTTATACCAAACTATAATTGCGTACTTTTCATGTATGGGCTCCCAACTCAACTATAATACTCATTTCGATGTGCTGTAGTCAACTATAAAGAATTTCACCAATCACGTGTCGCCGCTCTTCCATAGAAAAGACATAAACGGGCAACTATTTCACGAGCATATTTATTCAAAGCGCGATAATGTCTTTAGTCTACTGAGATACTTACCAATTTTCATTAATTATTTAGGTATTATAGTAAAAAAATATTATTTTAAATGATTTGCAGAAAAAGTATTGTATACAATAGTGATATAATCAAGCTTTTTCAATCTTGTACCTTACTTAGGCAATTCAGCAAGCTTCGTTGCCTAAACACGGTATTCGACTGAAAGATCTCTATTGTATCACGATTGTTTAAAATACTATTTTGCCAAAAACTTATTATTTTAATCAGTTGTCTGGCTGGCGGCTACAAAGCTATCGGCTATATCTACTATTTTCTCGTCACTCTTACTTTTCGCCAATCTTTGCCGAGGGGATACGGACAGCTGCCCATTTAAACACTGATATAGAAAAAATTGGTAATAATTCCTAATTTTGTGGTCAGGGAGGACCAAGTTCTCCTCGGTCAAGGCACGCTGCGCCCGGACCTGATCGAGTCGGCATCAGCGCTGGCGTCCGGCAACGCGGCCACCATCAAGACGCACCACAACGACACGGACCTGGTCCGCGCCTTGCGCGCCCGCGGCCGGGTCGTCGAGCCGCTCAAGGACTTCCACAAGGATGAGGTGATTTTTCTTTTTTTTTTAAACTATCAATGCAGTTCTGCTTATTACATAAAAATACGCATTTTCAATAACTTCTAAAAAGTCCCTTCTTGTTCACTAAAAAAATGTTCAAATATCGAAGTTCCGATCAAAAGGGCTTATTCCGCTTATTTCTTCCTTTTATATACACAGTGTTCCTTGGCCGATATTGTTATTGCACTTTCATTATCTTCTGACCCAGTAACTACGTAACAATAAGTTTTAATCATGTTTATTTAATATTAAGATTTATTTGAACCATATATATTACCAAAAATTGCATTTTGCATCCTAATTCATATATAATAATTAATAATTTTACTATACCAGAAGTTAAACACCACAATAACATTAATTTGAATAGTTAATTTCAAATTCTGAATAAAAAGCTATCGATGTCAAAAATAGTCTATTTCTGAAATACACAAATCAAAAAGTTAATATTTCAAAAGGCCACAACAAAACGGCTTTATTCCTAAAGTTCGCATCAAAAGTGCTTAATTCTAAAATTGTATAGTAATTTAAATAATTATTTAAATAGATAAAGAAACGTATGCAGTACCATAGCACTTATGTCAACTTACGTTAGTACAATATCGAAAATAATACAATAATTACGCAATGGAAACCGTGGATTTATGTTTTTCTCAATTTCCCGAAAAAAGTTTATAGTGGAAAAGACACTCCTCATATGCGCTGGTCGCTTATAGAATATAGAGCGCGACGCGTTCTTAACTATATCTATCACACTAGTCACTAAGAGACAATATCGTCACTAAAAGACACACCACAACGACACCGACTCGGCCAGAGCGTTGTGCGCCTGCGAACGGGTCCTGGAGCCGTTCAAGGACTTGCACAGGCTGGAGAGGTAATATGAAAATCTATTTTTCTCAAAAATAGACTGCAAAGTTGACTTTGCCGGTTAAAAATAGGTCGCGAAGTGCATAGTTTATGGTTAATCAAAAATTAAAAATATTTTAGTCTCGATTTCAGGACTGCAAAGTTACAAATGGCCATATCTAATGAAGGAATAGGTTCATTAAACAGCCAAACAGATGATCAGTACTTATTATTATTATGTTGATACTGCGACTATTTTGGTGTCTCAAATAGTCTGGCGTATTTTTGGCAGAAAAATACACTTTTATTTTTTAATAAAAAAAAATCGCGGCAAAGACGGAATACTTTAAATTGTTTTTTTTTTCTGTGAAAATATTAACGTAAGAATGTCGTTCTATAAAATATTAGTAAGGCCACGTAAGGAGCAACGCTAAAGGGATAACGAGGTAAGCAGTATTCTACTCAAAACTCGCCAGCGGAAAGAGGAAACAGGGGGGTCAGTACTTGCGCCATAAAGACGTCCTCAAGCGTCACCTGATCACTTGCGGTATACCGAGTGATTCCTGGGAGAAACTTGCGATGCGTAGAACGGAATGGCGCGCAACTGTTCATAAAAAAGTAGAGCAATACGAGCAGCGGCGCTTGGATGGCCTGGATGCTAAGCCATGTCCGTAAGACGCGACCGAAGCCCTCGTTTACTTATACCTACAACCCAGCTGGCCAGCTTCACTGCGCACCAAGTGATCACACTTTCAAAACCAAATTTGGCTTTGCAAGTCATATTAAAGCGTTCCATGTTTCTGAATAAAAACAGTTGAAGGAGTCGCCGTCGTCGGATACGGCGAGGAGGACTATATATATAAAAAAAAATAACCCGTATTGTCTGGGGGGCAGGTGCGCGCGCTGGGGCTGGAGCTGGGGCTGCCGGCCGCGCTGGTGGCGCGCCAGCCCTTCCCGGGGCCCGGCCTGGCCGTGCGCGTGCTGTGCCAGGACGAGCCGCGCGCCGAGCGGGACTTCTCCGAGACTCAGGTAAGCTTGCCCGCCAGGTGGCGCTGACTGTACTGATACGTGCGCCAGGCCTTGTGCCAACGAGAACCACAAGCTCTTGCTTTTATGTACGATTCCCACCGACCGGGCCGCGTCGGGGCACATTTCACATTCGTATGGCCGCAAGCCGGTCGGTTCCTTACAGACGCGGACGGCTCGGAGCCTCGGACGGAGGCTCTCGCTTCTGTCCTACATAATGTATAGGATATTGTAATATGCGCTCCGGCGCGGCCCAACTTCATCCGGTTGCTGGATTCGTACATTGCAGCGGGATGTCCACAATGTAGATTCCACTTCAATTTTGAAGTGTCTTGCTTGTTCACTTTTCACCAATTACATCAATTTGAGTTTTTAAGATTTTAGCACATTGTAACTTAAATCAATCCTGTTCCAGGTCATAGTGAAAATAATGGTAGAGTACGCGAGCATGATCGTCAAATCGCACGCACTACTAGGCCGCGTAGTAAATGCGACCACGGCCGCGGAGCAAGCCGAGCTCAAACGCATCTCCTCCAAGTCGCCCATCGCCGCCGCGCTGCTGCCGCTGCGCTCCGTGGGCGTGCAGGGTAAGTTGACAGAGACAGACAGAGAGAGACAGAGACGCACTACTAGGCCAGTGAACCACGGCCGCGGAGCAAGACGAGCTCAAACGCATCTCCTCCAAGTCGCCCATCGCCGCCGCGCTGCTGCCGCTGCGCTCCGTGGGCGTGCAGGGTAAGTTGACAGAGACAGACAGAGAGAGACAGAGACGCACTACTAGGCCAGTGAACCACGGCCGCGGAGCAAGACGAGCTCAAACGCATCTCCTCCAAGTCGCCCATCGCCGCCGCGCTGCTGCCGCTGCGCTCCGTGGGCGTGCAGGGTAAGTTGACAGAGACAGACAGAGAGAGACAGAGACGCACTACTAGGCCAGTGAACCACGGCCGCGGAGCAAGACGAGCTCAAACGCATCTCCTCCAAGTCGCCCATCGCCGCCGCGCTGCTGCCGCTGCGCTCCGTGGGCGTGCAGGGTAAGTTGACAGAGACAGACAGAGAGAGACAGAGACGCACTACTAGGCCAGTGAACCACGGCCGCGGAGCAAGACGAGCTCAAACGCATCTCCTCCAAGTCGCCCATCGCCGCCGCGCTGCTGCCGCTGCGCTCCGTGGGCGTGCAGGGTAAGTTGACAGAGACAGACAGAGAGAGACAGAGACGCACTACTAGGCCAGTGAACCACGGCCGCGGAGCAAGACGAGCTCAAACGCATCTCCTCCAAGTCGCCCATCGCCGCCGCGCTGCTGCCGCTGCGCTCCGTGGGCGTGCAGGGTAAGTTGACAGAGACAGACAGAGAGAGACAGAGACGCACTACTAGGCCAGTGAACCACGGCCGCGGAGCAAGACGAGCTCAAACGCATCTCCTCCAAGTCGCCCATCGCCGCCGCGCTGCTGCCGCTGCGCTCCGTGGGCGTGCAGGGTAAGTTGACAGAGACAGACAGAGAGAGACAGAGACGCACTACTAGGCCAGTGAACCACGGCCGCGGAGCAAGACGAGCTCAAACGCATCTCCTCCAAGTCGCCCATCGCCGCCGCGCTGCTGCCGCTGCGCTCCGTGGGCGTGCAGGGTAAGTTGACAGAGACAGACAGAGAGAGACAGAGACGCACTACTAGGCCAGTGAACCACGGCCGCGGAGCAAGACGAGCTCAAACGCATCTCCTCCAAGTCGCCCATCGCCGCCGCGCTGCTGCCGCTGCGCTCCGTGGGCGTGCAGGGTAAGTTGACAGAGACAGACAGAGAGAGACAGAGACGCACTACTAG
This sequence comes from Cydia pomonella, assembly GCF_033807575.1. Taxonomy (NCBI): domain Eukaryota; kingdom Metazoa; phylum Arthropoda; class Insecta; order Lepidoptera; family Tortricidae; genus Cydia; species Cydia pomonella. The sequence continues at coordinate 16,457,516 of NC_084718.1, read as the reverse complement.
GCCAGTGAACCACGGCCGCGGAGCAAGACGAGCTCAAACGCATCTCCTCCAAGTCGCCCATCGCCGCCGCGCTGCTGCCGCTGCGCTCCGTGGGCGTGCAGGGTAAGTTGACAGAGACAGACAGAGAGAGACAGAGACGCACTACTAGGCCAGTGAACCACGGCCGCGGAGCAAGACGAGCTCAAACGCATCTCCTCCAAGTCGCCCATCGCCGCCGCGCTGCTGCCGCTGCGCTCCGTGGGCGTGCAGGGTAAGTTGACAGAGACAGACAGAGAGAGACAGAGACGCACTACTAGGCCAGTGAACCACGGCCGCGGAGCAAGACGAGCTCAAACGCATCTCCTCCAAGTCGCCCATCGCCGCCGCGCTGCTGCCGCTGCGCTCCGTGGGCGTGCAGGGTAAGTTGACAGAGACAGACAGAGAGAGACAGAGACGCACTACTAGGCCAGTGAACCACGGCCGCGGAGCAAGACGAGCTCAAACGCATCTCCTCCAAGTCGCCCATCGCCGCCGCGCTGCTGCCGCTGCGCTCCGTGGGCGTGCAGGGTAAGTTAACACAGACAGAGACAGACAGTGAGAGACAGAGACGCACTACTAGGCCAGTGAACCACGGCCGGCAGGTACTAGCAGAGAGACGACGGACGTGTTAGATAATAGAAAATTATTCCATAAGTTTAGCCAATGACAAAAGTAATTTCGGATGTCCTTTATTAGTATGCTTTTTTAAATACATTAACGTGTACGTTACAGGTGACGCACGAACGTACAGCTACGCGGTAGCACTGTCGACGGAGCGCTACCCGCCCGACTGGAAAGATATGCACTACCTCGCCAAGATCATACCTCGCGTCTGCCACAACGTTAACAGGTATCAACGCTGGAAGCATACCTTTAATAGTAGTTTTATTTTTAATAATAGTTATTATAAGCGGATTGAACCATGAACTGTCGCCATCAGACAAATCGGAGCGACCGAGGTACTCAAAAATATCCGAACACGCACTATAATAACTTGTTAATGCGTGTTTTTGAGCTCAGCTTCTATAGATATTATGGCGACTGTTCAATCAACGTTATATACCATCAGAGGTCTTGGGAACTTGGAGAACTGTCAAACTTTGTAAAAAAAAAGTAAACAATCTTGACGTGTCTTTTTATTGAAAATTATTATTCTTAAATTATTCTGGCCAGTCAAGCATGGTAAATATTTCGTTTTTATAGTACATAAAGTCGATTGCACAAAACCGTCTATCAACGGCATTAACATCTTCCTATTTTATTAAAATCAACGCAATATGGCGCATGACACATTGCATCCGATTCGCACATGCGAGCGGGATGTCGCTATAATACGCGCATAGCGTTGTCTCGCTCAAACTGCGATGTGCGAATCGGATGCTGTGAGCCATGCGCCATATTGCGTTGATTTTAATAAAATAGGAAGATGTAAATGCCGTTGATAGACGGTTTTGTTCAATCGACTTTATGTACTATAAAAACGAAATATTTACCATGCTTGACTGGCCAGAATAATTTAAGAATAATAATTTTCAATAAAAAGACACGTCAAGATTGTTTACTCTTTTTCTAATGTTAAAAAAACTAACTATAAACAGCTATTTATCTGCATTATGATATGTGATTTGAATAATATTTAATTTTATCCCGTGCATTCGTTGTTATACAGTTTATTTTGTGTTCAGGGTGTGCTACGCATTCGGAGGGCTGATCAAAGAGCAAGTAACGGACATCACGCCCACGTTCCTCACACAGCAAGTCATCTCAACGATCCGCCAAGCGGACGACATTGCCACACAGGTAATTAACATACTTGTGGGTAGCCCATAGCTTTAAAATATCATTTTGTCCCGCTCGCACAACGGAGCGGCGTGCGAATCTGCATCCAATGTGAACACGCTTTAGGGTGGTATTCGACCTGTTCAAATTCATGGTCCAATGTATATTTGCATCTCTCTGTCATTTTGCTTAAGGCTGCACCCGACGCCGACGACCTTGCGCGTGTGGGCGGAGCTTATACTCCTCACCGCAGCAAAAAATCGATCGTGGAGAACTATGTGTTTGAAATAGAATTTCGCTTGCTCGCGCGCGCAACGCAGCACAGGTCCGTCTAGCAACACGACTTGCCCCGCACTGACTATACGGACGAGAGCGGGGGAATGGTAGAAACCTAGGCGGGATTTAGGCTTTTTTTTTGGGAATCATATTTTTATGAATTTGCAAAAAGCAAGAAAACCAAATCATTTTATAGTGCTTTGTGAGAAAGATTGTAAAGTTTCATATATTTTCGATAAAAGTTGCATTAGTAAAATGGATACAACTGAAATAAATAGAGGTCACTTCAAGATTTTTATTTCACTTTTTTAAATTAAAATAGATTTCCAGAAAAACCATCATTGCTCATATCTTGTAGATTGTTATATATTTTTTTCTGCCCAAAAAGTGGCGTATTTAATATAAAAAATGGTTCAAAGAACTTTGTTTTACGATATTTTGTGGGAGGAGAATCCTTAATGCGAGACCCTTATCCGATAGCGCGACGCAAAAGAGAGTACCGTTTATCAGTCTGTGGAACTTGTACGCGTAGGTCGATTTTAATGATTCTTAAGTCAATCGATTTTCTTAACTGTCTAATCTTGGCGACAATAAAACTAGTGGTTCTTTTTTAGGTCCTATTGTCAAGCGGCGCAGCATCCCGTGTCGCACAGATGCCGGTAGTGCTCATCCCCATCCACTTCGACCGCGACGCCGCCACGCGCGCGCCCTCCTGCCAGCGCTCCGTCGTGCTGCGGCCCTTCGTCACCTCGGACTTCATGACGGGTGTAGCAGCCCTGCCCGGCTCGGACGCCATGCCGCAGGACGTGAGTACTGAACTATACCTTACCACACAGACAATACGGTCCTTAGTGCTCCACTTCAACTGGTGAAAGTGGACCAAAGTGGAGCATAAATCTCCCCCAAGTTCTGCGCTGTCTTTCTTACGCAAGTAGTTCTGATAAGTCACAGATTTCTTTTTCATGAACCGTTGTTTTTTTTTTAATACATTGTTATTACAATGCACTTATGAATGCTTGATATAAGTAGGCTCCAGAAATAGCAGTACTACCACAGAATAAATAATAGTACTACCGTACAGAAATGACACTTCCTTCAAAACCGAAGTTTGACAGCGATTCAGGGTCAAATTAAGCAGTCCCTTTCTAATGTATGGCACTTTCCCTTTCGGCTATTTAGGCTTGTCAAAATTCTAGTCATTATCTTATCTGTGGTCATGCACGTATAGGGACGTCAAGTTGTGCCAACCTGTATAATTGCTCGGAGCAATGCCGAGCCGAACGGTGCCGGGAAAAGCCGAAAAGAGTGTCGCTCCACTGGTACTTTTACTAGGCGGCGATTAAGTAAACATTCTTCAAATAAAAGCTGTGCAAGAAATAACTGTTTCGAAGATCGCGGAATAGCTTCGCAAACTAATTTTATCCTACCAACAACTATACTCTGTATCTTGGGTAGTTTTAATATTTACTGGTTAACCAAACGAATTCAAAACCGCCTGGATGTGTCACTGAGCGACCTGACTTTACACCTACATTATTTAATCATGTAATGTTTTCATCTACCATCAACTGGCTTAAGGAGCCATTTGAGGGTAAATTTTGTTTACCTTATTTTAAATACCTAAAGGTACAGAGTATAAAACTATGCCATTACTGCCAATATGCCATTGTTAGTTTATTTTAATCGTATTTTTGTTGTTTACAGGTGATAGACAGAATGCGCAAAGAGCTAATGAGCGTGCCGGGCATCTCGCGCGTGCTGTACGACCTGACGCCCAAGCCGCCCGCCACCACCGAGTGGGAATGATCGCCCAAACTTTCTTTTATATGTTTCTACTCGTCTTGTACGATTGCACCCGGGGCAGTGGTCCACTTTGCAGCTCTGATGGCGTCTGCCCATCACCGATAATCTCATGCAGTTTGCATACAATGCGGCATTTGGTAGATCGATTGAATTCGTTGCCCCTACTTAGCCAGCAATTTTCGCATACCATTGGTTGCAACGTCTATAGAAACCTTGAGTCTCTAGGCCGTAAGCTGCAATTTAATAAGTAGCAACACTAAGTGGCCACTTTGCATGTTATAATTTTACTAGTCTAAACCTGCAGTATACATTTTAACCCAGCAAAAATATTAATTACCCCTTTGATTGCCAAAGAGTAGGTCAATATCAACCTTCGACAAGGTACATGATGACGCGCCGCGCACGATAGACGTGACGTTCAAAGGGATAAAGGCACAAAATAAGTAATAGTACTTCCGTACAGAAAAGAAACTTCCCACAAAACCGAAGTTTGACAGTGATTCAGGGACGAATCGTGCTGTCCCTTTCTAATGTACGGCACTATCCCTTTCAGCTACTCAGGGTTGTCAAAATTCAAATCATTATTTTATCTGTGGTTGTACACGCAAAGGGACGTCAAGTTGTACCAACCCTAATAATTGCTCTTAGCAATGCTGAGCCGAACGGAGCCGAATGCACGAAAGGATCAGTTTCGCCCCCCTTATAAAGATTCCAGAAATTAAGCAAACCTGAACCCTATTACTTTGGCATTTCAAAAATCTAAATCACTTTGGGGTTTCCTTAAAAGCGTCATTCGACAAGTCAAACCCGGTCAGCGATACCAGTTTAGACTTAAAATTACATATTGTAAGATTTAAAATGCCATATTAAAATGTTGCCAGAAAAATTTAAATATAAGATTGGTTTGGACCTCAAATTTAAATTCTTTTAACGAAAGAAATAGTTGTGTGCGTCTCAATATTCTGATGAAGATCAGTTATAGTTTGAATGGCGGCGTAAAGGTACAATCATATATGAAATAGTCATGATTTCATGAAGTCAACTCACAAGCTAGCCTCATAGTTTGCAATTATTCCACTTATATGATCGTTCGTAATATATAAAATACGTAAAGTTATATTGTCCTTATACCGCCATACGACTACGATTTACATAAGTCCTACTTTGGATCTCCATGCGCGATTTGTCTGTAGTATACTTTACAATTATACTATGTATGTATATATTTACAACGTAATCACAGTAAATTGTGTTCATGTTATAAAGACTAAGCTATGCTCTATGTACTGGATTTAATTATTTTTATAATAATGCAAATAAGTGCCTAATTTGTATAGAAACAGATAGTATGGCTGTTCGAGAACATTAGAGGCCGCGAACAACTCTGCTCAGAGTTGGATAGCAAAGTGAGGGAGTGTCACGTAAACGTCATATTTTCATAGAAACTTGACATTAATGATGACATTTCCACACTTGACAGTGCAAATGGCAGTTATTAGCTTAGTCCAACTCTAGCTGTCCTGTCCTAGTGCAATTTTTCCTTGCGATCATGTAATGCTTTATTTACTTAACTTTATTCACATTATACCTACATATTTATTATAGTTCTATTGTCGCACTTGTTAATTATTATTAAATATTTTGTGTTTCATATTTAATTCGGACCAGTCAATGAATTTAGTTTCTAGTGCCAGATATAATGTCTTTATGAAACTTAACTATCTTAAACATGCAGTTGTTACGCGGTTATCACACTGATGCGGATCTGCGTGCTACTCCGGTGTGAGAGCAAGACAGCACTTTGTAAGACTGTCACGATCGTACACTTGAGCCTCGTGCGGATCTGTATCCAATGTGAACATATACAATGTGTGATTATAGTTATTTATTTTGGCGGCTGATGAACTTTTGTTTTATTTAACCTAGATATTGGTGTCTGTTGGTTTTGTTTTACTGTTATGTGTATTATAGTATATTCGTTCTGGACCACTGCCCGTTATTTTATTATAAAGTTGTAAATACATTGGTGTAAGAAACACAATGTCGAGGTTCTTGTTAGCTCCACTGATCAGTTTTGTAACTTGTAGTAATTTATTGTAAAGGCTGTGTAAAAATTATTAAAAAGCCCTTGAATGTTCCGCGACAAGATTATATTCGTCGTGTATGAAATCGAAAACAAATTGTTTTATGGAATGGTTCAGTGTTATTGACTGGAGGTTTCATAATAAAATTATATTATGCTTTATTTTCACAATGAGTTTTATTCTAAAATACAATAAATATAACACTAAAATGTCAATACAGTAAAATCTGAATCTAATTTTACGGTACAACTCAATCTAATTTTACGGTACAACTCACATTTTTGGTCACACGCAATGTTTCAGAGAACCTAGTTCTCCGTTTTCAGGCACTAAGACTGCATCAGTTGCTACTCTACTCAGAGTACGATAGAAAAAAGTGAGGGAGTGTCACGTAAACGTCATATTTTCATAATAATTTGACATTAATGATGAGATTCCACACTTTGACATTGCAAATGGCAAAGTTATTATCCAAATTCTTTGCCTAATCTTGGTGAATTAGCTACTCTTTCTGCTAAACTAGAAACTTTCTAATATATCTTATATTGCTTGGAGATGTGGTCAATCTATTAAGTCTCTCTGAATCACTTTTCCTTTGTGTTGACAGACTGGGTAACGGTGTCGTATTGTTTTTTTATGGGACCTGCCCCATATGGTGCTTTGTTCATCATAGCCGGACAACACAGAGCGAGCATACGCGCGAGGCAATTTTCTCACGCACAATATGGCCAGTATAGACGTGCCTCGGCCGTGACAGCGCGTGCGTTTTCCTCGCCAGAGCGCGCCACCTCGGCCGAGGCACATCTACACTGGCTGTATTGTGCGTGAGGATATTGCCTCGCGCGTGTGCTAGTTCAGTGTGGACCCGGTTATTAGTTTGTCACGATAACCGCGCGCCGACCACTCATATGCTGCTAGTTGTTGAAAATGGAAACTTCATATCTCAGAAACATATCGCGTGAGTGACTTTAATATTTTTCACACAGCTTGGGTTCTGTGACAGCTGTCATCTCAATACAATTTCTAACCTTAAAATGCCAAATTGTATTGAGATGACAGCTGCCACAGCACCCAAGCTATGTAAAAAATATTATAAAAATACGCGATCTAAACGGTAAAATTAGCTTAAAGTTAGTTTAAAACAGTTCAAATTCGATTCTAATGTCAATAAATGTCAGTTATCAGGGACTAGTAAATTAATGTTCTTCCCTGCATTAATCTGTCCGCCTATATAGCCCTCTTCCTCACCCCTAATAGACAAGCCTTCAGACAGGGATGTGACCTTTTTCTCTCTCAACATTGGTGCTTTTTCCCACCGAGAGCTGTTACAATTAGAACAAGACTTCAATGGGATTAATTCAAGAGATACTGTTCTATTATTACAATCAAGACATTTGAAGAATCTCTTGAAAGTGTCCAGGACTTTAAGGGGGTGTCTTTCATCTTTACATAGTTGTGCAGCTGAAAACGCTGTGTACTTGCATTTGATGCACCTGACAGCCTTGCAAGCCAACTTGAATGTGTTCAACATCTTTTCTTCCATTGCTTCCTTCTTCTCCAACTTGTTAAAATATTTGTCCTGTTCATTGTCATCATGTTCCTGAATCAGATTTTGATGTGCTGATGTAGCTTCTAGTATTTTCTTAAATCTCTCAGACTTTATACCATTAGTTTTAGTTTCCTCATTAGGTTTGGATTTTTTGCAATCATTCTCATTATCACCATTCAGTTTTTCAAAAGCTCTTTTCTTGCCGGTTTCAGTGCCTCTTATGTTATTTGGGTCTAGTTTCTCAATCCCTCCACTTTGTTGTATAAGTCTCAATGCATTGGCTTTTGCTCTTTCAGCTGCTTTTTGGCCATAAGACATGTTAAGATCTACCATCCCACTTCCTTTAAGTCCAAATCCTTTGCCTAATTTTGGTGAACTGGCCACTCTTTCTGCTAAGCTAGAAGATATATTGCTTGGTGATGCGGTCAATTTATTAAGTCTCTCTGAATCACTTTTTCTTTGTGTTGATGGACTGTGTAATGGTGTAGTATTGTTTTTCATGGGACCTGCCCCATATGGTGCTTTGTTCATCATAAGTTTGTCTCCCTCTGACTTGTAATAGTCACTTAAAGACATCAGTCTGTTTTGATCTCTATCCTTAACCACCTTGTGATTGCCAGAAGTAGGGGCAGTGTATGCCCTACCTCCATATATCACTGTGTCCTTACCTAAAACCTTTTTCTGCAAATTAACAAGCCCCTTACCCATGGTTGAGGATTGCAATTCTGATCTTCTGGAATACTTTTGATACTCTTGTTTCACATGATAAATGCAGTGTTCACATTGTGATAAATTAACAAATGCTGTGCATGGTTCCCCATTTTTCTTCTTACTCTTACAAGTGCCTAGGTCTTTAGATTGACCAAGTATCATGACTCGGTCAGAGGTTTCAACACTGAGGCATGCCTGGTCAGCACTGTTTTGTGACCGGTCAAGTACATTAGGATTCAGAACTGCAACAACAGTGCCCTCAGTTGTTTTCCAGAGATCATTATAAGCTTTCCGAAATAGAAACATTGAAACTGTTTTCAAGTCATCTTTTAGATCAGTTAGAGTCCAAATTAGAAATTGATTTCCTTTCTGAGACTTTTTCACAGCACTTTTTCTGACGATGACACCAGCTGTAACCCAATCCTTTGATAAGTCTTCATTCTCCACATGTCTTTTCACTCTTAACATACTGACAGCCTCTCTCCCTTGCATGCGATCCAGTAGAGCTGCACTGGATATTAGCGGTTTTGTAATTCTAATACCAAATACAGGGTCCGTGTAAATGTCCGAAACTGCTTTGGTTTTGGTTTGTGGAGCGCAGAACAGATGCCTTATATCTTGCTGTACTTCTATCGGCTTAGTTTTGTTTTTGTTAAACTTAACGTCATTATTCACTTGTCGCAACCTAGTTACAAAGTCCAACTGTTTCTCTACGTGTTCTTGTTGTTTGTCGTCAAGTATTTTTTTAACTTGCGAGCCGTAATCGTTGTACTTGCGTTCGGTGTAGTTTCGTTTCTCCTCGTCGTCAGACGAGTCTGTGTCTCCGTTATGCACCTCAGAAGACTTCCCCGGTTTACTCAATGGTACTTCAGGTTCAGATTGTGAGCTGGAGCTTGGTTGGAAGATATCCACTTCACGTAATGTTTCCTTTTGGACAGATTCAGCCTCGTCAGCTAAATCGGCACGTAGCAACTCGTCCAACTCAGCTAATTCGTCGATGTCAGACATTTTAATACAGGCTTTGAACTACTTATTATTTAAATTGATATTAAAAGTGATATAACGCATGCTACAACTTTAAAACTACTATGAAAACATCGAATTGTTCAGAAAAGTAGATCACATATTTTTCGCGGTAAAATGGCAAACGTCAAAGTGACATCTGTGGGGTCGTTTCGCATCCTTAAAAAACTATTTTCGGATGTAGAATACAGTTAAAGAACAGAGGTTTAAATGGTTACTAAGACAGTCTGACCCAATTTTTTGACATTTACAATGACGACATTTGACGTTTCTCGAGGAAATCACGATTTACGTTTTGTGGATATATCGTGCCGGTTTATAATTAGTTCTCGTATCGGCTATTGATTTTGTTCATAAATAAACCTTCGGATCCAGAAACAAACCGCATACCGCAGGAACAATGGCAGGTAAGGTGTTATTTATAAACAGTGTGTTCAGTGTACTTGTTGTATGTAGTAGTAGTTGTAAGTACATATGCATTGTTTTTCGCAGACAATGTTGAATCTAAGCCTAAGACCGAGGCTGTAACTCCTGAAAAAGACGATGAGCGGTGCGAGGAGGCGTCCCCGCCACCTCCACCGACGCCGCCAGCCGCGGAAGAGGACACTCAAGAAATCATTGTCGTAAACGAACTCACTAAGGAACTCGACTTGAACCATGGCAGGATTGGAAAAATTGAAAACCTTGAGGACTTGCGACGGTTAGAAAGGTAATTTATCCTGCAATTCTAATTTCGACTACAAAATATGTTTTGTTTGTACTTCAATATTTGATCAGATATATAAATTTTCCTGATCTTCAATGAGTCATTGTTTGGTAATGAAACAGGTTTCTGTTGTTATTATCTGAAGAAGGGAACTATGTATAGCTCAATATAAACTAAAGTGATATTTATAGAGAAGGGTAATGTTATTCAATTGTATGTAACTGTATTAAACCTTTTAAGCACTTGTTTTAGATAAATGAGGTGTTGATATATTACAACAATAGGATTGTGAAATATTTTAGTAAACAGGTTTTAATGTCATTCGTAGAGTTCCTATAAAAAAAACTAAGCTGTATGTTGCTCAGTGGGCTGTAGATAGTTAATGGAGAATGTCACAAAGTGTTTATTTCTATGGCCACTGTAACAAATAAAAAACTGAATAAAAACACAAAGTGATATTTTTGTATTTGTTGTTGCTAAGGTGGGATTCCACCAGTGTGCGGCACAAGCATTTTTGTTTTGAATATTTGCGCTGAATATGCTTGTGCCGAACAGTGCTGCACTCTGCAATCCCGCCTTTATTATGCTTTAATATTTGTTGTTACAAAAAATGAGATTAAAATGTTGACAGCAAGAGCATCAAACATTATTGTTTCCCCTAAAGTAGTGTTTTAGTTCTGAACAAATAATTTATACTTGCTTAATACAGGCTCTACCTCCGCTGGAACCTCATAAAGAAGATAGAAGGGCTCACCAACTTAACCACGTTAGTAGAGTTGGAGCTGTATGACAACCAGATCACAGTTATGGAGAACATGGAGACACTTGTCAACCTCGAGTAAGTGGTAGTTTGTTGTTTAGGTACAAGTATTCCATAAGGAAAAGCCAAACACACACTGTATAGCTGACAAAGAAGATAGAAAGGGCTCACAAACATCACCTCACTGGAGTAGGAGCTGTATGGCAACCAGATCACTATCATGGAGTACATATTTATGTATGATGCTTGTTAACCTCGAATAAGTGATAGTTTGAGTATAGGCATACTATATATAAGGAGAATAGTGTCGGAATGCCACCGGGACAGTAACCTGCAGCTCCTACCTCAGGCAATTGGTTTGAATGAACGCAACACGTGATTAACAGCCTGCCTGTTTCTGGCCGGGCATCCCTACACTACATTACATCTAGGCATACTATACTAAGAAGCTACACACACAGACATGCCATTCTAAATGTGTAAATCTTATCTGCACTGTTACTTTTTGTAGGTGTAATTTTATTAATTCCATTTGTCTCTACTCAGTACTGGATTAAACAATAAACAAAGTAAGCAGTTTCATAGCATATCATTTGAGGAGTTCCGAGAGAATCCCTCCTGAATCCTGTCACTAGAATTAGATTTAAGCAAAAGTCGGACTAATGTAGAAGTATATGGCGGACTTATAAGTTTTGTATGTCAAACTTCCACTCACTCTTATTGTATTACAAGTTCTACCAATAAAAACTAGTACAAGACATGTTGTCATAATTGTTACATATTTGCTGTGACCATTTTTCCAAAAGTGTTATTCAATTAAAAGACATTTCAATATGTGTACAAGACATACATATTTTGTTACTATTATATGTTACTTGAATGTTCATGTCAAATTGAATGCGAGTGTTACTTCTATTTTATTGCCCTCCACCCACCTTTTAAATCTTGATACTTGGTGAAAAATACACATATATGGATTATAAAATGTTCTACACCATTCCAGATTACTAGATCTGTCCTTCAACCGCATCAAAGAGATCCAAGGCCTGGACAACCTCACAAAGCTAACCAAGCTCTATCTCAGCTCAAACAAGATCACTGAAATCAAGAATGTGAATCACCTCACTCGACTCGAGATGTTGGAGCTGGGAGATAATCGGATCAGGGTAAGATTAACATCATAGACTGTAGGGGTTATCCCGACTAGTTGTTACCATGAGAATAGTTACTACCAATGCATGTAGTGTGGTAACAAGTTTTGCAATTTTTTGTCAAAACTTGTTACCACTGGAAACAGATAAGGAAAAAGATCTCAGCACTTAGTGAGAATAACCAACTGTAGTGACAACACATTACCCCTAACGAAGAAGAGAGTAAGGTCACCCACAAAGGTACAATGTTAATATCCTACCAAACAACAGTACTGAAATAAGCGGTTGGGCTCCCATACCCCGCACTAAACTAGTACAGAAGGACTTATGTGTATTACGTTGACCGTGTATTGTTTTATAAGGCGGTCTTCACATTGAATGCGGATTCGCACGCTATCCTACAAATCACATATCGCTGTCACGCTCATACACCGGAGCGACGTGCTAATTTGCATCAGTGTGATGACTAAGCTCCATCTTGTAGTTCTTGTAGTTGACGAGGTCCTGATCTGTGGTTGTAGTTGTACCTAATATACAAAGTTTACAATGGCCACTTTATCTAGTCACTTCTTCAAGCAACACCGCGAAGGGAGTCGGCATTCGCACTTCTGGCGAAGCACATGCCCAACACACCGTACACAAAAAGAGATCAAGGTGTGCAAGATTTGTCTTTGACGTGTCATTTTTTATGTATTTGTGTCATTATTACAGATTGGATTTTGTATGTTGTGAGTGAGAAGTGCGACTTTTTTCTTCCTCGCCCTGTCCCGGCGGCATTTTTTGCCACGGCTCATTAGAGCCTGGGGTCCACTTGACAACTAATCCCGAGAATTGGCGTAGGAACTAGTATTTACGACAGCGACAGCCATCTGACCTTTAAACCCAGAGGGTAAACTAGGCCTTATTGGAATTTGTCCGGTTTCCTCACAATGTTTTCCTTCACCGAAAAGCGACTGGTAAATACAAAATGATATATTGTACATAAGTTCCGATAAACTCATTGGTACGAACCGGGTTTTGAACCCGCGTCCTCCGGATTGTAAGTCGCACTCTCTTACGGCTAGGCCACAAGCACTTTGAAGCACAGCAGTGAGAAGTGCGACTGTGTGCACATTTCCCCCCGCAAAAAGTGGCAGATAGATTTGTACGGTAAGATATCGTTTGAGCTCCTCCCTTCCGACGTGTCGGAAGCCGGTATTGTTCGAAGAGTCAACGACCCTGCCTATGCAAATGTAAAAAAAAGATGAATCATCAATTGTGACAAAAGGTTTTTACTAAAATCAAGGTCACGTTTTTATAAAGGTCTATAACCTTAAGTTTATTCCGTGGGTGTTTGTAAAGCCGCGTTCTCACTTGGTGCTCTGAATAGTTTTCAGCGAACAATCGTTCGTTCGTTCGGTGAATGGATACAGGGCGGCTTCCGGGAAAATCGAAATTCGTCAATTACGGGCATTTTTCTCTGTCACTCTAATTACGTCTTACTAAGAGTAAAAGAGAAAGATCCCCGCAATTTGCGAATTTCGGTTTGCGCGGTAGGCCCCCAGGTGCTTCAATAGTAAATAGCAAGAGCAAACATTTGCTCTAAACAAAATGTTTGCTCAGAACACTAAGTGAAAAAGCTACTTAAGACACATATAGTAAACACCCCTATAATTGAACAGGCACTTGTAATGGGATGGTATGGACAAATCCTGTAAAACTAATATTTACCATCAGTTTTTAATCGCTGGCAACATTTTACCGTAAACAAGACCCAAACAGCTGCTTAAGTATAAATTTTTCATTGATATTTGTTAGTTTGAAAACCATACATGCTATGACTGGAGAAAAAAATCATAGTTTTAATTGGTTAATAATATTGAAACCAATTGCAGTAGCTTTCATTCAATAGAAAACATAAAAGACGAATTGGACATCCAACTTTTCAAGCATAAAGTGGTAGAAATTTTACAGATGCCGGTGAAATATCAAAAATACTCCAAATGTTCTCTTAAATGTATGGGACATTTGATTGGTGCCATTAACATAAGAGCTTACATTTACATGCCATTTATAGAACGCGATCAGGTGTATTTCAGGCATCATACATTAAGAAAACATGGCCTCATAAAATTTAGATACTGCTGTCATTCATTGCAAGCGGTACGCCAAAAAACGCTACAAATTGTGTTAAAAGCATGAAAATCGGTTTCTATACAAAAAAAAAACAATCCATAAAAAAAAACTTCATATTAAGTGTCATAACTCCTTTCCTTTTTTTGGTTCTATGGGTCAAATTGATTAAAATGGCCTAAAGATCCATAACATTTCCATACTTTTTCACCATTTGCATGATTTTACTAAATTCCGGGGCGTACCGCTAGGACTAATTCATTCATTTTACATAATAGAATATTATTTACAGGAAATAAAAAACCTCGACGGCCTAGTCAACCTCCGGCAACTCTACCTCGGCAAGAACAAAATCACCAAAATCCAGGGCTTAGAATCCTTCGCAGAGCTCTCGATCCTCGTCCTCCAAAGCAACCGCATCACCAAAATGGAGAACTTGGAACCGCTGGTGAACCTCGATCAGCTGTATTTGTCGGAGAATGGCATTGAGAAGATCGAGGGGTTGGAGAATTTGAGTAATCTACAGACGTTGGACTTGGCGCAGAACAGACTCACTTCGATTGATAACTTGACGCATATGATTGAGCTGGAAGAGTTGTGGGTGAGTAATCTTTCACACTTTTGTTCATTTTCATCACACTTGCTCGAAAAAGATCTTATGTCATGCAGGTGTATAGAAGGACAAAGGCCTATATTGTTCCCGCGGGAGTTATGGATTGTAAAAAAAGTGTAACTCCCTAGGGAGTTATACCTTTTTTTATTTGTTACCAATTCATACGAATTAAGTTTTTTTTTTTATACTACGTCGGTGGCAAACAAGCATACGGCCCGCCTGATAGGAAGCAGTATCCGTAGCCTATGTACACCTGCATCTCCAGAGGAGTTACATGCGCGTTGCCGACCCTAACCCCCTCCCACCCCTCGTTGAGCTCTGGCAACCTTACTCACCGGCAGGAACACAACAGTATGAGTAGGGTCTAGTGTTATTTGGCTGCGATTTTCTGTAAGGTGGAGGTACTTCCCCAGTTGGGCTCTGCTCTAGATCTGGAATGTCATCAACTGATCACACAAAGCGAGATGACATTCACAATGCCCATACCTCTCTTGTAAGTAGGTATAAATGAGTTTTACGTATATATTTAAGTATTATTGTTCATGTTTAAAAATATTTAATTTGATTAATTTAATAGCCTTCTAAAATCATTTTACACAATCTTCAATTGTGGTTGAATGTCGGATAGGTCTGCGCCTTCGATGCATAAGCTGTCAAAACATGACAATATGGCGGACGAATGTTTGAAACCACATTTTAGGAATTTTTTTGCTTAAAATTTAGTTTTTTTTTTCGCAAGTCTGATGGAAAACATTGTGTGTAACTCCGGGGGTAAGAATATTGTTACACGAGTCTTTAATTCCCTTCGCCCCCCTCGTTGCACAATGTACAGTCAGCATCAAAAGTAGCGGATCAAATAACGCTTCATAAGTATCTAACATTCTGTGACAGCTTAACAAAAAGTGATGTCTTAATTTAATATAGAACAACTAAGAATGTATCTATTAATAGAAAAGTTATCCGGAATATCAGATACTTTTGACGCGTTGTTTCAACCGCTACTTTTGATGCTGACTGTACTATTGTTTCGACCGTGCGTGTTGGCGGGTCTGCCGTCTCGTGATCTGAATTAACAATGTAAAGCATTTTTCGCATAAAATGTATTTTGTTGGCATATAGCGGAGGTTTTTTTTTATTTAGTAGTTATAGTAATAGCTGTAAGTACATTCATCGATATTTGCACTCCAAACTTCAACTCAATTCCGTTTCTCGCTGTCTCGTGACTTCAATCGACCTAATTCCTTTCTTCAATTAATCGTTCGTGTTAGTAGAACAACGGTTCATCTCACAGTGAGTATAGATGACATATACGACTTTGTCGAACCAAGGGTCGGTTGTCTTAGTAAAATTGTTGTAACGTAATAAAAATGGCGAACTCTAGGTCAATTGGTCTGTGTTATCGTGAATCAATTTCTACGATGTGTTTGGCTTGGCCATTCAAATGAGATCTGTAAAAAAGTGAAAAAACAACTATTGATCCTGGACAGAAGTGGAGTCAATTGTTTTGGAGTTACTGCCTATTTTTTTTTTGTCGCAGACTACATTTTTCCCTAATGATAGATCGTGTCATTCACGAAGACGCGTGCTTTGACTCGTATTGTCATGTTATTGAAGGTTAGATTTGACAAATCTGCGCGTCATCGTGGATGACACGAACTATATAAAGGTACTAATCGTTATATTTTTAAAAGTTAGGGTAAGTTTTCTCGGACCATTTACGCGTAGCAGAACCGAATCTGGTAGCCCTTTTGAAAAATCATTGGGTAAAAATAAACCATTTTTTCATTTCAGCTAAACGACAATCAGATTGGTGACTGGGCAGACGTGGAACGTCTCCGGCCTAACGACAAACTGATCACAATTTACTTGGAGCGCAACCCCGTGGCCTCGGACCCTGCCTACCGACGCAAGCTGAAGCTGATTATCCCCAGTCTGCACCAGATCGACGCCACCCTGTGTAGATAAGCATATACTTGCTAAGTAATCCCAATCATGATATACTTGGGGTGCAACCCCGTGGCCTCCGACCCAACATACCAACGCAAGCTGAAGCTAATTATCCCCAGTCTGTACCAGATCGACGCGACCTTGTGTATACTTGCCAAGTAACCCCAATCACGATATACTTGGAGCGCAACCACATGCCGTCCAACCCTACCGACGCAAACTGGAGCTCATCATCCGCAGTCTGCACAAGATCAACGCCACCCTGTGTAGAAAAGTGTATGTGCTAAGTAACCCCAACATACTTGTAGCGCAACCTCACGGCTTTCGACCAAGCATACCGACGCAAGCTGGAGCTGATTATCCCCAGTCTGCACCAGATCAATGTAACCCTGTGTAGATAAGCACATACTTGCTAAGTAATCCCAATCACGATATACTTAGAGCGCAACCCCATGGCCAGCATACCGACGCAAGCTGACGCTGATTAACCCCAGTCTGCACCAGATCGATGCAACTCTGTGTAGATACGCGTACTTGCCAAGTAACCCAACATACTTGGAGCGCAACCCCACGGCCTCTAACCCTACCAACGCAAGCTGAATCTCATTATACCCAGCCTGCACCAGATCGACATCACCGTGTGTACTAGTAACCCCAACAAACAAAACTTCGCTAAATCTGGATGCACCTTTATTCAATAGATTCCCATGGCTGAGAAATTTTACCACTTAGAGCTAATGTAACCCGTATTTGGAGCATTCCAAGAAGTTGTCTACCATTGTCGTACAAACGCGAGTTTTCTGAAAATTTTCAGGTATGGGAGTTTCTTTTTCTGTGACAAAAATATGCCCAGAGAAATAATCTTCGGCATTAAACCCCAAAAAAATTCTTATACACTAAATAAAATTCGCTCGTACGGGACAACCCGTCAAACCCGTGGAATACTTCATTTACGGTACCGAACTTAATGAAATATAATTAAGTAGGTATAATACATTTCATATTAGACCAACACTTAGATGATCCAACACGAGATGTCAAAATGTTCTAATCGTGAATTTAGTATAATTTTTATATGAAAAGAAAACACAAAAAAATCTGGTAATATAAATGTACATCTAAATACAATATGTTTAAAATAAGTGCAGCTTTTTGTTATATTTATATTATTTTACATTTATTAATTTAGTCTAAATAATTAAATTAAATAATACTATATAATATATGTTCATAAGACTAATTTTACTGTCGCTTGTTTTCATTAATAAGTATTCGCTTGTTGCTGTGCTAATCTTAAAATTCAAGGTGTGTATTTTATTAGATTTAAATCATTGTCACATATCAGTTAAACTGAAATCATTCATAGCTGTAATTTGTATTGTGATGTTATTTTATTTCCCTTCTAAACCATGTCTATAGTAAACTATTTACTTGAATTCTTATTTAACAACTGCCTAATATAATCTTAATCTTATGTTATCTAGTTGGAAAATATACAGTTTTCATTACTTATTATAAAGTGCCTAAAATAAGCCAAAATAATACCATCCTAATCATATAACGAGGAAGTGTGCGATGGTAAAGTATTAGCAATTATAGGTATTAGCAATTTTCAGTGAGCAAGAGGTGCTCAAGAAACTTCCGTCTCGAATAGGTAAACTGTGGAATGAACTGTCGCCTGCGGTATTTCTGGACCGATAAGACCTACAAACCTTCAAGAAAAGAGCGTACTCCCATCTTATTCTTAAATCTCGGCTTAAATTCCGGCACCCCTCTGGTGCTGCGGGCGTCCATGGGTAACGGTAATCTCTTACCATCAGGCGATTCGTCTGCTCGTTCCCTATCATAAAAAAATGCAGATGGCGCTTCAAATGTAAATATTGAATTCCGTTTTTATGTTTAAAAATTTAAATAAGGCCAGAGTCCGAAGCAAAGTGTGCTCACTCCATACGTCAGTTTTCTTACCAAAGCGATTATTATTTCCGAAGTGTATTAGGATTTATCAGTACCGGTACGTGACAAAAATGAAAAATATTCCAATAGCCCCCTGCTATGTTTTTAATTTAATACTTAATAACTTAACGTAGGAAACGGATTTATTAATGTCCATTTCCTTTTAAAACCAAGCAAAATAACTACGTCATAATATTAAGATGTAATTATATGTTTAGAATTTTAATGCATAGTGTAATTTAACTCTTTAGTTAAAATTATAGAGCCAACATATTTTTTGATGATGTTTATTTAAACTCCGAATTTTCGGTGCATTCGTTAAATTTTATTATGTGCTAATGCATTTTTACCACAATGTTGCAAGTTATGCTTTATTAACGTATTTTAAATGTAATTAATGCTTGTTTATCGTTGACATATATATCTAAGGACGGGCCTTACGGGCACTAAGAATGGTGCGAGCTAATCGTGCAGTCTAACGCAACTACCAATCGCGCATGTGATGAGAATTCATCAACCAATCGCGTTGTGGCGTTAGACTGCACGATTGGCTCAAATTCGTGTGCGTGACACCGCTGTACTGGCCCTATAAGTCAATGTTGTTTACAGTATAGTATTTACTGATTCCATTACATCTATTACGACGCGTATTAATTATGAATAAACATTGTTATATGTAAAATTAAGTATATGTTGCTGTAGTTCGATGTAAACACACGCAAATCAGCATCTATATCATCTTTATTTATCGAGTCAGGTATTATCAGTCAATTGAAAACAGTGGTCTCTCCAATCACTCCATACTAAACTTGCAAACCGAAATCCACCTTCGGACTTTGTTATAAGGTTTATTTTTGAAATAACATTATAAAGAGTTGGCGTGTTAGTTAAAAAGCTATAATTTCCAAGACATTCATTAACTTGTATGAAATCGTGTACTGATCATGATACTATACCAGTAACTGATAGTGCCTGATGACCTGATCACGAAAATGAATACACGATTTTTGTTTTAGGGCCTGTTTTACAATGTCCAAGTAAAGTCTTGTATAAGCTATTTGCCACTTGTCTGATGAATAAAGTCATCGTTGGCGTTTCACAATCTTCAAATAGGCTTAACGGGTAGATACAGTACTATGTTTTGCGGTTAATTTATTTGTTAATTAGCTATCCAATATTTGCACATTGTGAAACAGGCCCATAAACTATTAATTAACAATAAACGAATGTTCGACATGGAATTTATTATTAATAATTGTAGCTGAATGTATTTTAGCAATTTTAAACAGTTTTTACTGGAGAATTGTAGGTATTGTTGAGGATAAAGCACATATTGTTAAGTTAAGCGTAAGCGTAGTCGCGTCTTCCACTTTCAAAATGGAGTTCGCAATAAATGTTTGCAAATAATATTTAGTTTCATTGCTAACCTTTTAACAAGTATACAGGGTTAATATTTTTAAATGGGCCAGTGAGAATCATGTACGGAGCATTCCATGAAATTGTCTACTATTGTCTCGTACAAACGCAAATTTTCTGAAGATTTGCAGGTACAAGAGTTTCCTTTCTGTGACTAATGTTCAAAAATATACACAGATTGGTTCGGCACGAACGATAATAAAGATTATGAGAACGCATGACATGTCAAAAATGTGAATGGTATTGTTTGACCCATTTCGTACCTTGTCGCATTGACAACATGAAAGTCGCTAGAGACGTCATATTATTGTCACTGACAAGGTACAAAATGGGTCGCAAATCTTTTGACTGTACAAAATAATTACCTATATGTGTTCATATCAAAAAGAATTTGAAAAAGAGGTGGATTGTCAAAGTAAATTTTGTAGCCACAGTAAATTTACTGCCATCTTTCGACACATAATTAAAACTTTTAGAACGCCATTTGACTTTGATCCTTATTCTTTCACTGATGTGTTAAATATCAAAAAGTGGCGCCATTTTTCCGGGCATTTGCTAAAGGTTGTGGCGCCATCGCTCGAAACAATGAAGCCATACCTTTGGCCTTTGCTCTATTAGATGGCGCCACTTTTTGATATTTAACAAATTTAACACATATCAGTGAAAGAATAAGGATCCAAATGGTGTTCTAAAAGTTTCAATCATGTGTCGAAAGATGGCAGTAAATTTTACTGTGGCTAAAAGGTTTTCTTTAACAATCCACCTCTATTTCAAATTCTCTTTGGCTCATATCATGTAAACTATATAACTCTTTTTATAAATATGATTTTATTGTAATAGCACAGGTATGTTGTATATAATTGTTATCAACAAAAATATTTATAATAACATTTTTGATAATATATAAAATTGATTTAGTTACCAACTAACAACATAAGGGCTAAGTTTAAAGTTAACTATTTTTATTGCATTTATAAAATTCATTATATACAAATAATCTATACAATTTTCAAGAATAAGCAATTTCCACCATTTTTGCAACATCACAAATTTTCTCCCTTGGTTTTCCCACTTTTTTGCCCTGCTCTATCTCATATTGATCAATTTTGTTCCAGCCTTCCCAATCAACTATTTCATTTCTCAATATTTTTTTAAGTTCATTAAATCCACCCCTTGATCTGCTATTCTCTAACTTGCTAATATCTTCACACATTGTGTTAGCAACTTGAAATGCATTGCCCATGGTGTGAAGTATTACGCCAACAGGCCCGGTTCCAAGCCATCCGGCAACATACATTTTTGCTAGCCTAGGATGGGCATCCAAAATTCTTCCATTATCATTATTCACCATTCCTTGAGGAAGCAACTCTAAATCCTCATCAACACTCACACTCTTGTACCCAATACTTCTAAAAGCTAAACCGCAATCTAGCAACTCCTTTTCATTAGTAGAAACACACTTTTGCTCCTCAACATTTGTTCCATTTCCATATAATCTATTTTCAAACAATTCTATTCCTTTTAATACATTATCTTTATCAGTTATAAACTTATTAGGGCTTCGTAAAAATATAGGATATAATCTCTTACTATTTGTGTCTTCTTTCTTTAATTTGTTTTCTTCTAATGATTTTAACATAAGCTCCGTCAGACGTTTACGTGGACGAGGAAGACTGGCTACCACATCTGCAACTCCTACAAAGTCACTCTCTCTCCAAATTGTGCTACAATCCTTCATCTTAAGCTGCTCTCGTAATTCTTTAATTGTAAAAGCTACTTGCAAAGGACCTCTACGTCCAATCAAATATAGGTTTTTGATCTTAGATTCAGCTAAAGCATCAAGTGCATGTTGTGTTATGTCTGTTTTCTTTAACTCTTCTATTGGTGACAGCAGTATTCTAGCAACATCTAGTGCAACATTGCCCTGTCCGAGGATAGCAGCAGTCTCATTAGATAAGTCTACTTGAAGGTTCCTATCACTGGGAAGTCCGTTGTACCATCCAACAAAATTCCTTGCTGCAATCACATTATTAGCATCCTCATTTTGAATACCCAACACCTTATCTTCTTCAGCACCATACGTCAATAAAACAGCGTCATAATTTTGTCTTAATTGAGGCAATGTTACATCTTTACCTAATGTAATATTTCCATAAAAATTCACGTTGTCCTGTTGGGCGACTTTTGTGAACTGGTTAATGACGTTTTTGACCTCTGGATGGTCAGGGGCGACTCCATACCTGATTAGTCCGAAGGGCACAGGCAGTTTCTCGATGATATCAACTTGGACGTTGGCAAGTTTCTTGGTCAGGCGCATCGCCGCGTAGAAACCGGCGGGGCCCGCTCCAACAATGCAAACATGGGGCACTCTCGTACCGGAGGAAATCATCCTTGTAAAAATTCTTAGTTTGGTACTCATTTTTAAGCAGAAAATTCTTAATTGTCAGTAAAATCAGGTATGTGTCCAAATCCTCCTACTTTCTAAAAGCAACGCAAACAGATTTAGAATTTAAAATCTTTTAGACTCATCTTGGCTTCTTCAAATACCGAATGAATTGTAATATATTAATACCAAATAGTTTTTTAACATTATTAGATATACGAATTTCTATTTGACTTTGTAAATAAACAAGTTAAATAACCTAACTTTTTTGACGTTTTGATTTTTGCCTTGCCAGACCAATGAAATGAAAAAGAACCAGCGTAAAAGTCCGTATCACTTCTATACTGTACCGCTTCGTATCTTTCTTATCGTAAGATTATGTATGTCTCTTGACCATATATGTATCATTATTTTTTTATGCAATTTTTTCTATGGAAAATAAGATGGTTGGAAATATCAACATTAATATACCTATTCTATTCAAACATGATGATCTGTTTCAAGGACCATGTTTATTGGTACTTAAGTATTTTGTCAACATGATTTTTCCATTGTGTAACGAAATTACTTCTATATATTTATAAGGTATATCGGCGTTACGCAATGAAATTACATTCAAAGTTGATATCGCCAAACCAAAGGCCTAGGGGAGGGGTAGAGGGGTACACATGTATTGTATGTAAAATGTAAATATGAATAATACGATAAAATAATGTCTATTATAATTAGCTAGGTAGTCTAAAGACCAAAATATGATACCTACTATTGGTCATAATTTGGAAATAACATATACTTACCTACATATTTATATTCACATTAAAGTTCCTAATAAGTAAAGTAAAATAACTCCTTTCTGTATTTGCTACACTTTAACTTAGCCTAGCAACAAAATACCTTTAGCCGTGAACATTTTTATACGATCACTATGCGTGCTTAACATTGACCTTGACAAGAATCTTCCCATATATAAAAGTAGTTATAGTCAAGCCCCCGGCTGCTATAAACCGGCTCATTTACCTTATTTCCATACCGACAAACCCACTATAAAGCCATTTTATAACCTACACCACTGCTATCAGTACGTGTAAACAGTTGCATCCATATAACAGGGCAGACAGTCAAGTAAAAATACTTTAAATCTAAAATGGAAGGAAACACAGACAAACCTAATGATTTCCCCATAGAAAATCTTCCATACGGCGTCTTTACCGGCCCTCTTAATGTAAGTTTGTTTTCTATAAAGAATGTGACCTTTCGTATTGTTTTATTCTGACTTTCTATAGCACGACTAAATTCGAAAGTCTTTAGATGCTGTTGAAATTGAACTTGTCATGAACTTTTTTATTTGGTAGGCTTTTTTAAGTAATGTGTGGTTGCAGGAAACTGTGAAACATATTGGAGTTGCTTATCGAGATCTTATTATAGACTTAAATCACATCGCTAACTACTTTGATGGGCCGCTTCTGAAGGATCAACAACATGTTTTTAAGGTAAAGTAACGTGTATGTTAATAAGTTGTTTACCGGCTTTTGCAAATTGCGTAATGAATTGAAATGATATTAATGACATTTTTAAACATTTTATCTTTAATTTGTACCTAATCTCAAATATAGATACCTACTTATACGTTACTGTGTCATTCTCATACTACCTACAATATACCTAATAATGATCCTATTTTTAGGGTTGATAACGCACATGTGACACCCATAAAATTGCAGGTATCCATATGTAGACGACATACTCACGGATGATCACGGTGGTGGAAAGCAAGTGTACTTACCGCCCTACTTGATGCCAAATGCACTTTCTGGTAAGAGGGATAGAGAAAGGTATATGTTGTTTCACTGTCCCTCCTAGCAGCACGATAGCAAAGTGTCCGGGGAAAGGATACATGTAATAATCCCCTCACTCTTGCCGTTATAGGGGTCACATGCGCATTGCGCAGAATATTGGATAGTATGATGTATATTCACAATCCTTATAATTGTATAAATGTATCTCTTTTAAATAACCCCGGTGGAACAGTTTTAATTCCGAGTTGCCAATTATATCCACACTTTATCAGGCCTGATATCAGACAACATTTCAAATATTGTTAACGATATGCTGATATTCCGTGAAACGAAAACTATTATCAGGCCCGAAATCGGGAAGTGTGGATGTAATTGGCGCTTTAATTAAAATGCGTACTTACTAATTTCAGCAAGAGAGCCTCAACGCTTTCATGGGCCTTACCAGAGCACACTGGCTGGAAGCGAGGGAAACTATCCAGAGACTCATCAGAACTAACGTTTTACATACAGGTCCTCACAGTAAACGGTATGTATAGTCTGTCAAGCCATTTCCGCCAGTAGAAAAAAGCGGCGAATTCAAAACATGTAGGCGCGAAGGGTTATCGTCCCATAGAAAAATTGAATTTCGCGTGTTTTTGTCTACTGACAAAGTCATTTGGCCGACTATAGTATGGAAGGTAGTGGCAAGGAACATAAACTCCATATACCAAAATTAATAATAGTACTTCCTATGGAAGGTAGAGTTAAGGAATAGAATCTCCTTGTACCAGAAATATCCGACAAAAAACCATAAATAGGTGGCGCTACAATACCTAGGATACTTGAGAAAAAAAATTAATCCTAGACAGCGCACTTCACTCCGTCAATAACGCCTAGGTTCTTAGCTTAGCTAGGTTCTGGAGAGATTTAATTTAGAACTATTTATAGCTGACAGCCAGACACTTTTGCAACAGTTCTGCCCAAGGAGAGTTTTGTTCATTGCCTCTACCTTCCATAGGCTATAGTTTCTCACAATGTCAAGTTAAGCAAAACAACTTAGAGTCAGACCAAGATAAGATGGTAGCGATTTTGACAGCGCAGCCAGAGCTGGAGTTAAAACGCTTTTTAGGGAGTTTTCAGAAAATACTTAAGTGTACCTAATTTGCGCGAGTATTTAAGAACAGTTAATCGCTGTCCGTTTTTCAATTAAGCATGAACATGAAATCTTTATAGGAATCAACTTTTTGCTTTTTAGGGTTCCGTAGCCAAATGGCAGAAAACGGAACCCTTATGGATTCGTCATGTCTGTCTGTCTGTCCGTCCGTATGTCACAGCCACTTTTTTCCGAAACTATTAAAACTACACTGTTAAAATTATTTAATTTTCTTATGTACTGTGTTTTAAGAGATTTATATATTTTTAAATTAATTCAGTAGAAATATTGCACAATAATTAGCAATGTTAAACAACACAATCTCAATATGTTTGGGATGGTTAGAATCGCCTCGATGAGTACTACTATGCCTACGCCTACTACTATGCTGTAGGGTAATATTAATGTAATATTATAGGACATATTATTACACAAATTGACTAAGTCCCACGGTAAGCTCAATAAGGCTTGTGTTGCGGGTACTTAGACAACGATATATATAATATATACATATTTATAAATACTTAAATACATAGAAAACATCCATGACTCAGGAACAAATATCCATGTTCATCACACGAATAAATGCCCTTTCCAGGATTTGAACCCGGGACCATCGGCTTCATAGGCAGGGTCACTACCCACTAGGCCAGACAGGTCGTCAAAATATGGTCGGCTCTTTATCACCATGCCTGTCACATTCTAACAAGTTTGTAAGTGCGAATGACGGGCATCGCGACAGGTGATAAAAATGGAACCATGCTGCCACCGCTGTACTATGCTTGAATTAATTAAAAAAATAATTTATGATAAAAAACCATTCCTTACTTCTACGTATTTATTGTTTACAGGCCCACTGTCCAGATGAGGTTCGTTAAGATGCACCTTCCCGTGGAAATCGGTGACTACACCGACTTCTATTCGTCCATCCACCACGCGACCAACGTGGGCATCATGTTCCGCAGCAAGGAGAACGCGCTCATGCCCAACTGGTATGTTATATTATATATACCTACTAGAATTACTTAACAGCTTTGCAGGGTCACAAAACAGTCGATTTTGTGAAACTTGTGCCTGTGTTGATTCAAGGGCTTTATTTGCCGAGCGGTTCCCAGGATCCCGAAGTAAGCCATGGCAAAATGCCGGGACAAACTCTATATGGTGGATTATGATGCCACATTAGGTGATGTTTGAATACAGGTATGCGAGTGGCGGAAAGATTCGAAAAAGTTGGAAAAGTTCTAGGAAATTTCAATAAAAAGTCACAGGAAACAAGAGAAAATTGAACCACTTTTGTTTTGTATTTTCAGGAAATACCTGCCGGTGGGTTACCACGGACGGGCAAGCTCCATCGTTGTTTCAGGAACACCCATAACTAGGCCATATGGACAAACATTGCCGGTTGAAGGTAAGCAAATGTAATCTTTTCACAATATTGTGAAATTAGTTGAAATTATAAGAGGTTTCGATTTGATGATAAAGAAGTATCGAACTACAATACAATTGACCGGTTTTCGAATCTAACAGGAGCCGCTCCGCACTTCGGCCCGTGTCGTCTCATGGACTTCGAGCTGGAGATGGGCTGCTTCGTCGGAGGCCCGCCCACCGCCTTGGGTCAACGCGTTACTGCCCAGGAAGCAGAGGACAGGATCTTTGGATTCGTGCTTATGAATGACTGGAGTGGTAAGGACTTTGCTTTTGGGAAAATTCGAGGAGTTCTTAACATTGTAACTTACTCTAGAGGCCTCATCGTTCAAGAGGTTCTGTATGCTGAACATACAGTGTACCTATTCCACGGATTACTATATATTGGACATTTTCATAATGCTGAAATTTAAACACAATATTAGCTCAAATCCTTAATGGCTTAATAATTAAAGTCCATGATGGCACAGTAAGTTTATGTAAGGGCATTTATTGTGTGATGATTGAACATAGATATTTGTTTCTGAGTCATGGGTGTTTGTTTTCTATGTATATAAGTAGATATGTATTTATCTATAAAAGTATGTAAGTATATCGTCGTCTAGTATGCATAGTACAACACAAGCTTTGCTTATTTTGCGGCTAGGACGATCTGAAAAAAAAAAACCTTTTTCCAGCCCGTGACATTCAAAAATGGGAGTACGTGCCTCTAGGGCCTTTCACGGCAAAGAACCTCGGCACCACCATATCGCCGTGGATAGTCACGGTGGAGGCGCTCCGGCCTTTCATCTGCGATAATTACCCGCAGGACCCTGAACCCTTCCCGTATCTCAAGCACAACGATAACTTCAACTTTGATATCAAGCTCGAAGTGGATTTAAAGCGTAAGTGCTTAAAAATTAATCTTATAGACAGTGAAAGAAGCTATTTATGAAAAGTTTTTTTATGCAGCTGATGTGAACGGGACGGAAAGAGATGTCTTGTTGGACTGATTTATAGTATTTCTAAATCGATGGCAGTTGCTTTAAACGTAACATAATGTCTGTAAGGTCTGTAATAATATAGACTTAAAATTAAGTTCCCTGAGGTCCCCATCAGACTATTTTTGTGAAAGATATTCACACGTTTGAAATATTTACTTTACTATAAGGAGTTATTATATCAATCCTTCTTCAGGATACGATCTGCTGAGGACAGGAAAAAGCATTAGGCTGTCCCGCTTAGCAACTAGAAGCAGAAAATGTCCGATGAAAGCTTCAATATAAAAAATCCTAGTACAACTTAATACTAACCATTTATATAATTGTTTTTTTTTTCAGCGGAGGAATCCTCAGCTTACACAACGATTTGCCGGTCAAACTTCAAATACATGTACTGGACTGTAAAGCAGCAGCTGGCACAGCAGACGATCACCGGCTGCAACTTGAAGCCTGGAGACTTGCTTGGCTCTGGAACCATCAGTGGGGAAGTAAGTATATGTACATACTCTGCTATAATAATAAAAAAAGAAACACGATCGTAGGGTTTAAAGTAGCCTAATTAAGAGACAAAGCAAAGTAACCAGCCAAATATGACTATTTATGGTAAACAAAGTCACTAGAGCTCCTAATGGATCTGCGTCAATGTTTCAACTTTCAATTATAAATCACATATGTAATATAAACATCTATAGTCCCGGGTGTACGCCTGTTCATGTCTCGCAAATTTCGCAAAGCCGTAATAAAAAAAAACGAAATCAACAAAAAATCCTTATAAGTATCGAACCTGCTCATAAAATTCCACTACTATTAGACGAAAAATGCGACCTTTAGAGGCGAACAGCCGGACATACGAAAGCATCTTGGTCCATTTATATCCATAGATATAAATTGTCTTGTCCAACTAGTAGTGGGCTAGTTTTTCGATATGAAATTAATTATAATTACATTTCCAGACACCGGACTCGTACGGAAGCATGTTAGAGCTCTCCTGGAAGGGCACCAAGCCGCTCCGCTTGCTGAACGGACAAGAGCGTAAGTTCCTTCAAGATGGCGACACAGTCGTACTTCGTGGGTACTGCGACAACGGTCAGCTACGCATCGGCTTTGGCAGCTGCGAGGGAAAACTGCTGCCAGCTGTGCCTTTTACTCAATAATACTGCCTCATACTTGCCAATATTTGGAACTGAATTATTTTTATTATATTTTTGAAATTTTGTGCCATTTTATGAGAACTTAAATGTAATTCGTCCTATACTATTCTATCTATCTACTATTTGTGTCGCTTAACTTCAAGCTCTGATAAATCCATTCGATCCGCTTAGGAATCCTATCAGTGTCATTCTACTCCGATTGATGGATTTATCCGACTTTGAAGTTAAGCGGCTCGTCATTTAGCACTTACGAAGAAATACTTAATTACGCTCTTTTTGTTAGTACATATTATATAATTTAAACATATTTAATCACATTTTTATAAATTTAGCTAGATTTATAGGATACTTCTATATTCTTTAATTTAGGGTACCTGGAATATTGTTCTTTATCTCGTTTTGTATGTTATTAATAAATGCTACGCTGTATCTTCGACTTTTATTTTATATTGGAAAAAAGTTTGAATTTTATACTAAATTTGGTAAATAATGAGTTTTAAAATTTAACATAATGGTTGTTACACCTCTTATATTTCGTCCCGCTTTGTCGCTTGCCATAAGAGCCCATCAACGTGCTCACTAGCGCCACTGCTAAATAATTGTGATTATTTAAATTGAACGATAGATATTTACAAAAGGGGGCCGCTACGTACTGTATTTTGTATTTAAGTACCTTTTGAATATATCATAATCGTTTTTACGTTGCTGGATTCCTCAATCTAGGCGTCCAAAGTTAAAATGGCCGTTTTTGTTTTGAGTTCATAGATCGACGAATCCAGCAACATAAAAACTAGTTTGATGTATTCAAAAGGTACTTAAATACAAAATACAGTACATTGCGGGCCCCTTTTTTTTTAAATATCTATCGTTATATTTAAACAATCTCAATTATTTTGCATTGGGGCTAGTGAACACGTTGATGGGCTCATAAGGACGCCTTGACAGGTTATTCGTTTAAAGACAAAGAGTAAAGTAAGTTATAAAGGTACTAGCAAATCTAGTCCCAAATTCTTATTCCTATTCCTATAATATGCAAACACAAATGACGATTAATAATGCACTTATAAATTTTCGTTACACAATGGAACAGAAGTATTGCATACCGTAAAATGCTGCAACTTTGCCATTTAAGCTCAATTTTGCCTATTTCATTTCAATTACGATCTCTCGAATTTGCTTAGTTTTTTCTTGTTTTTTATCATTTGATAGTAATTTTCATTATTCTGGCAACACATATTTCATATTTTTACAATGGTAACTCCATTGTTGCTCCGCCAGTTACGTATCATAAGTCGGCGTGAGGGGCAACATTTTTTTAGTGTCTCGCAACTTTTGAATTTTTATCTACGAAAAAGGTGTTTTTTGAGAAGTGGTAACGTCCCAGGGTAAGTAAAGACTGTCTATTTCCCGTAGGTTTAATATTTTCAAGAAAAGGACATGATTTCAGCATAATAACGTACTAGGCAATATTGGGCAGTGTTTTGGAAACTTGAATGACACAATTTTGCCTGGGTCTAGGGCTGTCACTAGCTGAATTTTATAAATGTACAGAAAAGAGTAAAAATAAGCTTGCCTAAACTGCTTAAATTAGTTTATTTATTACAAGCTTTTTATTAACTTGCAATGTTTGTTTGTTTAAGTCAAATTTTGCAAGTCGATTTTCACCGACTTTCTGTGTGGGTACCTATGTAGATCTGCTGACAATGCAATAATAAACTAACGTTAACAAAAAAAACTTATGGGTATTAAAATGAAAATTATAAAAAAAAACTTATTGCAATCTGTTATTATATTTCTATTGTAGTTACTTGTAATTGTATATTTATTGTATTATAATTATGTTGTATGTTTACAATCAATTTTCAACCACTTATTAGCGACCAATTGAGGTGTTTGACATACTTATGTAACTTGGGTGACAATGCAATGTTTATGGTACCATCGAGATGGTCTGATGATGGAGACCGAAAATAGCAACTTCTAAACTACACATAATAAACCCACTGTGTTTAGGCTCATTTGATTTGTCTTGCAGTTATCTTTCTTATCGAAATCTGGGTTGTGAGGTGTCAGGTCGATTACAATTGGAGTTCAAAGGTGATGGGTGATTAGAACTTTACAATGAAATAGAACTTTACACTATAATAATGCACTGAAAATTTGCAAAATAGTGTATCTGTAATGTACTTGTAATAAAAAAATTAAAATAAGTTCAAATTATTAAATACTAAAAGAAAAAGAAATCAAACAACATTATATTACATTTGTTTGTTGATTATTTTGTAACTAACAATATAAATAGTATTTTTTAATAACAATATTTTTTTGGCACAACCCTACAGTTAACGATATTTTTGTATAGAAAGTTTGTGGAACCTGGTACAACTTTACCTATTGCATGTGAAAAAAAAAGTATTAAGCTTATGGCCATAATTTGACTGCCAGGGACAAGCATAATGTCTCATGCACAAGAGTAAATATTATTGCAAATAGCAACACATTATTTATGGAGATATCCGTCTAGGCAAAGTTACGTCTTAGGCCTACAACTTTGCCTGCCACTTTGATTGCTTGTAAATCGGAAATACAGTATGATTAGGTATTAAGATTTGAGTCTTATCTGGTAAGGCATAGGGTATGTTTTCCGACTAATACTCATGAAACTCATAATGAAAAATAGGTTCACAGATATAAGAAAAAAACGTCAAAATCCAGGCAAAGTTGCAGCGTTTTACGGTACAGAAATGTACAGAAGGCCTACCGCGAAAACCGAAATTCGCAAATTGCGGGGATCTTTCTCTTTTACTCTTAGTAAGACGTCATTGACGCAATTGACGAATTTCGATTTTCCCGGTAGCCGCCCTGTTTCGTTTTAAATTTAAAAAGCAAGTATAGTTTTAAATCATATTTAGAAAAATTACGACTGACAGAGAAATTAAAATGTGTAACGAACGACGGATGGACAATGTCTAGTAAAGAAGTATATAACTTCTTTCATCATTTCTGAACGTGCTCTTTAGTTTCATCGATTTGACATTTGTGTGACTAACATTGACAATAAAATTTAAAAAAATCATTCAATGTATGGGTTTTATTTTGTTTTAATTATTTATAAGTAAAAACAAAGAAACGGTTGTTGCCTGCAGGGCTTCATTCCTTAGCTTAATAATGGTTGCCTACTGCTGTGTTAAAGGTTGCAGTAGTAACAGCAGCAACAAGAAGAAAGACCCTAATGATGTGACATCGTTTCACGCGTAAATATAAACAGCTTATTTACAATTTTTTATAAACGCCATTACCTATATGTGCTAACGTTTATAGACGTAAAAGATTTTTTGCAAATGTATATAATGTATCAAAATATAGGCTGTTTATTTAGTAACCTGAAATAATTTAAAGGGTGAATATATAGGTCATACTGTACAACTTTACAACTTTTACTATGGGACAAACCCGAAATTAAAAAATAATAATTGCTGTTTCATACATTTTGGGTGACAGGTGGCTAAATAAACACCCTGTATAATGATTTTAGTTTATACACGCTACATAAATTACAAGTTTACTTGTGATAAAGTAAAGGAGATAGGCTTTGAAAACATTTTATTGTATCCATTATGTAACAAAATGGTCCTATAGCATAATTAAGGGGCAAACTTATTTTTTATTTTATTAGCCTATTTGTGTGTCCCACTGCTGGGCAGAGGCCTCCCCTCTAGCTTTCCAATCCTCCCTGTGCTGAGCAAGATCCCGACAGTCCCGCTGAAACGCATCCAAGTCGTCCCTCCATCTCTTTCTCTTTCTCATCAAACTTTTATTACATAAAGAATAATTTAAATTGTCTAAAATATGGACA
This sequence comes from Cydia pomonella, assembly GCF_033807575.1. NCBI lineage: Eukaryota > Metazoa > Arthropoda > Insecta > Lepidoptera > Tortricidae > Cydia > Cydia pomonella. The sequence goes on along the minus strand of NC_084718.1, from coordinate 16,424,892 downwards.
GCTTTTTAATAAACCCTTAATTTACATATCAACCAGTTATTCCAGTTATTCCTACAATACAATTTTCAGCTTCCCATCAAATATAGAGCTCAAACAAAAGTGGCTAAAAGCTATTGGGAGGCCAGACTGGACTCCACCGGCCTATGCCCGTATTTGCAGTGGACACTTCAGCTATGAGCAGATAAACCATGATGGGCGGAGGATACGAATTAAGGATGATGCAGTACCTGTAAAAGATTTACCTGTAAGTTGATGTCATAATAGTACATTGTGCAAGAGGGGGCTAAGTGAAATTTTGCAAACAAGGTCTTTAGATGCATGACAGCCGCAGGCTGAGGCGCATTAACACATTCACCATCAACATTTTACCTTACCCTGACACTACTCCACCCGCACCACGCAAAATAGGCGCGAAATATGACGTTGTGTTGCGGAAACCTAGCCCGCGAATACCTATACCTACCTATACCCACTACTCCACCCCGAGGTGCACACAATGTTTTCCATCACACTTGCAAAGAAAAAACTAAATTTTAAGTGCAATAAACCTTAAATATGGAAACATTTCAAACATTTGTCCGCCATATTGTCATTCTTTAACAGGTTAGGCATCGAAGGCACAGACCAATCTGGCATTCAGCCACAATTGAAAGCTATATTTCCCTCAGGAGTGATAGCATTTTTTTCACAATCCCTAACTCCCGCAGGAATAATACATGGCTTTGTCCTTCAGTATACAGGCTACTGACAAACGGAATTGCAATAAGATGGGGCCTCCTAACAATGGGATTCTTTGTTATACCTTTGTATTACTAGGCTCAATGAATAAATAAATACCTGCATCAAATAAGATCTTTTTCGAGCAAGTGTGATGAAAATAATATATTAGACCCTATTATGTCCAATAACACTATTTAAATGGAAATAACTTTTAATGTGCTAGGGAGACAGACTTACATAGGAATATAAGTTAACTACCTTCAGTTATTTTTTATCACAGAAAGTAAAAGAGTCTACACACATCATTACCTACATATGTATATATGACAGACCCTAAAAATTGTTTTGTAATGTACAAATCGTCTATTTATAAATTCTATGTATGTTTTTAGTTAATTTGTAAATAAGTATACTAATTCTAGCAGATGAAACAACACACCATAAATATCTGCCACCCTGAAATACTTATCCAAATAGTGATATGTTGATGCTATTAGAAAATATTTCATAGATAATGATAGATACTTTTTGGAACCAACATTTACGGATCCCTGTCTTTCGCATAATTATCGATAGTCACAACGTAATGATAGTCATATTATCATTAGTCATAACTCTGAAACCATTAACTTTTCAGGAATTTCCTTAGGTTATCCTATAGATAGGTTAGGTTAGGTTTGTTTTATGGCAATCCTGAAAAGTTACGCGGTTCTGAGAAAAACCAAATTATGGCTCACGAAAATGCACACAAACAGTACATTATGACTTAAAACTTTATGGGAAACAATAGAGACCCCAAAATTTACCTACCCATATTAAAACATCTTATCTCAGTCTTTATTATTTACATACTGTTTTTTTTTCGCATTTTAGTCTCATTTATAAACAAATAAAATTAATTTACATTTATCAAACCATTTTGCCAGTGGCCCCAGGACCAAAATTTCGTGTGGGCAAAGCACATTTAGCAAGGCCCTCTGGTGGCGCACGAAATAACGAATATATTAACAGTTTTGAATGATTCACCGTTTCTTTCACTAGACTTAAATCGGCCGGGATATAAACCGTGATTACCTTTTATATTGTTTTTATTGAGCTTCCGATATCCCGGTCCGGAACGAATATATTTTTTCGTTGCGTGCGAGTTCTACGATTTGAGGGGCGATGCCCCTCGGACCGCGAGGCCGTAGGCGGTCGCCCATGTCGCTCACGCCTAGCGCCGCCTCTGCATTTTGCATAAAAAATTAAGCTATATACAATTAGAACAAAATAACTATTTTAATTTGTAGGCCAACTCCAACTTTGAGGCATCAGATGTGGAAGTCTGCAGGTTTTGTCTGGCCACTGAGGTGCGCCTGCACAGCCTTCAGGATGGAGTGCACCGGTTATACTTGGAGTCCTTAGTAGGGTATAATGTAAGTATATTCATTATTCCTGCTATCAACCCATACAAAAATATTGACCATAGTTTGGGTGTTTATTTATATACAAATTTAATGATTCCAATGTGTATAAAAAGATTGTCTCCGACTTTATACATATAAACTCTGACCACGCTAACTTGCTAAAGCTTGGCTATTCCTATAAGCTTGATGTAGCACTTGGCACGAAAACCATCCGACTCCAACTGTTATTCCACCATGGAATAAATAATATTCTAGTGAAACTAAGCCCTTAACTATGTAATTTTTTATTTGAATGGATAGAACAAGTGATCATTCCGGCCGATTTCGGCATTGGCGATCTCTTCGTCTCCTAATTAGTTCGGCGCTCGTGCGCCCGAAGATGGCTGACGTAGCCGATCTGCGAGGTGAACCCTTGCGCACATTGAGGGCACGTGAGGACACCAACCGCAAAGCGTCGAGGTACTTTACGTTGCTCGTCGAAATCGCGTACTCTGTCGTGCTCCAGCCAACGCCACTCAGGACGCCGTGCTGCCAAACCTTCCCACTGAGAGGGCTAAATTTCGCATCTTTTCATGTAATTATTCATCCAAATATCGTCAACGTGGTAAATGTTTTCAGGAAAACTACAATATAGAAGGTCTTCCACAGTTTATATGCTTTGTGTGTGCAGCTCACCTGAAGAAATGCTACAATTTATTGGAAAAGAGCCTGACTGTACAAGCTACTTTACTTGACATTTTTGCACAATATGGAAAGGTAAATTTTTTTCTCAAGAATAATCATTGATGTATTATAAAGTTCGCTTTTTAATTTCTTTATATGTAGTCCGCGTCTGGATTGAACTTAGATCGGTCTAAAATTAAATTAAATTCTTTGTGTAACGAAAAAAAGTAGTACATTTCAATGAAGTCCTTTTCGTTACACAATTTTTTTTTTTTTTTTATCATAGTTTTTTGTGTAATTTGACATTTAGAGACAGTATACATCTCTAATAAAGTATTTATTATTTCATCGATTCCATATTTGTAATTGTTTTTTTTTTAAATTTTTATTGTTTGTAAAAATGGACATGTAAAAGTGCCCCTGTGGCCTATTTGCTGAATAAATGTTTGATGCACGTAGTGATTATATGCTCTTTGGTTTGATGTTTGATATTTGAAAGGATTCAATTAAATTGTGGACGAATCAAAGTCCTAAAATATGTTTATTTTTTTCAATAGTTTTTTTTTAAATTTCAGATCACAGTAAGCCTAATAAATGCAAAGAATCGCAAGGAGCTAAACTTAACATCGTCATTAAGCATACAAGAAATTAAAACAATTTATGAATTTGAACACAGCAATGATTTAGAAAATCATGAAAGTCATACTGAAAGGAAACTTGTAACTGATGGCAATTACTTAGGCATATCTAAATTAGAAGTTACAGATTTAATGATAAATCCTGAAGGTATTAAATACAGTGAAAATGCTGAAGCTCTGAATGAGGATATTATTGAAGACAGAAACTTGATGATAGAAGATGATGATAGATTTTTTGATGATGCATTCAGTAATTCTACTGAGTTGGGTTTAGATGACGAAGTTAAATTTGAATCAGAAAACGTAACACTGGATAAAGTAAGTTTAAGTATATTTATACATTTTTCAGAAACTATAAGAACTTTAATTCGTCCACATTTTAATTGACTCTATTGTGTAACGACCCTTTTAATCGTACATGACGAATTTTGCGTTACAAAATGTATTATTTAAAGAACTATGCGTCAAAATTGTCCCAAACCAACACAGTTATGACAATTAGGTCATTAGATAGGTATTTTTATGTACTAAATTCGTTCTATGGGCACTTAGCGGATTTCCATTGCAGAACTGAGATATTTGTATTTCAGTAAAAATGTCATCACCCTTATTACCTAGGCAATAGAGTCCACCGTTGGCTGAGCGCGGCGAATGGTTGGCCGTGCTTGCAGCGGTGCGCGAACATCTACCCTGCAGCAATTAATTTACTTACTTGGGCTCTATTGCCTAGGTAATAATGACATTCAGTAAATTACAAATATCTCAGTTCTGCAACAGAATTTCGCTAGGTGCCCATAGAACGAAATTAAGTACATACAAATACCTATGTAATGACCCTAACTCTAATTTCTGTTGGTTTTTGGACTAGGCTCCATACAATGTTGCCCATGGTTCTTTAGCTAACAGATTTAGATCTCGAGAAATTGAGGGGTCGTCGTCGGAAAACTGAAGATCTTCATCCATAAATAAAAAATAAGTAAAATGGCGAAGCAAGTCTGGTGTTGTGGTTTATTTATTTATTATTAACAGGTACCCAAACGAAAGACAGCACGAGTAAAATACACTGCCAAAGCAAGTGTGCTCTCAGGGCTTACGCCTGACGAAGTCGACATGCTAGCGTATTTTAATGTTGTTCGGTTGACGGTGAGTAACTGGAGAAAAACATATTTCATTCATTTTTCAAGTGTATAAATTAACCGTGAACCACTATGTTCATCTATTTGCCTCTCTATCGTTCTAATGCAATAGCGATAGAGAGGGAAATAGATAATTTTCGAATTTCGATTTCCGCGGAAACGCTCCCAGTACATTTAGTAGAAAGAAGTGGTTTCTTTGTGTAGATACTTACAGTCATGGTCATTTGCTCAAGACGGTCGATGGTCACGGATTGTCAAAGAAAACTTTGTAGCTATAGTAAATTTAGTGCTATCTTTCGACACATGATTAAAACTTTTAGAAAGCCATTTGACTTTGATCCTTATTCTTTAACTGATATGTGTTAAATTGGTAAATATCAAAAAGTTGCGCCATCGAATAGATCAAAGGCCAAAGGTATGGCGGTATCGTTTCGAGCGATGGCGCTATAACCTTTGGCTTATGCCCGGTAAGATGGCGCCACTTTTTGATATTTAACAAATTGAACACATGTCAGTGAAATAATAAGGATCAAAGTCAAATGGCGTTCTAAAAGTTTCTCAGTAAATTTGTGTCGAAAGATGGCAGTAAATTTACTGTGGCTACAAAATTATCTTTGACAATCCACCTCTATTTCAAATTGTCTTTACTTTTACATAAACTCACGCCTGTATTCTCAAAAGGGGTAGGCAGAACACATGCAACTGTTAGTTTTAGTGCCATTTCTAGTTGTTGCACGAAATTGTAATAGTGCCTAACTAATCTTATATAATTATTAAAGCGATTTATTGTTTATTTGTAGTTAGAACAACAAATAGAAGAATGGAGCAAATCAAAAGAGAGCAAGGAATTTAGTGGAGAATCATTTAAATGTCACATATGTTCGAAAACGTTTGCTCATCACAATAGCTATAAACTGCATACTCAGAGCCATGATCCCGTAAGTAATTATAAAACTTTGGTTTTAAATTATAGGAAATAGTAGTGCCATAAGCAAGATTTAACTTGCCTTGAGAAAAACAATACAAACTCCGACGGTATCTTCAGCTAAGCTTCCGGAGCTGAAGTCTACAGAGGTTACGTCGATTCTCTCCTTCGTATTATTGGTAGGGTTTATTGCAATATGTCCCGTATACACGGGACTATCACCGTATTTAAGTAGGTATCGCGTTCCGTATTTTTTCTCGTTCCGTTTTGGTTCCCTATGTCAATACTATGCAGATTACGCAGAATACCTATATAAATGGTCACAATCATCTCTGTTTAACCACCTTGTTTCGTCACCTATGTGAGTTAAAGCTCCCCTCCCCCCGTAACGCCACTACTATCCCATTGTCCCGTATCAGTTCCGAATAATTATGGCAACCCAGCTGGCCGGCTTCATTGCGCATCATGTTATCGCATTTTTAAAACCAAATTTGGCTTTGCAAGAGGAGTCGCCGTCGTCGGATATGGCGAGGAGGACTATATATATATTGGTGGCGGTGATTGTTTACATTTTTAGGGTTTTCTTCTGTTGATTGCACATAAAACTTTTTAACAAAAAATAAAACCGACTTCAAAAATTACCAAAAGCGCCATACATGTACCTATAACATTTGAAGAGTTCCCTCGATTTCTCCAAGATCCCATCATCAGACCCCGACTTGGTGCCAACGGGACCAGCTCGGGGTTATACCCATTCGATTAAAAAAATATATTTGAAAATCGGTTCTCGATTCTCGGAGATATCAAGTAGTAACATACATACAAAAAAAAAATAGTCGAATTGAGAACCTCCTCCTTTTTTGAAGTCGGTTAAAAAGAAACTTAATATACCTTTTCAATCTTTTTTGTCTAGCGACGCGGTCGAGTGTATAATTGATGCAAAACCATCGTCCAAGTGCACTAATTAATAGTCATTTGTGTAACGTATATTCGATTTTCTACCTACGTTCTATTGAACGAACTGAATTGAGATAAATATTATAACTGCCATATATGACTTTGATGCTCTTTAAGGGTACCTAAATGAATGAGAATTAAAAAGAAATTCAATATTGTTAATATATTTCACGAAGGATCAAGATTATTTTATCCATCATTGTAGTGCGAGCGAGAGGGAAAATGTGGTAGAAGGGATCGGCATACTGAGCTCGCACAGCCTGCCGCAGCGCGTAAAACACCTAAACTCGCTCAACGCCGAAACGTAATAGCACTTTTAAATACCGTTCATGTTTACACATTTGCAGAGCCGAGGGAGCGCCGAGTGCCCCGTATGCAGGGTTCGTTTCAAGAGCGAGGTGTTAGCGCGTTCGCACGCCAACCGAGCTCATTCCAAGAAGTTTTCCTGCAAGTTATGTCCGAAGGCCTTCAACAATGTGTAAGAGTTTTATCAATTTACCTTTTGATTGCAGAATATCGAGAAACTGCTTCATTAAAGTAACTTGTTTTTTTTTCTTCTTTTTTTTTCTTTATTGATTTTAATTATTCCTTTGTGTAACGAACATTTTATATGTAAATGGAACAGCCATAGGTAAAAAATACAGCGCTAAAACCTGTCTGCTTGAACTTCATTAAGAGCAATTCTTAGCTGAGCAAATTTTCAAATCTATGTTTTTGTCACGCTGCGGGACAAGGACTAAAATTCCCACGCAAAAAACTCAAAAATCAAGGTTTCACTCTCGACTGTTTCCTCCAAAACGCAACCAATCATTATGAAATTTTGGAAACTGCAATAGGAAGAAAAATTCTATGCCGCTATGTTTTGATTTTTTGGATATTTGCTGTCATATTTGTATACTACGCCTTTTTTGCAGAAAATTCAATTGTTCCGTTTTTGCGATTTTCGAGGCACTGTAAGTTGCTTCAAAATTAAATAATCCAAAAAAGCAAAACATAGCGACACATACATTGATTATATTGATCTTATTTGAAAAAATCATTGCTCTAGGTTAAAAATCCAGGGAGGAAACAGTCGAGAGCGTTTGTATGGAAAAATCGCAACTAGGAATTTCTCTTAATAAAGAGTAAAGCGCTCACAAAGTGTAAATCACCTACACAATACATTCAGAATAGGAATCTGTGTCTAATTTCCACTATATGAACCACGTTTTTAATCCAGCGGGGTAGCAAAGAAGCATCACAAGTGGCATGCGGGCTACATATACAAATGTAACCATACACAATGCTCGTTCTCCACCTTGCACCCGTCGGCGCTGGGCGCGCACCGGCGCGCGCGGCACGGCGGCGCGCACGCCTGCGCGCGCTGCGGCCGCGCCTTCGTCAGCGCCAGGGGGCTGCGCCTGCACGCCGCCACCGTGCATCGAGGCATTCCAGAGGAAGCGGTGAGTTCTCCACCTTGCACCCGCCCGCGCTGCGGCCGCGCCTTCGTCAGCGCCAGGGGGCTGCGCCTGCACGCCGCCACCGTGCATCGAGGCATTCCAGAGGAAGCGGTGAGTTCTCCACCTTGCACCCGCCCGCGCTGCGGCCGCGCCTTCGTCAGCGCCAGGGGGCTGTGCCTGCACGCCGCCACCGTGCATCGAGGCATTCCAGAGGAAGCGGTGAGTTCTCCACCTTGCACCCGCCCGCGCTGCGGCCGCGCCTTCGTCAGCGCCAGGGGGCTGCGCCTGCACGCCGCCACCGTGCATCGAGGCATTCCAGAGGAAGCGGTGAGTTCTCCACCTTGCACCCGCCCGCGCTGCGGCCGCGCCTTCGTCAGCGCCAGGGGGCTGCGCCTGCACGCCGCCACCGTGCATCGAGGCATTCCAGAGGAAGCGGTGAGTTCTCCACCTTGCACCCGCCCGCGCTGCGGCCGCGCCTTCGTCAGCGCCAGGGGGCTGTGCCTGCACGCCGCCACCGTGCATCGAGGCATTCCAGAGGAAGCGGTGAGTTCTCCACCTTGCACCCGCCCGCGCTGCGGCCGCGCCTTCGTCAGCGCCAGGGGGCTGCGCCTGCACGCCGCCACCGTGCATCGAGGCATTCCAGAGGAAGCGGTGAGTTCTCCACCTTGCACCCGCCCGCGCTGCGGCCGCGCCTTCGTCAGCGCCAGGGGGCTGCGCCTGCACGCCGCCACCGTGCATCGAGGCATTCCAGAGGAAGCGGTGAGTTCTCCACCTTGCACCCGCCCGCGCTGCGGCCGCGCCTTCGTCAGCGCCAGGGGGCTGCGCCTGCACGCCGCCACCGTGCATCGAGGCATTCCAGAGGAAGCGGTGAGTTCTCCACCTTGCACCCGCCCGCGCTGCGGCCGCGCCTTCGTCAGCGCCAGGGGGCTGCGCCTGCACGCCGCCACCGTGCATCGAGGCATTCCAGAGGAAGCGGTGAGTTCTCCACCTTGCACCCGCCCGCGCTGCGGCCGCGCCTTCGTCAGCGCCAGGGGGCTGCGCCTGCACGCCGCCACCGTGCATCGAGGCATTCCAGAGGAAGCGGTGAGTTCTCCACCTTGCACCCGCCCGCGCTGCGGCCGCGCCTTCGTCAGCGCCAGGGGGCTGCGCCTGCACGCCGCCACCGTGCATCGAGGCATTCCAGAGGAAGCGGTGAGTTCTCCACCTTGCACCCGCCCGCGCTGCGGCCGCGCCTTCGTCAGCGCCAGGGGGCTGCGCCTGCACGCCGCCACCGTGCATCGAGGCATTCCAGAGGAAGCGGTGAGTTCTCCACCTTGCACCCGCCCGCGCTGCGGCCGCGCCTTCGTCAGCGCCAGGGGGCTGCGCCTGCACGCCGCCACCGTGCATCGAGGCATTCCAGAGGAAGCGGTGAGTTCTCCACCTTGCACCCGCCCGCGCTGCGGCCGCGCCTTCGTCAGCGCCAGGGGGCTGCGCCTGCACGCCGCCACCGTGCATCGAGGCATTCCAGAGGAAGCGGTGAGTTCTCCACCTTGCACCCGCCCGCGCTGCGGCCGCGCCTTCGTCAGCGCCAGGGGGCTGCGCCTGCACGCCGCCACCGTGCATCGAGGCATTCCAGAGGAAGCGGTGAGTTCTCCACCTTGCACCCGCCCGCGCTGCGGCCGCGCCTTCATCAGCGCCAGGGGGCTGCGCCTGCACGCCGCCACCGTGCATCGAGGCATTCCAGAGGAAGCGGTGAGTTCTCCACCTTGCACCCGCCCGCGCTGCGGCCGCGCCTTCGTCAGCGCCAGGGGGCTGCGCCTGCACGCCGCCACCGTGCATCGAGGCATTCCAGAGGAAGCGGTGAGTTCTCCACCTTGCACCCGCCCGCGCTGCGGCCGCGCCTTCGTCAGCGCCAGGGGGCTGCGCCTGCACGCCGCCACCGTGCATCGAGGCATTCCAGAGGAAGCGGTGAGTTCTCCACCTTGCACCCGCCCGCGCTGCGGCCGCGCCTTCGTCAGCGTCAGGGGGCTGCGCCTGCACGCCGCCACCGTGCATCGAGGCATTCCAGAGGAAGCGGTGAGTTCTCCACCTTGCACCCGCCCGCGCTGCGGCCGCGCCTTCGTCAGCGCCAGGGGGCTGCGCCTGCACGCCGCCACCGTGCATCGAGGCATTCCAGAGGAAGCGGTGAGTTCTCCACCTTGCACCCGCCCGCGCTGCGGCCGCGCCTTCGTCAGCGCCAGGGGGCTGCGCCTGCACGCCGCCACCGTGCGTCGAGGCATTCCAGAGGAAGCGGTGAGTTCTCCACCTTGCACCCGCCCGCGCTGCGGCCGCGCCTTCGTCAGCGCCAGGGGGCTGCGCCTGCACGCCGCCACCGTGCATCGAGGCATTCCAGAGGAAGCGGTGAGTTCTCCACCTTGCACCCGCCCGCGCTGCGGCCGCGCCTTCGTCAGCGCCAGGGGGCTGCGCCTGCACGCCGCCACCGTGCATCGAGGCATTCCAGAGGAAGCGGTGAGTTCTCCACCTTGCACCCGCCCGCGCTGCGGCCGCGCCTTCGTCAGCGCCAGGGGGCTGCGCCTGCACGCCGCCACCGTGCATCGAGGCATTCCAGAGGAAGCGGTGAGTTCTCCACCTTGCACCCGCCCGCGCTGCGGCCGCGCCTTCGTCAGCGCCAGGGGGCTGCGCCTGCACGCCGCCACCGTGCATCGAGGCATTCCAGAGGAAGCGGTGATTTCTCCACCTTGCACCCGCCCGCGCTGCGGCCGCGCCTTCGTCAGCGCCAGGGGGCTGCGCCTGCACGCCGCCACCGTGCATCGAGGCATTCCAGAGGAAGCGGTGAGTTCTCCACCTTGCACCCGCCCGCGCTGCGGCCGCGCCTTCGTCAGCGCCAGGGGGCTGCGCCTGCACGCCGCCACCGTGCATCGAGGCATTCCAGAGGAAGCGGTGAGTTCTCCACCTTGCACCCGCCCGCGCTGCGGCCGCGCCTTCGTCAGCGCCAGGGGGCTGCGCCTGCACGCCGCCACCGTGCATCGAGGCATTCCAGAGGAAGCGGTGAGTTCTCCACCTTGCACCCGCCCGCGCTGCGGCCGCGCCTTCGTCAGCGCCAGGGGGCTGCGCCTGCACGCCGCCACCGTGCATCGAGACATTCCAGAGGAAGCGGTGAGTTCTCCACCTTGCACCCGCCCGCGCTGCGGCCGCGCCTTCGTCAGCGCCAGGGGGCTGCGCCTGCACGCCGCCACCGTGCATCGAGACATTCCAGAGGAAGCGGTGAGTTCTCCACCTTGCACCCGCCCGCGCTGCGGCCGCGCCTTCGTCAGCGCCAGGGGGCTGCGCCTGCACGCCGCCACCGTGCATCGAGGCATTCCAGAGGAAGCGGTGAGTTCTCCACCTTGCACCCGCCCGCGCTGCGGCCGCGCCTTCGTCAGCGCCAGGGGGCTGCGCCTGCACGCCGCCACCGTGCATCGAGGCATTCCAGAGGAAGCGGTGAGTTCTCCACCTTGCACCCGCCCGCGCTGCGGCCGCGCCTTCGTCAGCGCCAGGGGGCTGCGCCTGCACGCCGCCACCGTGCATCGAGACATTCCAGAGGAAGCGGTGAGTTCTCCACCTTGCACCCGCCCGCGCTGCGGCCGCGCCTTCGTCAGCGCCAGGGGGCTGCGCCTGCACGCCGCCACCGTGCATCGAGACATTCCAGAGGAAGCGGTGAGTTCTCCACCTTGCACCCGCCCGCGCTGCGGCCGCGCCTTCGTCAGCGCCAGGGGGCTGCGCCTGCACGCCGCCACCGTGCATCGAGGCATTCCAGAGGAAGCGGTGAGTTCTCCACCTTGCACCCGCCCGCGCTGCGGCCGCGCCTTCGTCAGCGCCAGGGGGCTGCGCCTGCACGCCGCCACCGTGCATCGAGGCATTCCAGAGGAAGCGGTGAGTTCTCCACCTTGCACCCGCCCGCGCTGCGGCCGCGCCTTCGTCAGCGCCAGGGGGCTGCGCCTGCACGCCGCCACCGTGCATCGAGACATTCCAGAGGAAGCGGTGAGTTCTCCACCTTGCACCCGCCCGCGCTGCGGCCGCGCCTTCGTCAGCGCCAGGGGGCTGCGCCTGCACGCCGCCACCGTGCATCGAGACATTCCAGAGGAAGCGGTGAGTTCTCCACCTTGCACCCGCCCGCGCTGCGGCCGCGCCTTCGTCAGCGCCAGGGGGCTGCGCCTGCACGCCGCCACCGTGCATCGAGGCATTCCAGAGGAAGCGGTGAGTTCTCCACCTTGCACCCGCCCGCGCTGCGGCCGCGCCTTCGTCAGCGCCAGGGGGCTGCGCCTGCACGCCGCCACCGTGCATCGAGACATTCCAGAGGAAGCGGTGAGTTCTCCACCTTGCACCCGCCCGCGCTGCGGCCGCGCCTTCGTCAGCGCCAGGGGGCTGCGCCTGCACGCCGCCACCGTGCATCGAGACATTCCAGAGGAAGCGGTGAGTTCTCCACCTTGCACCCGCCCGCGCTGCGGCCGCGCCTTCGTCAGCGCCAGGGGGCTGCGCCTGCACGCCGCCACCGTGCATCGAGGCATTCCAGAGGAAGCGGTGAGTTCTCCACCTTGCACCCGCCCGCGCTGCGGCCGCGCCTTCGTCAGCGCCAGGGGGCTGCGCCTGCACGCCGCCACCGTGCATCGAGGCATTCCAGAGGAAGCGGTGAGTTCTCCACCTTGCACCCGCCCGCGCTGCGGCCGCGCCTTCGTCAGCGCCAGGGGGCTGCGCCTGCACGCCGCCACCGTGCATCGAGACATTCCAGAGGAAGCGGTGAGTTCTCCACCTTGCACCCGCCCGCGCTGCGGCTGCGCCTTCGTCAGCGCCAGGGGGCTGCGCCTGCACGCCGCCACCGTGCATCGAGACATTCCAGAGGAAGCGGTGAGTTCTCCACCTTGCACCCGCCCGCGCTGCGGCCGCGCCTTCGTCAGCGCCAGGGGGCTGCGCCTGCACGCCGCCACCGTGCATCGAGACATTCCAGAGGAAGCGGTGAGTTCTCCACCTTGCACCCGCCCGCGCTGCGGCCGCGCCTTCGTCAGCGCCAGGGGGCTGCGCCTGCACGCCGCCACCGTGCATCGAGACATTCCAGAGGAAGCGGTGAGTTCTCCACCTTGCACCCGCCCGCGCTGCGGCCGCGCCTTCGTCAGCGCCAGGGGGCTGCGCCTGCACGCCGCCACCGTGCATCGAGACATTCCAGAGGAAGCGGTGAGTTCTCCACCTTGCACCTTGATTCTTATATAAATAATTCTAAAAATAAGGGTAAAGCAGCATGGATTGTAATAAAAGATAATCTTAACTTAAATATAAATACACCTGAAATTAAAAATATTAAAATTAATGACAAATTATTCGATGACCCTTCAAAAATGTGTGAGATATTTAACGACTTTTACATCAATAATTCCAATATAAATACAAATACTAATAATAAAATTCCAGATATAAAAAGTGTTAATAATAGCATTTTTCTTTCTCCCTTAGATCAGTATGACGTAATAAAAATTATTAAATCTCTAAATGACACTAATTCAACCGGTTATGATGAAATTCCAACAAAGTTATTAAAACAATGTGCAGTCCAAATAGCATCACCTCTCATTTACTTGATTAACTTATCTTTTGAGCAAGGTTGCTTCCCTGACCGCTTAAAATTAAGCATTATAAAACCCCTTTTCAAAAAGGGTGACCCGAGTTTAATAAATAATTATCGACCAATTGCACTAATACCGGTATTATCTAAGGTCTTTGAAAAAGCTTTGTACAATAAAATTAATATTTTTTTCGACAGAGCTAATGTTATCCATCCAAATCAGTTTGGCTTTAGAAAGGGTACTTCTACAACTCATGCTTGCTTTGCTTTAGTCAGACATATTACCCAATCACTTAATGACAACCAGCCTATCTTAGCAGTGTTCCTAGATATGAGCAAAGCCTTTGATAGCGTCTGCCACAAAATTCTATTAAGTAAACTAGAAAAATATGGCATTAGGGGAAAAGCTAATGACTGGCTTAAAAGTTATCTGTCTGAACGAAAACAATACACAGAAATTACTAAAATAGTTCAGAAAAAGAAAATTACCTACAAGTCACTATCAAAAACAAATAATTGTGGCGTCCCTCAAGGAAGCATACTCGGTCCACTGTTATTTTTAGCATATATCAATGACTTGCCAAACATACTAAAACATACATGCGTATTGTTTGCAGATGACGCAACCCTAATTATAAAGTCTACCAATAATAGTGACCTAGAAACGGAAGCCATTAATGAACTGCATACCACGGCTAGATGGTTGGAAAATAACTGTCTTAAATTAAATTTGGCTAAGACTAAAATTATAAAATTTAGAACTCGTAACTCTACGCATATTAACCTTAATGTTAATTGTAACAATTTTAATGTAGAACTTGTAGATTCAACCACGTTTCTTGGTATTACTCTAGATGAACATTTAAATTGGAGAGCACACGTTGAAAATGTATGTTCCAGATTGGATAGATTTGTTTTTGCCTTGCGACGGCTTAGATCTATAGCATCAAGAGAAGCTGCAATGTCAGCCTATCATGGTTATGTCGCCTCAATTTTGCGTTACGGACTTATCATTTGGGGTAATAGTACTGATATCCAAAGAGCATTTGTGACCCAAAAAGCTTGTATCAGGGCGGTAAACGGAAGTGAATATCTCGCCCACTGTAAACCAATATTTCAAGAACTCAAAATTTTACCATTGCCTTGTCAATACATTTTAGAAATCACCAAATTTGTTAAAAAACACCCTCAGCTTTTCCCACTTCATGATGAAGTTATAAATAAGCAAAGGCCCAGCAGGAAGCCACTTCAGCTTTATCAACCTGCGCAAAAGCTAAAAGTCTCCAAGTCAAATGCTTGCAATATGGCTGTTAAAATATTTAATAGAGTCCCAGATGACCTCAAAACTCTACCGGTATGTCAATTTGAAAAAAAAATGTTTCAGTGGTTGCTTGGTAAATGTTATTACTCTGTTGATGAATTTTTAAATTGATATTTATAATGAATTGTTAATTAATTTTGCTAATCTTATACTGACTTTGAATTTTAATGTTTAATTTAACTCCTCATGTTAATATTTCTACGCCGATGCATGCCGGCAGAATATGCTGATCTAATACATTCTACTAACCAACAGTGTATGTACCATATTCTTGGAAATAAAGTATTGAATTGAATTGAATTGAATTGAAGAATCTTGCCCAATAAAATACCTAATTGTGGTTTGTTTACATAGATGCAGACTATAGATGAAATCAAATCACGAGTCAGCAAATCGCGTGTAGGTCGCGCGCTAGCAGCCGACTACACGTGTGCGTATAGTAAGTAGTAGTATTATAATAATAGGTAGAAGTGCGTATAAGTGTACTTACTTGTTGTATAAGTTTACAATCAACCTAATAAACTATGTAAGTTATATTAAAATCTCTATTATTTACAGATGAACTTATTGTTCCAGGAAGAAGATAATCCAAAATATAGATGTCATCAGTGCGAGCTCAACTTCACGTCGGAAGGCGCGCGTCGTGTCCATATTCTCACGTCCAAACAACATAAGAAAAAAATTAATCTATGGTGAGGATTGTAATTACTTATGTGCCGTCGGAAAGTTCCCAAAGTTGTGAAATTTCTACATGGAAACGATCGGAAACTTCTTGTATTTTTTTGGGCTCGAAATTTTCCATTTCTAAAGTGAAAGTTTCCTTTTTTTCTGTGAAATCCACAAAATTTCTGAGATATTTTTTTTGGAAACAACTAATTATCCATATGTAACAGGTACAGTAAATATGTAATTTACCGTAATTTATCAATTTATTTTTTGTGTTACGGGACTTATACATCATTATACATTCGATGTCGTGCCGTGTACACAAATGTACCTCTGTATTTTGTTATATCGTGTACTTTTTAGTGACATAACACCGCAACAACAGAGCCTCAAAACCACTTGCAATAAATGCGGCATAGAGTTTCCGACGCTCAAGGCGCTAATAGAGCACAGAAGAGCGGAACACAGAAGGACCAAGAAGAAAACCAGCTGGAGTCTGCCAGGAGACTCTTACCCGACCAAGTGTGATCATGTGAGTATGAATTGTAACGGTACAGTTCGTAAAACGATTAGCTTAGCATCCCAGCGTACATATTTTATGCTAATAGTTTACTTAGTAAGTACCAATAGTTTTGCTGACTGTCATATTACATAAACTCGCAAGTTGAAGCAAGAACTTTTGTATGTATGCATTAGTTGGATTTGTAAAAAAAAAGTACTCATTCAGGACTTCAATTAGTCCACAATCAATGAATTGTTTCCTTTGTGCAACGAAAAAATATGCGTATAAATGCAAGACTAGTTATCGTTACACAAACTAACTAACTATTGTTGCGCAGTGATCCAAAGAGGGTCTTGGCCTCCAAAACGAGAGAACGCCACCTGTCCCGATCCTGTGCCACTTCCTGCCAGTTATCGGCTTTGAGTTGGCACAGATCCGCCTGTACACTGTCGCTCCAGCGGTATCTGGGCCGACCCACTGGACGGCGACCAGTCGGTTGTCCCAAATAAGCTCGATCGTTACACAAAGGAATCGACAATTTAAAACACGAAAAAAGTTATTCAAAAGTACCTGATCATATTGACTCGATTATTACGAGAAGGTATCGATTATCGAATAATAATGCGCTATTGGCATAAATATTTTATTTTATAAGTAGGCTAGAATGGCGTTTGGAGCCTTTCGCCTGAATTCGCATTGTTTTAGGGGTATTGTTTTAGGGTCAAAGGTCCTTATATGATTACTTAATTGTCCGTCCGTCTGTCTGTCTGTCTGTCAAGACCCTTTATCTCGGGAACGCGTGGAGGTATCATTGAAATTAAAAGCATATGCTCATGTCTACAGTCCCTTGAAGCTATGAAAAAAATCAAACTTCTAAGTTAACGTATAAAAAAGAT